>NC_062550.1:33199781-33521031 GCF_016906955.1 Phacochoerus africanus | reverse complement strand
TAAACATTTATTTAGTCATCACTCTTCTTGTAACGTAATTATGTTTAGGGCTGAGGATAAATATAATAGAGGAATTAAACAGTTAAACTCTTTAACTTCCAAAGAGTTCACAGGACAGGAAGTTAAAGTTATTTTATTCTATTTTTGTAGAGTTCCAAATTAGAAATAATTTAAAAATTAACATATTCTTTTTCCTATATGGAATTATAAATTCATATACGTGGTTTTTCAGAGAACTGTGCTACTACATACGATTAAAAACTAATTTCAGCTTTCTGTCAGAAATCAATGCATGTTTTCATAAAAATGGTGTGCCAATAGTGTTAGAAATTAAGAAGCACAGAAACAGTGTAAGGGTAGGATGATTCCCTTAAGGAGACACAATCAGAAAAATTTATCCAATTTTTAAAGGGATTTAATACCAGATCATATAATTTGCAAAATATTTTTACTTTGGTCTTATCCTCCTTCTGCTTCTCCTACCAAAGAAAACTTCTATCATTATACTTTCAAAAGACAGACTGATGTGTTTGTTTAAGATGAATGGTATCTTTAGACAAAACAGACTTTTTTCCATTTGCCATTTTATGTAGTATTTACACATAACCTCAGTGAAGAAGAAAAATGAGGGATTAAAAAGACTTCCTCTAGGTAAATATGACAGAGGCTGAATACACATCATTATCTCTGGGTAAAAAAAGACAGAACAACTAGAATCAATGGGCAAACCTCCAAAATTAACAGTTGCCACCTATTTATACTCATAGAAAGCATTTATAGTTAAACTCTCTAAAAAAACTAATTTCTAAATAATGAGGAACTGCCTATTTGTAAAGGTAAATTTAAAAATTGCGTACTGACTGAAGTGCTACCCTGTCTAACCAAAAATAATAATCTTAGCTGTTCTATGCTCAACCTAACCTAACAAATATTAACACTTTAATTAATGTATTCAAGAATAGCACAAAAGCTATATTTCAGTTAAAATTTGTTTTTAATTTATACTGTTTGGGCTAAAAAGCAGGCACAATTTGATAAGGTAAAACACAACTTCCAGTAGATTATGAATGATATATTTTTCCTGTAATATTTTACTAGTTATAAATTTTAGAGTAGAATTCTTAAGATAGTGGTCATTAAAAACAGAATGTGAAAATATTTTAATCTTCTTTAGTCATTAGTCATGTCATTTTTACCAGATTGCCCTGCTATGTTATTTGAAACAGATTAAAACATTGTCTAAACCATAGCTTTCCTGTTTCTGATCATTCCCTATACAACCAAGCCATTGACTCTTGGTGAGGAATGCAGATAACAGATGAAAATAGAAGCTTTCATCTTTTTGTTACGTAGATCCATGACTTGTGTGGTGACACATCATATATATCAAAATTCATAGGAACTGAAAAAATATCTTCTTAAAAATCATGTCAAAAGAGAAAGGTTATGAAATCTAGCAGTAAGAGAATAAAGTAGAAAAGTAAGTTCCTACCAATGATATTACAAATGTAAGATATGATGTCTTTTAGATTATTAATGGACAAATTTGAGGTGTTCTGAAAGAATACAAAAGATTACCTTTTTAATAAACCGGTTACAAGATAGACATGAGAATTAGTCTAATTACTTTCCAAACTGGGGAATTTCTAAAAGGCAATTAAAAAATAATTGCTAAGACATGACATACTTTGGATTTCTATAAAACAAATTATTTTGAAAAACCATAAAAATATTTTCTTAAAAACAGTTACAAAATAGAGATTAGAATTAACCATGTATAAAACTATAATTAAGCTGTCTTTAAACATTTCCCCCAAATCTATATAGTCATGGTTATTAAGTAATAAAGTTGGTTATTAGTCAGCTGCATGTGTTTAAATTTAAAATAATCCTACTAACAAAGCATATTTGTTCATTTATATAATTTCCTACTTTAGGAAAACATTCATTTATCATTACTTTACTATCACCCATACCACCAAGAAGTTTACAAATTTTAAATACTGTGAACAGTAACTAGCTGCTGAATCAACAGTTAACTACATAATTAAACTGACAAAGGATCTGCAATTATTTTTTCCTTAGGTATATGTAGGCACACAAGCACAAAATAATCAACAGCCTTCTTCCCTCAGCCTTCTTAACTACAAAATAAATAGAACAGGTAACAGAGAGAGGGGATTATCTTCCCTGCTTATCACAATCATGTAAGAATACTCTAATAGCAGTATATTTCTACACCCAAAGTTATTTCTGTTGTATACTAAATTATTTTAAAATAATTAACAAATAGATTGATTAAGGCAATGTGCAAAGCTTTACCTGAGTGTGTAATCAACAAACAATTGTGGAATGTTGATGAAACGGTATTCATTTAACATTAAAATTTCCCTTTGTATTCATTCATTCATAAAAATTTATATCGCTTTTTCAGTTATACATATACACATAGCCTTTGCCATATAGGTTATCACAGAATAGAGTAGGTTTCCCTGTGCTATACAGCAGGTCCCTGCTGACCATCCATTTCATATACAACAATGTGCATATGCCGATCCTAAAGCCCCAGTCCATCCCTCCCACCCATTTGTCCCGTTTGGTAACCTCAAGTATGTTTTCAAAATTTGTGAGTGGATTTCTGTTTCATAAGTTTAAAAACTTATATCATTTTTTTCCTCTCTGGGTCTGTTTTTATTTTTATTTTTTTATCATTTTAACAAAACATAATAATATGTAGTTCTAAGAAGTTACTTCCATATCTGACATAATGTGTAGTTCTACTAAGCTGCTTCCATATCTGACATGACTGCCTTCCATATTTGCCAGTTTATAAAATGCTCGGGTTACAAAGAATACATACCAGTTTAATAAAGAAAACTTTGGGGAACAAAACTATCTTTCATCATGAATGAATTTAACATGATCATAAAACTAGGTTTGGGGAGAATTTTTAGTTCTGGTATATATTAACACATACACTTGAAACTAATGGCAATTTTAAGTAACAGGCACTATTCTTCTAGAATCCTAAAAAAAATAATAAAATCTATATAGCTAGAAAAATAAGACCAAAAATTTTGAGACCAAAAAAGGAAATAGAAAGTCATTGTCACTGTAGATTATTTTAATATCAATCCCCCAGTTCTGGCAAGCTGATTTACTTACTATTCCTCAAATATATTTTGCACCTTTGCCTCTGTGCCCAACTTCAACTGACTCTCTATTTAACATGATCTCCCTCTTTCTACCCTTAAAGATCCAAATTCTACCTCAAACAAGGAACCTTCCTTATCAACCACCAGAGCCTAAAATAATCCCCCCTATTCTAAACTCTCCTAGGACTCTATTACTGGAACCAGTCATATTGTCCTGCACCCAGAGATATCTTAGTATGCGCGTATATACATCTCATCTCTCCAATTACATTATAAGCTCCATAAGGGCAGGAAGTGTGTCATACTCATATATCCTCCACCATGTCTCAAGTAAAGTGCTCTACATGCACATGTGATTTGACAGAATCAGAATAAAAATGTCTACCTACTGGCTCAATGCATTAACAAGAGTATTCTGGGCCTGGGAATGTTAGACACAGAGACGACCGAGCAAACACAACTGCATGAACGGTAGCCAGAACTGGACCAAAATATGCTTATACTATTCAGCAGTGACTCCTGGTACTTACAAATAACATGAATAAATCTCCAAAACACTATAGGGAGCCAAAGATATCACTCACAAGAGAGTACAAAATGTATGTTTCTATTTGATATGATATGAACTTCAAGAACAGATTGGTATAATCAATGACGACAAGTCAGAATGGCAGTTGTCTCTAGGGGGTGGGATTGATGGAAGGAAAATACATACAAGGGGACCTTCTAGGGTGATGGAAATATTCTCTGTCTTGATCTAGATATTGGCCTTGGTCTATATGTTAATTTTAGTATGCTAAAAGAGATATATTAAGTCATTCAAGTTTTAATATAAGCTCCTATACCTAAGAAACACTTAAATTATAAAATTTAAGATCTAAAGTTGCTATACATGGTCTCCTGCTCCAAGAACTTGGAAACAAAATCTTAAATAACAGATTTGTAGTATGTCTTCCAGGTCCAATGGCAAAACTATCTTTTATACGGATGGATGGGCAGATGGATGGAGGAAGCTGAAGTCAATGAATGTTAAGTTATATAAGGTCTCAATGGCCAGGACCATCCCTATTTTATCATAGAAAATTGATGATAGCTTTAACTCATGAAGCTAAACATTCAATTTGTCTGCTTCTCTTTGCTCTTATTCTGTGCTCAACAGAGCAACTTTCTGGATATGATCTGACTCCCCATGCCTTTAGGGTGATAAAATTTCAGTCCCAGCACAGATGATTTATCTTGGCAAATTGATAAAGTGCATTCTCATGGTGCATGGTGATTTTGAGAGTCAAAAGCTTGACCACTTATAGAGAAAGAAGATGCTGATCATGCACATGTAAGTATTCTGAAACCTGTGGAAATTACACTTCTCATTGTGAACAAACACACTGGCATTCTAGCTTCATCCATCAGTCTTTTGGATTTGTCAACATGAGTCCATCCTTGAGAGATACTGAAACATGGAGGTTTCTGAGCCTGAAAGTTCAAGACCAGATACTAGAACACAGAAAATTCACAAAGGCAATTGATACTATCTTTTCAGGCCTCTTGGGAAACTGCCAGCAATATTTTCAATGGCCCACTAATGGCCACATTGTAATCATATATAAATCGGTATTACACTTTGTATTTTTAAGGTGTTTATAACATTATTATTTTTAATTTGAGAAAAGTTTAAATTTTATAATTTATAGTGTATCATAGTTACGAAATAGAGTAATAATACAAAAATAAAAAGCTAGTAGTTCCTGTCGTGGCTCAGTGGTTAACGAATCCGACTAGGAATGATGAGGTTGCAGGTTCGTTCTCTGGCCTTGCTCAGTGGGTTAAGGATCTGGTGTTGCTGTGAGCTGTGGTGTAGGTCACAGATGTGGCTCAGATCCTGCGTTGCTATAGCTCTGGCGTAGGCTGGCAGCTACAGCTCCGATTCGACCCCTAGCCTGGGAATTCCATATGCCACAGGTGCAGGCCTAAAAAAAGACAAAAGTAAATAAATAAATAAATAATAAAAATAAAAAGCTAATAATAAAAAACTAAAAATAAATGTTGCTCATTAAAATAACTATCTCATGATGTAATAAAAAGAAAAGTCTTCGCAACCTGGAGATCTGAAGTCCCATCCTAGGCTGGCCATTTACTGCCTTAAGCAAGTCACTTAATCTTTCCCTATCTCAGTTCCTACACTGGTAAAAATATCCCTGTGTATCTTACGGAGATTTTTGTGAGTTTCAAACTTGGTAAGATTAATTAAAACACTTTTTATATGGTAAAGCATTACACAAATATTTTCATGATCACATATCTATTAATGTCACAACGTAAGTTAGGTTACAAAATAATTCAATTATAAAGAAGGAACTGGATCCACTTAAAACTATAATCACCCTAACTCTATTTTTACTAAATAATTGATCTGAGTACACAATGTTCTAATGTGATAGATTCCATTTTTGGCCCCTATTTTCCCCTATCTCCACATCCTTTACCATGTGATTCAGCAGTTCTGCCCACTTGAGCTAAGAGAGAATACTTACACCTGTGCGACAAGTGGGAAGGACAGAGCTCTTTCCACTCCTTTATTTTCGGCCCGAACGTATAACTTGCTTGGCCAACGCAATGCTAGCAGATCGATGCACACAGAGGCTTAAAATATGCTTGTATGGTTGGACTTGCCTGCTTCTCTTTTATCATCAGTGATTTGTGGAGCTGACCTGAACCCAACCTGTGACTACCTTATGCCAACCAACTCCCACCCAACCCATGGACATGCGAGCACAAATAAATTACTGTTGTTTTAAGTAACTGCATTTTAAGATGTCCTTTTACACTTTGTCATTGTGCCAATCACTAACAGATAGGCTCAGTGATCGTATAGAACATAGTATACTATATTTTATATGATCATTTGTTTGAAGGGGCATTTTTAGGTTAGACAATGTGATCCCTAGCCATTAATTTTATTATTTATCCAACAGTAATCAATGAGTACCAACTATTGCCAGGGAGTATTCTAGGCACTGGGCTATTCAGGATATATAATACTAGCTGTCATGATAAACAATGGCAAAACCTCAGCAGCCTAGTACAATAAAAGTTTATTTCTCTACATATAAAAGCCAATGAGGTTGTTCTTGGATGAAGAACTCTTCTGAGTGGATCTCTTTCAGGTATGCCTCAGGACCTGAGACTCCTTCTGTATTGTGATGCCATCATGTTCAACATGTACCTCTGATGTAACCTGAGAGGGGGAAGTGAGATGTGGGAAAGTATATTGGATACCTAATCTGCTTAGACCAGAAATGACACTTACTCCACTGGGAGAATTAGTCTTACGTCACTACACAGATGCAAAGGGGCTAAAATTGTCATCTCTGGCTGAGTAGCCACTTCCCAACAATAACTCTGCACTGTGAAAGGAGAGAACAAATCTTTGGTCGTTAAACTTTTCAACCACAATTGGAGAGCAAAGACTTCAATCTCACTGAATTTTTATTGACTAATTATTTCATATTAGATACCAAAATCATAAAGGTGAATAAGCCATGAATTTTGCCTTCGATAAGCTCACAGACTTGGAGAGAAAGAAGAAATCTACACAATTAAGGTAGATAATAAATGCTACAGTAAATGTAAGTACAAGATTCATTGTTTGCACAGAAAAAGGGATGATTATCTTCTGGGAAGATGTTAAGGAAGAATATACATAATGAGCGGGCAATACTTGAGCCGAGCCTTAAAAGATAAACAGAATCTTGGAGTTCCCATAGTGGTTCAGTGATAACAAACCCAACTAGTATCCACGAAGATGAGGGTTCAATTGCTTAACCTCGGTGGGTTAAGGATCCGGCATTGCTGTGAGCTGTGGGTGTAGGTCACAGACGCAGCTCAGATCTATGTTGCTGTGGCTGTGGCACAGGCCAGCAGCTGCAGTTCCTATTCAACTGCTAGCCTGGGAACTTCCATATGCCGCGGGTATGGCCCTAAAAGGACCAAAAAAAAAAAAAAAAGATAAACAGAATCTTATCAGACAGATGGAGGAGCAAGGGAGGATAAGTGAAGAAAACAAAGGTTTGCATCACATAATGGCTCAGGGCCTCTTTCCTTATGAAGCTGTGGGGTGGTACTGTGGGCAAGAGGGAAGGGGGAAAGCGCTGGTATTCACAAGTGGTAAAACAAGCTCTTGCTTCACATGTAAATTTGGAATAACATAAGTTTCCTCATTAGAGAAGCCTTTGTTTCCACGTGCACCGCTCTGGAATAATGTTCTCTGCAAGAAGACAAGTGCAACCCATGACCCAAGAAGGTAGCTAATGCCAGAATATATAGAGTATGTGGGGCCGACAACACAGGGATGGTGATATCTAAAGAGGTAGAATTCAGGTCAAAAAAATGAATGACAAAACTATCGCTCCTCTCAAGGTCCTTGTCAGATAAAATAGAGACCAAACAAACAATGATAAAAATAATGAACCAGACTGATCTAGTAAGTATGCATCAAACCCTTTTACGCTGCAGAGAATATAGTTTTCAAGTCACCCCCATAAGAGTTACAAAATTAAATACAAACTATGCCCCCAAATAAAACTTTAACAGGTACTGAACAACAGACTTACTAAAAAGTAGTAAGGCCACACTCTTTGTCCACCAAACTATGAAACTGAAAATTATCAACAAAAGCACCAAGTAGAAACTTTAGAAATTTAGAAGCACTTTCCTAAATCATCAATGAGTCCAAGAGAAAATCAAAACTACAACTACTTAAAATTCAGTATTAAAAAAAATCTCTGGGATTCAGCCCATTAGTGAAGGAAATTTATAGTTTTGAATGCTTTAACTATAAATAAGAAGGAAAGAAAATACAAAATTTAAGTATATGACATAATGGCATACATGAACTCCAAGAAAGCCAACTGAGAAGTATTAGAAGTAAGGAGAGACTTCATTCAGATGTATCTGATCTAGCACCCCAGCACTATGCCACCATGCCTTGCTGCTTCCTGGTCTTTAATTTTGTTTACAAAAGGGGATGAAGGGCTATGTCCCCTCTACTTCCTTCTACACAATCCCTTAAGATTGTTATAGAGAAGGCTGCCTGATTTTCCAGGCCAACCTTGAATAGGATCCAGTAAAAGAATGAATTAAAAAAATAAATAAAAGTAAAGAGAACAGTATCCACAAACATTTGTCATTGTTCTCTTCTAAGTTAATCTCTCTTAATGATAATCAAATGTGAAATGTCACTCCTTATTAAAAGCTATAGAAAAACTACACACCAGCCATTAGCGTTATTAGGCCGTTCTCTCTTACAAGTGGTCTCTTAAAAGTGGAAAATAGAGTTACATGGTTTGAATAAAGAAAGGTGAATTTGTCAAAACTTAAAATATATTAGCTTATATTTAAATTTCAAGAGTTCTTTAACTCATGACCTGCATCTAAATTTAACCTGGTTAGCGTTTCTCAAAGAAATCCATGTGAATTTCTCTAATATACCAACCAGCAGTACAATTCCATGAGAGAAGGAATTGTATCCCCCTGTTCACAGCTACAGCCTCAGCATCTGGCATAGAGTATGCCTAGTAAATATGTTGAGTGAATGAACGGATGAATGGTCAATATTTTTCTTATTAATGAATGATGCCCAAAGACAGATTTCAACATTCTTATAGAGATTTATATTTTATTTCCTGGTTCTGCATTGTTATGAGACCTTCAAAAACAAGAAATTTACAATAACAAAATTGACTTGTAGCAGCTAAAAAAGTATTAGCAACATACCCTCACGTCCATAAGATCTGAAAACGTTTTCCTTATTAATATTTCTTGGGAAAGACTTACTGTGTTAGACAGATTGTCTCATTTGCTAATAAGCTTTTAAAACTGTGGTTCTACTATATTCAAATTCCCTATTTCCCTTTAACTCAGTGACCACCGTTAACAGTCCACTCTGTTTTTCACCACCCATATGTTTTTGCCTCAAGCTTTAACTGATTATATTCTTTGATTTCCTTACCCTGGTGTAGATTCCTTTTAAAGTGCAGATCTTAAAAGCGACACTAGCTGCTTTTTGTTCCTTGGAGTTTCTGAGGGTTTTTGTTTTTTTTGGTTTTTTTCTTCAGGATAATTATATTCTGTTGTGCCTTTTATTATCGTGTCTTTTAGGATCTCCTAACCTTGTACACTCTTGGGCTTTATTTAATAGAGAGCTCTCTCCTCCACTCTCTACACTAAACCATGCTCATTAGGTTTCTTAATCCTCCATAATTTGCTTTCATGAAATCTTATACCTTTGAGTTGCTGTGTTCTATGAGCCCATTTCCTTAGTATTGCTATTCCAAGCAGCCCAGAATCAACAAGCACTAAACATAAGCTCATTCACTTTCTCAGCCAACATGACTCTACAGAAAAAAAAAAAAAAATCTTTGTTTTGAATGTTTATGGACCATGAAACTATACCATTGAACTTGGTATTTCATTTTCTCACCCAAACATTGCCTGAGAAGGTTGAGACCACAGAATTAGACTCTGGGCAGTCTTTAACATACAGTTTTTAACTTACAAGCTTCATGTTCTTCCTAGTCAGAAAACGATTTTATTTTAACAGAACAGAAATAACAATATCCTGATGTTATATAGTGACTAGCAAATTCCAACTATATCTTTTCCTTATTCCCAGGATTCAAAAGACGGGAAAAACATCTTTTTTCAGTTATTCTGCAAGAGCTCTGCTTTTCCAAATGGATTGTTTTTAAAAGACATGTGCACGTCCTTGAAATCTGACTACACAGCCAACTCTGGTCTTTTGAGCAATTCATTCTTTGCTTTGTCTTCCATTCTACACATGCTGATGGGCATGCATAGAAGGGCCAAGAAAGAACTAATTTTGATTTTAAAGGATTTCGATTAAATTTTTAAAAACAACAACTACAAAACAAAACCCAACCAACCTCAGCAGTGAACTGAAAGAGTTAATGAAGTTTCCAAAGGTGCCTAGCTTATTCAAGCAAAGTTTACACTTCAATCCTGTGCATGTTAACTTGTGATCCTCCCCATCCAGATGATAGAAAGCAAAGCCAGTAAGTTCTTTATTTAATTGGTTTGCATCCACACACTGACCTCCAGGGCTCTGTTTACATAGCCTATCATGCAATATGCTCCACAGTTCTCTGCCTCTTTCAAAAGTATGTTTCTCCTGAGATTTGATATATGACTTTCATGTTTAATCACTACATTAAACTCAATGCTCTACTTCCTCCAGCATCAACTAACTTCCCTTCTTGGGAGGTGGGGAGAAGAGCACAGCTTCTTGCTACTTCTGAACATAAAAGGAAGTCTGTTTTACTCTATTAGTAAATCGACTTCACAGAATCATAGGCAGGCAACATTAATACATCAATCTAGGAAACAGTATTAAAATCACACCCTTAAAACACCTTTAGAAAGAAGGTAGGATGATTGTTCTCAATAGTCAAAGCTGAAAACTAGGTGACTAAGTTATAAACCAACAGAAACTTAATTTGATTAGTCTATAACTCAGTACATAGAGGACACATCTAGATGGCAATTAAAGTTCTCATTAAATTAATCTTGAGGACAGAATAATTCTAGGGTTCTCAGATTAGAATTAATTCAGCACTTCTGCCTTCTGGTTAAAGTTTTTCTTAACTTTCACCACATGAACAGAACTTTCAACATCTCTAACTGAATGTGTGGATGTAGTGATGTCAAGACCTTTTCCATAAGAATTTGTATGTGACTCTAATTTCTAAGATAAATGAAAACCTCAAAAAAATAATTGACCTCTTTCAATAAGTCAAGATAATCTATAATTTTCAGGTGTTAAAAATCACATGAAATGTATGTATTTCACTTTAAGATAATTTATGCGAAAAAGAAAAGTGAAACAAATGGCAAACAAATTATTGACAACATAAAATCTAGATGATGGATGTGTGGGTGCTCATTATATTATGCTCTCTACTTTTACATACAGTTGAAATTCTTTATGATAAATTTTTTGAAACTTAAAAAATGTAAAGAAGTTGTGGATTTGCTTTTGTAGAAAACACCATTTTGATAAGAAATTTCCAGGTGGATCATTTTGGTATATATTCAACAGCTGACATTTTTTACCACGTGCTGACAATAGAAACTTTCCTTGTGCAGTTTGCTCTGCATAAGTTGGGTCCTTTATTTGAAAAAAATATATAGGTACATGCATATGTAATACATACACACAGACATGCACACACACATATATATATTTATTTATTTTTAAATTCTTTCCTTTATAGCTAGTCATTGACCACAGTATTTATTTTTTAAGGGTTTTTTCCCTTAGTAAAATCAGCATCTTCCTTCATTTGAAAATCTTACTTTGTCAAGAACACTGTTAGAGTTGTATACAACATTAAACAGAGCTAGTTTACATTCTGTATTTGATGAACAATAGAGAATCTGAACCTATTAAAGTCATACATTTAATTGTTCCAATATGCTACCTCATTTCTAACCAAAATTTGCATGATACAGAATGCCAAAGAACACATTTCCAGTTTCCTTTGTTATGATTCCCTCATTTGATAGTAAAAGAATTTATAAGAAAAAAGAATTACCTGATTTTTAATTTGAAACCATCTGAATGCTTTCCACAACATATTTTGATTCGAAATTAAAAGAAGAAATAAACTTTTAATCAGTATTCTCCGTAAGATTTTTCAGAGCACAAAACTTTGTAGTTTTCAAAGACATGCAGATGTTGCCCGTGAAAGACATTTTTAAAAATTAGGACTTGGAAAAAATAAGAATCATGAACAAAATCTTGGGTTACAAGAGTGAAAGATGTATGCCTGGACAGATGTTATAACTATTTGCGTGATAAATACTAACTTGTACTACGGAAATTTAGCGGCACGCTTCAATTTGGATTTGAAAATTTAACATAAATTTCCTAACTTTGACAATAGCTACCTAATATTTCAGTTTTATACACTATTTCCAGGTTTTACCTTCAAAATGAATGTAGTGGACTTTTTCATTTTTAAAAGCTATATTCCAGATCCAGTAGGCTAAAACCAGTTTTTGACTTGATATTTAAGGAATCTGATTGTAACAAAGTGGATTTTTAATAAATATTTGGTGGCTGGCAGTGATAAAAATACATGTAATTTTATGTAAAAATTCATCCTCAATCAATTTTATTCATTTATCTTTTACTATACCCTATGATTTTAGGTAAAAAAATGACAAAGATTTTTTTACCCTATTTTAAGTCACCTCCTAAGAATCAATAAAAAAAAAATTCAAATAGTGGATACAATGCCGTCATGCCTTTGGTTCCCATATAGTCAACAGTGTAAACCAGAAATATTAGTCTTGTAACCATCACCATCATACATGATTCAGAAGCCCAAGAACACACAAAGATTTCTAGAATCACAGTTCTCAAATTAGGTGAGATTGTTAACTCAAATGTACAGATTTCATATTTAAAGAGAAGTTGGGGAATTCATAAACCTACACAATAAAAGCTTTTGAAGAAGAAAAGGAGGTTGGCTCCTTATGTCACTACTATCAAAAACAATACACAGTCCATGGTTCCTTGGTGAACATGAGAAACAAAGAATTTTTTTTTAAAGTTAAAACATGATGGGAACTCAAACCAGAGTAAGAACATTACTTTTAAGTTGAGTAAGTTATATATTTTTCTGCAAATTATTTTCTTCCAATATTGAAAATTTAATGTTTCTTTATCTATTAACAGTTCACTTAGGGGCATAATGCCTTTCTAGTGAACATGAAGCAATTTTTGTGCTTTAATTGTAAACACCATCAGAAACTCTGAAGCATGGAAATCTCAGCAAATCACATAAAGACACAGTCAAACATAAGGATTATATGGCTACATTCATGCTTAATGAGAAGAAAACATCTAATGAGGCTGATATGCCCCTGCTTGTGAGAGTGTAAATTTTGTCCTGATAGATACAAAATAAAGGCTGAAGGTGACTTTCATTTTCCATTTCCTCCCTCTCCAACAAAATAAATTTTAAAAAATTAGTAACTCAGACAAATTTCTCTTCCTATTGACTAAAACTCTTTACCGTTTGCTGGATTAAATGTATCTATTTCCTATATTTGACAAGCCACTTTGCAGAGAATCTCCAAATTATTCAGGATGCTTGATCCATTGAGAATAATATTCTATTTTTAGCAATGAGCATCTGCAACCCCTATCTTTGCCTTTAAAATGAAACTCTGCAGATAGAGAGCATTTACACTTATTTCAGGACTATCAAGGATTCCAAAGTGAACATCGCAAGTTATGATTCCAAGCAGTCCATAGCCCTGCTTTGAGATGGGGTTCATGTTTTGAAAAGAGACTGCCTCGTCTGTTTAAAATCAAAATGGTTCTTGATCTGATGAATTACTCCTCAGAGAATAATGTAAATAAAATATACTCAGAATAACATTATTAATGTAAACATACCTGAACCAGAGTCAAATTTTGTTTCTGACCTGCAAAGGGAAAGAAATTTTTTTATAACATAAAAATTGCTTATTAAACAATAACTTCTTTTATGGGGGGAAAAAGATGCAATAGTTATAGATTTTAGTACATTGGTCAACAAGTAAGATAGCTTTTAAAAATGTAAATACATATTTACTTTTACCATTTTAAATGCATGCATAACTAACTCTACATCCTTTAAACAGGTACATATCCACAGAGATAGCACAGTATGGAAAAGATATTAACTTTTTAGCTTGTTTTTGAGAGAAGAAGGATAAATTATGTTAAAAAAAAAAGCATCCCATCTTTATAGATTAACTTGTTTCAGTAATACAATAAAGCAATAAAAAATTCAAATTTAAAATTATCCTCTTTACTTATTATTAAAGATTTTCAATTATTCAACGCCAAGTAATTTTTCACTAAGTCCTTCACAGAGTAAATGAACCTAGTAACCCCATACATTTAATAAGAAGGAGAAAAAAAATCTGAGTCCTTGTGGGAACATCATGTTTCAGATATAGGTTAATACTGGTTGTAAATTCAGAAGCCTTTGAAGCTCTCAATCTGGCTGTGGGAAAACTTCTGTCGAGTAATTACTCTCAAGATGCTGCTGATGTGCTGTCAAGCAGAATTAACCCTATGACTAGGCCTATCTACACAAGCTACTATAAGACAGCATTGTCTATATCTGGCTCTCAAACCAATTAGTGGGCATGCTCCAGTCGGATTTATATCACACATTAACAATCAATAGTATATATGTTCACAGCTGCCACAGCAAGATATAAGAACCGACCAGCAGGAGTCCTGTTAAAGGATGTTACATTGACAGAGAAGTTTTTTTTTTTTTCCTGGGGAAACGTAGTTAACTAAGTGGGAAAGGAGATTTCTTTGAAATTATGCCAGGGTACCAAAGCACTTTTAGAAGCAGTGGCTTTCTTTACCTAAATTAGCTTGAAGAGAAGTCATCAAAGGAGGGAAGGAGAAAGGATAAGCAAGAAACTGCTTCCTTTATCACAAAAATTCATTTTCTCAAGTATTCCCAAATAAAGTTTCAGGGATGCTTAAACAAAGTCAGTAATTGAATCATAAAACAAAGAAATTATTATTACAACACTGGTTATCAATAACCAGCTCTGTAGTTCAGATTTACATTTGTCTCAAGCCCTGACCCCATGGTAGTCCTCACAGGCGTCCCTGACTCCAATTTCAGGTTACAATCCCATTTTCACTTTTTGTCCTCTCCTGTTCTGGAAAGGCTGGCCTCATGCCCTTTTGTTTCCAGCATCCTTGAGCACAGCGTAACTCTGAATGACACTTACCACATGCTGTCCTGCTGGTTTCCTTGCCTATCTTGCCCACTAGACTATGCCTTATTAACCTCTGTAGTCACAGCACCTACATAGGGCCTGGTGCTTAGAGTCAGCACATGTCTGTAAAAGGAAACCCTGCCTCCACACACAGCCTTCTCTCTCTCTCTCTCTCTCTCTCTCTCTCTCTCTCTCTCTCTGTATAAGACATGCTCTTCCTTCTAAGGTTCCCTCCATTTATGTCCTAAAGTGCGTTCTCTCATCTCCCCTGAAACCAAGCTAGAGGAATTACTCCTTCTCCCTATTATATCTTCAAGATCCAGGTCTCTCCAGGTTCCTCCTCCCTTCTGCACAGAAGTGCTCCAGGACAAGATAAATGCCCGCCTTCAAACCTGTGCCCTACTTTTGTCACCCCTCTTTCTTCCTGGCTTTACCATCAAGTTTACTGAAAGGATAGACTATATCCTATATTGCATGTCTTCCTTTGCTGACCTCCCAACATATCCACTCTTTGAACCACTAAGATCTGTCCTTGCTAAGTTTTATCAATGGTTTCCTTATGCTAAATCCAAAAGCCCTTTTACAGTCCCTACTTCACTAAGACTCTCTCCCACTAAAATCCTACCTGAATGCCGCCCTGTAACCTCAACTGCCACATGCACTACACTGAATTCATTTTGTTTTCCCACAAATTTAATTCTCTTGCTATACTCCCTATCATTTAAGTTGGAAATTATGATGTTATTCTGGTGTTCTTATGCACCCCCAATATCTAATTAGTCACCCGGACCTGCTGATCCTACCACCCTTCCCTCCTCTCTATGCTCACTCTCACCGTCTTTAGGCGTATTTTTGACTCAATAATTTCATAACCAGTATCCCCCTCCCCTTCCAACCCATCATCTGGTCAGCTGCCAGAGGTTTTCAAAACACCAATCTGATCAGATTACCACCACAATAACTAGAGCAGAATTTTTTCAAACCTGGGTCACAAGTTCACCCATTAGTGGATTATAAAATTAATTTAGGAGATTGCAAGTAGTTTTTTTTTTTCTTTAAATGAAATGAAACAGAAAAGAAGACAGATGCATCCAATAATGAGAGTATGTGCACTTTTGTACAACTTTTAGGTATGGGGTGTGTGTGTGTGTGTGTGTTCACACATCTGCATCCTAGGCAGTACTATCCTTACAAGTGAGCAAAAAACCTCTGCTCTGGCCTTTCTCTGGCTGCACCCTCCTCTCCACCAGGCAAGGAGTCCCCTCTTCCACCTGAAGCTCTAAGGATGATCCTCAGCATTTTCTATCCAAATGGCCTTGAGCTGGCTTCCTCAGCCCATGTGGACCTTTCTTCAGGTCAGGCTCTACTACGCGTGTGTGTATAACTCCAGTCCAAGGGATGGCCAAAGGCTATTATCTGAAGGAGGGAACTTAGACTGGAGGGCAGAAGGAAGGGAAAGCAAAGAGGACAGGGCAAGATGCTTTTCCTACTCTTCCATATCCTGTTCAGGGAATTCTTAATTCAAACCCTCCTGTGAGCATAGGGAGCACCCGGAAGCCAGAGGCGACCCCTTGGACCAGAGTGTCATAGTCTAGAGGGAGTGGAACTTGGGATGGGTAGGAAATTGAATCAGAGCCTCTGAGAGAAACAAAAGAGCCCTGCTCCCTATAAAGAAGAAAAGAAAGGAGGTGTGTCTCTTATGGTTCCCATAGCCACTGAAGAGAAGGCTGAGGAGGCCCACTCCTCCTCTCCCTGCAACGCAGCCTAGCTGCCACTGCCCCTGAACTTCCGCAGGGTGAAGAACAGTCTTTCTGTGGAAGACAAAATTAATTTAAAATTTTCATTATTCTCAGTTACCTGGTATCAACGCTTTTACACACACTTTTCATTGTCTTTGTTATAAGGTATATTTGTCAAGGTAGGTTAGTATACTTTCCTTAACAATTTCTTGCCTTGACTTTTTTTTCCCCCGCTGTACAGCATGGGGATCAAGTTATTCTTACATGTATACATTTTTCCCCCACCCTTTGTTCTGTTGCAATATGAGTATCTAGACATAGTTCTCAATGCTACTTAGAAGGATCTCCTTGTAAATCTATTCTAAGTTGTATCTGATAACCCCAAGCTCCTGATCCCTCCCACTCCCTCCCTCTCTGTCGGGCAGCCACAGTCTATTCTCCAAATCCATGATTTTCTTTTCTAAGGAGATGTTCATTTGTGCTGGATATTAGATTCCAGTTATAAGTGATATCATATGGTATTTATCTTTGTCTTTCTGGCTCATTTCACTCAGTATGAGGTTCTCTAGCTCCATCCATGTTGCTGCAAATGGCATTATGTCATTCTTTTTTATGGCTGAGTAGTATTCCTTTGTGTATATATACCACCTCTTCCGAATCCAATCACCTGTCGATGGACATTTGGGTTGTTTCCATGTCCTGGCTATTGTGAATAGTGCCGCAATGAACATGCAGGTGCATGTGTCTCTTTTAAGTAGAGTTTTGTCCGGATAGATGCCCAAGAGTGGGATTATGGAGTCATATGGAAGTTCTATGTATAGATTTCTCAGGTATCTCCAAACTGTTCTCCATAGTGGCTGTACCAGTTTACATTCCCACCAGCAGTGCAGGAGGGTTCCCTTTTCTCCACAACCCCTCCAGCACTTGTTATTTGTGGACTTATTGATGATGGCCATTCTGACTGGTGTGAGGTGGTATCTCATGGTAGTTTTGATTTGTATTTCTCTTATAATCAGCGATGTTGAACATTTTTTCATGAGTTTGCTGGCCATCTGTATATCTTCCTTGGAGAACAGTCTATTCAGGTCTTTTGCCCATTTTTCCATTGGGTGATTGGCTTTTCTGCTGTTGAGTTGTATAAGTTGCTTATATATTCTGGAGATTAAGCCCTTGTCGGTTGCATCATTTGAAACTATTTTCTCCCATTCTGTAAGTTGTCTTTTTGTTTTCTTTTTGGTTTCCTTTGCTGTGCAAAAGCTTGTCAGTTTGATTAGGTCCCATTGGTTATTTTTGCTCTTATTTCTATTGCTTTGGGAGACTGACCTGAGAAAATATTCATGATGTTGATGTCAGAGAGTGTTTTGCCTATGTTCTCGCCTAGGAGTTTGATGGTGTCCTGCCTTATATTTAAGTCTTTAATCCATTTTGAGTTTATTTTTGTGCATGGTGTGAGGGTGTGTTCTAATTTCATTGCTTTGCATGCAGCTGTCCAGGTTTCCCAGAAATGCTTGCTGAATACACTTTCTTTTTCCCATTTTATGTTCTTGCCTCCCTTGTCAAAAATTAATTGACCATAGGTGTCAGGGTTTATTCCCGGGTTCTCTATTCTGTTCCATTGGTTGGTCTGTCTATTTTGATACCAGTACCACACTGTTTTGATGACTGTGGCTTTGTAATATTTCTTGAAGTCTGGGAAAGTTATGCCTCCTGCTTGGTTTTTGTTTCTCAGGATTGCTTTGGCGATTCTGGGTCTTTTGTGGTTCCATATCAATGTTTGGATTGTTTGTTCTAGTTCTGTGAAAAATGTCCTGGGTAATTTGATAGGGATTGCATTGAATCTGTAGATTGCTTTGGGTAGTATGTCTTGCCTTGACTTTTAAACAATTATCCCCATTTGTCCTCTTGCCCAGGCCCTGGACTGAGGCCAGGTCTGGTAGTAGGCCATCATGTAAAAAGTTATGTCTTACTGTGAGTCACAAACAAAAACATTTGAAAGCTACTGACCTAGCTACACCAAGTTCACACTCCTCTGCGTGACCAGCCATGATCTGGCTCTCCAGCCCCACCTCTAATCCTGCCTCTAATCCACTTCTACACTGCAGCCTTTACTCTTACTAAACCAAACCACTGCCATGTTACTGCAGAGCCTGCATCCAATAGCCCTAGCTTAGAACACCCTTTCCCCAACTCATCACTGCTAGACTTGAACTTCACAGACTCACTCTGCCTGCATGCCTTTCTCCCAGAGCTCCCTGCTTGCCTTCATCACTCCACAGTGAGGATTCTGGCACAGCAACTCCCACACCATGTAACACGGACATTAGACCCAGTGGGGTGCATACGAGGTCTTGTCCATCTTCTATTCCCAGCACTGAGCATGGTATCTAACATTTAAGAGTTATTAGAATGTGTTGCAGGAATTAACACAAAAACAAATTGATCTGTAAATTAACAGAGGCCCAAAACGAGATATAATGACAAGGAGTTCCCTGGTGGCCTTTTGGTTAAGGATTGGACATTGTCATTATTGCGGCTTGGGTTTGATCTCTGGCCCAGGAACTTCCACATGCCATGGATGTGGCCAAAAAAAAAGACCAAAAAAAAAAAGACCGAAAAAAAAAGACCAGAGATAGCTGGTCAATATGTAATATATACAAAGAATGTGCAGAGAAAACATTTACAAACTAATGACCTCAGGAATCAGTCAAAAAAGAAAAAGAATATTTTCAGAATTATCAAGCACAGTACTGAACCTTCAAAAAACCACAACTACATTAATAATAATTCGAAACAAGAGAAGTTAATATTGTCAGTTTTGGGGGGTAGGGAAAATTGGTCCTATGATATAAGTTAATTTTTATTTCTATCGAAATTTACATACATGCATACATACACAAAGACGCAAAGTAATCCTCTATCATACTGTGGACTCTGATCATCTCTACTCATAAGTTCTCTTTAAGGAAGTATGTAAATTATAGAAAGGAACAAAGAAATGGCAAGTGTGAGCAGAGAATTCACACATTACATTTTATACAAGAAAGACAAAGAGGGATATTCATTCCTTCATTCCAAACACATTTCTTATGTGCTTATTTTCATTTATATACTACACTGGATAGCTGGGATACAAAGAGGCATAAAGTAAGGTTGTATGGGGTAATAAAATGCAAACATATAACTGTGTCTCCATAGACACCCATTTGATCCCTTGATGACATACTTACACCTAAGCTTAAAGCTATTCAACTAGTTCTTTTGGCAACTGCAAAAAGATGGTAAATATAGCCCAGACTGTTACTATCCTCGAATATCCATTCTCCTCTTTTTATTTTGGAAATACAATCTCCAAGCTTTAGATGGGCACAAAGCCGCCTAGCTAACACAATTTTTCCACAATATTTCCCTCCTCTCTGGTAGCTAGTTTTGACCATGTGACTAAGTTCTTGCCAAAAGGATGCAAGCAGAAGTGCTATCAGTTATGTCCTTGAAGGAAATGACTACATCCTTCCCCTTCTTCCCACTGGCTGGAATGCAGATGTGATTCCAGGATCTGAAGCAGCCATGTTTAGATCATGAGAGAGAAGCTGATAACAGAGCCTTTGGTCACCCTTTGGGCTGATGGTACACACACACCAGTAGCACCATATCATTCCCAAACTGCTACCATGTTTAAACCAGTATTATTCTGGAGTCTTGTCAGAGAAGTTGCAACAACAGCACCACACTGAAAAAGGCTTAAACTAAAACTTTCAAATTTTTAAACTTAAAAAGGTTTTATGACTTTAAAAACCATAAAGGGCAAATGCTAGGAAATTTTAAGAATCATTATTACTTTTAAAATAATTAAAATATATAACATATACATTATTTTGGTAATAAAGTTGCAGATTTTCAAGAGAGGGCAGTTTCAACCACTGGTTAGAGTTCTGTAGTTCTGAACAAATTTATAAAATTACTGTTTTCTATTCACAAGAAATAATCCAGTTTCCATGGATGTTCTAAGTGTATTAAGTCAAGTTTTTACATTTATTTTATTTTATTATTTTTAAATTTTTATTGTCTCTTATGAGGCAAAGTCTCAAAGAACACTTTTTTGCTTATTTTTAACTGTATTAAAAAATTTTAAATGGGAACCATGTAGGTTAATGAAGTCAATGTTCCAAAAAGTTTCAGACAACGTGCAGAAGGGTGAGGATACTGTTCTTATTATTTTAAATTTATGACAATGAAAGATTGTAGCTGCAAGAAATTATTAGAGGGAAGGAGTAGGAGTGGCAGACTGATTTCTGCCTGCTAGTGTATTACATATGGCAACACCATACTAAGGATTTTCTAGGACAATCCAAGTCAAATAACCTTTCCTGTTGTCCCTCCTAAAGCATGGAAAACTTTCAGAAATTCTAATATTTCAGGATCCTACTTATAAGTCTAAGAATTTCTTCTTATCCCCACAAGTAATTCAAAAGCTTTCATCAGACCAGAGGTTAGTAATAACAGCAGCAGTGAATATTTATGCACCTTCTTTCAGTTACATAAACATAACATGCTTCCTCTCCTTGGAGTGCTCCCTCCTCCTCCCCTCACCACACAGGTATCCCTTTACCCCTTTGCCTGCTCACCTCCCAAAACCTTCTCCATATATTAGCTTAATTATCAATTCTTTGAAGAAAAGTGGCCGGACTAGATTAAATCCCCTTAGTTTATACTTTTATAGCGCCAGTCACTCCTTGGCACTCATCAGAATTGTAATTCTTTCTCTCTTTGTCCTGTGGTTATTTGATCATCTTGAAAAGAGTTCAATAATCATGGCAGATACTATCTGTTGTGTATATAATGGCCAGCCTCCCTTTGATCTGATAACAGAATGGCAATTTTTGAAGGGTGCTAAAAATGTGTCCACTCCAGGAATGAATCATTATTAACCAAGCCAACTGTGTTGATCCTATGCTCCTTTGTCAATGACTGGTTCAAGGATAGGCATGGAACCCAGTTCTGAGCAGAGAGAGATACAGGGAAGTCTGCTGGGGATACTTCTTAGAAGGGTTTTTCCTCATGAAAAGGACAGGGGTGATTTAGGGAGGAGGGTTTTTTCCTGTAGTCTCCCTGTTTCCTGCCTTTATGTAAGGATACGACACCTAGAACTGCTGTAGCAATCTTATAATTGTGAGGAAAAGACCAAGAAAACTGCAGAAATGCCAACCTGCAACTCTGATAACCATTCCATTTCCAGAACAATCTTTCTCAAGAATTCTCGCTGAGTTAGAAAATCAAGTCTGGCATTTTAGGCCACTTTTACTTGGGTATCTCTATTACTTTTAACCCAACATATTCTAACTGATATTGTCACCATAGCAGAACTAGGGTATGAACTATCTACTTATGGTCTTTAAAACTTAGGCTTCTATGTTATATTTATAAGATAATAATGATGCTATGAATACAGAAGACAGAAAAATATGCAGAAAGAAAGCAAAATGAATTTAGATGTTTAAAGACGTGTTAGCTACCACAGCCAAAACAAACAAAGATACAAAGAAAAGATGCCCATTAAGCACATGCCTAATTTTGTAACTGAAAAATATAAATGAAAAGAAAAACAGAAATTTAGAAATCAAAATGATAATCATAAGCGGAAGAGCAGCAGAGTCTCTCCTCTGTTGCTTGAAGACATCTTACATGTCTTCTTACATGTCTGTTAATGAGAACTTTCAGGTTCAGTTACCAGGACACAGCTTCAATTCTTCATCTTCATTTATCGACACCTTTCGCTGACCACTGTAATGTATTCCAGATAACATGCCTGTGTAAATGTCTGCTCCCTGTTGCACAGTTCAACTTCCACCGGTACTGGGGGGTTTTTTTTGTTTTGTTTTTTTGTTTTGGTCTCTTTAAGGGCTGCACCCACAGCATATGGAGGTTCTCAGGCTAGGGGTCGAATCGGAGCTGTAACTGTCAGCCTACACCACAGCCACAGCAATGCCAGATTCAAACTGCGTCTGCAACCTACACCACAACTCACGGCAACACTGGATCCTTAACCCACTGATTGAGGCCGCATCCCCACGGAAACTAGGAAGATTTGTTTCCGCTGAGCCACGAAGGGAACTCCCACTGGTACTGTTTTTGATTTTCCTTTTAACCAGATCCTAGCACTGTCACTGGGATCACGTTCACCCTGATAAGCTGGAGACTTTCTGCATCAGCAATGTAGTCTATGAAGCACTTAATAGTGAGGTAACACTTGAGGAAAAGGCAGGTGATGGAGACAGAAAGACCAGAGCCTAGTCCCAGGCCTTCAACTTTCTACCATATATGACTTTAGAGAAGTTCATCACACTCTACATCTTCATCTCACTATCTATAGAATGGAAGTAATATACTGACCTTTTAAATTTTTTGTATAGGCTAAATGAAATGATACTACAAAGTGCTTAAGTTAGGTCTGGGCTAACAGAAGATAATTAGCCAGGACCTAATGTAACTTCTAATTAACATTAGAAGCTGAATAAAAGGTAGGTTTTATCTAAGCAGTGATATTAAATTGATTTTGTGGCTATAAGTACAACTAGCAATATGTTAGCAAGTGAAAAAAATAATAGTATATTATAAAAAGAAAGACTGCAATACTCTAGTTAATATCTTACTTGGGGTGTAATTTTAATATGAATGTCAAAATGACGTAGAAAAAATGAGAGACAGCAGTAAAAATAACTGAAGAAACTGGAAATATTTAAGCAGGAAGGCTAATGGAAAATACCAGATTACACAATACAGAAAAGTCATTTCATTTGTCCTTAAGACACAAATAAAATATTCTCTAACTGTAGTAGTTGCACAGTGCACTAGAGACTAGACTGGAACAAGAATTAGGAGACATGGATTCTAGTTCAGAAACCAGGACATGTCATTTAACTTCTGAGCCTCATTTTTCTCATTAGTAAAATAAGGCATCTGAAATAAATCATTGCTGCTCCACACAAATTACCCTGTGAAGAGGTAAGCTCTCTAAATTTTTCTGCAGTTCCCAAGAATGAAGAAAAGGATACAGGGAGAAGAGAGAGCAGAGGAAAAGTGAGTGTGAGGTGATAAAAATTTGCATCTGAAGAACTTGAACTTACAGATGAATAAGACTGAAAAAACAGGTGATCCTTAAGATCCAACTCCCCAGGTTGTACAACTTTTTCGAGGCCATACTGATAACTGCCTTCTTTGAATTCCAGTATCATTTCCTGTCCGTATGACTTACAGTACTTTATAGTACTTAATAATATGTTTCCTTTAAAATGATTTGTTTCTTGTCTGTATTTATATCTCTACAGAAAATGAAGCTTTTAAAGTAAAGATCCTTTAGCTAATGAGAATAATTTCAAGACACTAAAGGAAGCAGGGGTAAGAAGAACAGAGTATACCTTCATGCCAAGAGCTGAACTGTGTTCTCCCAAACTTCATATGCTGAAGTTTTAACCCCTAGGAACTCAGAATGTGACTATATCTGGAAACAGGGTTTTTAAAGCGGTAATTAAGTTAAAATGACGTCATTCAAGTGGGCCCTAATCCAATATGTCTGGTGTTCTTATGAGAAAAGGAATTTAGGACACAGACGCACAGAGGAAGAACATGTGAAGACACAGAAAGAAGACAGCCATCCACAAGCCAGGGAGAGACGTCTCAGAGGAAACCAATCCTTCTGACACCTTGATCTCAGAAGGTGATCAAGGTTAGGTCTCAGAACCCTAACCCTAACCCCTAACCCCTAGCCCTAACCCTTGATCTCAGACTTCTAGCCTCAGAACTGTGAGATGCTAAATTTCTGTTGTTTAAACTACAGTCTGTGGTACTGTTATGGCAGCCCCAGCAAACTACTACACTTCATTTCTTCTTCAATCAGATATTTAGCCTCAGACCTCCAATGAAAGCCAAAAACCTAGAAATTAGCTGAAACTAAAAATGTCTACAACTTTTATACACTTTAACCCATTTTAGGTACAAATAATATTTGAGTGTGCTATCCTCTCTCAGTATTTTCAAACATATTCTAACAAAGTGCTTTACCTTCATTTTGACCATGGGGCAGCTGTTTCTGCAAATGAGCAGAGACCACAAGTAGGCACACCATAAGATTCTGATCAATGGGCTCTTTGTCTCTTCATATCGCTGTGAGAGAATGTTTGCAATGGTTTTGCCTGGTCCTTTAACACCGAAGCTGTATACATACTTGTCATGTGCTCTCTGGGGGATGAGAC
Organism: Phacochoerus africanus; assembly: GCF_016906955.1. NCBI lineage: Eukaryota > Metazoa > Chordata > Mammalia > Artiodactyla > Suidae > Phacochoerus > Phacochoerus africanus. Next base: position 33,496,071 of record NC_062550.1, on the reverse strand, counting down.
AGACCAGGGAGGTAGTAAAATATCCTGCCCTACATCAATTCGATACACAGTATTTGTTTTTTTATTTTCCCTGGAAATTTTCTTTTCTACGCTAGGTTGTAAGCAGAAAAAGAACAACAGAAGTTGTGGCTAGCAGATTAGCGCTAAACGTAAAAATTGGCAGATCCTAAAATTTTACAGAAACAGCAAAATGAATTCAAATAAGAGAAATCCAGGGTTGACTAGTATAGAGGCAAAGACTAGACACATCAACAACCTCTGATAATGTCAATGGTGGGTGAAAAGATAAAACAGGATCATCCTCTACACTTTATAAAACTCCACATGTATTTCATCAGAACCCAACTGCACCACTGATTTATAACAGCATTATAGTTATTAACTCATATATATATACATATATATATTTATCATTATTATTATTATTATTATTTTGCTTTTTAGGGCCACACCCATGGCATTTGGAGGTTCCAAGACTAGGGGGCGAATCAGAGCTATAACCACCAGCCTACGCCAGAGCCACAGCAACACCAGATCCGAGCCACATCTTCAACCTATACCACAGCTCACGACAACACCAGATCCTTAATCCACTGAGCGAGGTCAGGGATCGAACCCACAACCTCATAGTTCCTAGTCGGATGCATTTCCACTGCACCACAATGGGAACTCCTTAACTCATGTTTTTAATTCAAATAATATTAAATGATAGCTACAAGTCATAAAAGTAATCATTTAATTATGCTGTTCAGTAAGACATGGAAGTATATTATTTGACAGGATTATATTTTAAAAATCACTACTTAAAAATTTTAGGTTTAAAATAGGTTGTTTTGGTTGTCTGGAGAATGTATTTTATCCAAAGTCCTTTATGTCCCAGATATCACTTTACACAAAAAGAAGAAGAAACACAAAATTAGGAAGAGAAAAATACAAATGAAGAATAAAGAGACCATGGAGAAAAGACCTGATTTCCAATCTCAGGTTTACTCCCTATTTCTACAGAGCTCTGAAATAAAAGTCATTTAGATCTTAAAAAGTCAGTTATGTTTTCATTTGTAAAGATAATAACATCTACTACTCAATTACTGGGTGCAAAATAGGCTTCAAGGATATACTGTACAATACAGGGAATATAGCCAGTATTTTGTAATAACTATAAATGGAGTGTAACCTTAAACAACTGTATAAAATTTTTTAAAGTAATAATATCTAGGAAGTTCCCATCATGGCTCAGCAGTAACAAGCCCAACTAGTATCCATGAGGATGTGGGTTCGATCCCTGGCCTTGGTCAGTGGGTTAAGGATCCGGCATTGCCATCAGCTGTGGTGTAGGTCACAGATGCCACTTGGATCCCACGTTGCTGTGGCTGTAATGTAGGCCAGCAGCTGCAGCTCCAATTCGACCCCTAGCCTGGGAACTTCCATATGCCATACATAACGCCCTAAAGAGCAAAAAATAAAATAAAATAAAATCATAATAATAATAATATCTACTATTCCATACAGTTTTTTAAAAAAACAAAATGAATAAGATTTGAAGCACAGGAAAATATTATAGGAATGAGTTTTCCTTGAGAATTTTAGGATTACACAACTCAATAACTAAACTGAATATAGGAACTAATTTTCATAAGAATCTTAAATTCATTCACTATCTCTCTTAAAAAATTTTAGCATTTCTAGTAGAAGCAATTAAAACCCACCCTAAGGAAAACTTTAAAGCGCAAAATGAATAAGAAAGTCATTGATGCTTTTTTCCATTCATCCACTAAACATATTTATTCAGCATTGACATGTACAGGTATTATTCTAGGCTCTGGGACACAGCAGAGAGCAAGACAAAGTTCTTGTTATCATGGAACTCATATTCTGGTAAGAAGAGTCAAATAGCAAAGAACTACACAAGTTAGATTATTTCCCATAGAGGCTGAAATAGAGTGCCTTCTACAACAAAATCTAGGGAGCAGAGGGACAGAGTTCAAGGGTGCAGATTGGGAAGCTATTTTAAATAAAGTGGCCAGAGATAGGTGACAACGTTTTAGCTGACACCTAAAGAACGACAAGGAGCTCACATGCAGGGTGGATGCAAAGGGAATCTTTGGTAAAGATTCCAAAGGGGCCAATGCAAGAACCCAAGCTTGGCACAAAGACGAAGAAGAAGGAAAAGCAGGGGAAGAGAAAGGGGAAGAGGAGAAGAAGAAGGGATCTAGAAAGAAGTGAATGAAAGACAGAACAGTAAAGAGGAAGTCAGAGAAGTAGACAAGGGCCAGATTATAATTTTAAAAGTCATTGTGGAGTTCATTTGTGGCACAGTGGCTTAAGGATCTGGCATTGTCACTACAGTGGCTTGGGTTGCTGCTGTGCTGTGGGTTTGATTACTGGTCCAGCAAGGCCATTATAAATAGTTGTGATTTTCAAAGATACAAAGATAAATCTTCATTGGTTTAAAAAAACAAACTATAATTTAAATTATTTAAACCTTCACCCTGCTACAATGAAACAGCAGCCAAAGTGGAGAACCCACCTAGCAGCCAGAACTTGGTTTTTAACACCATTCTCTAACAAAAGGAACAGAGCCCCTTGGAGAAATGACTGATCTAGGACCGGGGCAGGAATATATAAGCCTGGACCTTCAAGTAGTGCCAGAAAGTAAGAAAAGGCTCAAAAACAAGCAAACAACCCTATATTGATGGAGATATGTTAAAGGGACATAGGAGCCAGCTGAGAGTCTCTCAAGAGCCAAAGCTGAAACAACAAAATAAATAAAGTGCAACAAAATAAAGCAGTATAGGATTATAAGCCAAAGTATCAAATAAACATCAATGAGTTCATACTAATAAATAAGTAAATAAATAAAAAAGAAAAAACACACAAATCTCCCTTGCAGAAGAATTCCAAATAATTTATGTAGCTACTCTGCCCTCAAGATGGGAAGCTTAGGAGTTCTCACTTCTGGCTCAATGGTAACAAACTCCGCTAGTACCCATGAGGACATGGGTTCAATCCCTGGCCTCACGCAAAGCAAAAAAAAAAAAAAAAAAGATGGGAAGCATAACTCTGTACTCCTACATGTGGGCTATACATAATGCCTTCCTTCCAAAGAGTACAGTAAGAAGACTGGAAAAAAGAGTAACTGCATGGGGAGTGGGGGACCCCAATAAATACTGCCTCAGCCATGTGACCAAGGTCAATATCAAAAGTGATATACATACTGAGAGTATGTACCTTTGAAATGATGTGATGAAACTATCTCTTTACTCGGTGATCTAAACTCAGTATAATCATGAGAAAAACATCAGACAAATCTTAAAAGAGAGGCATCTACGGAAACCTAATCGATAGTTGTTAAAACTGTAAAGGTCATCAAAAATAAGGAAAGTCTGAGAAACTATCAGTCAAGGGAAGGCTGAGACATGATGACTAAACGTAATGTACCTCAATAGGATCTTGAAACAGATAAAGGACTTTAAGGGAAAACTAAGGAAATCTGAATGAAGTGTGGACTCTAGTTAATAAAAATGTATCAATATTAGTTTATAAATTATAACAAATATACTATACAAACGTAAAAGAGTAGTAGGGGAACTCGGTACAATCTCAATTTTTCTGCAAATCTAAAACTGTTAAAAAATAAAGTTTATTAAGAAAAAGAAGCCAGGAATTCCCGCTGTGGCTCAGCAGAATTAAACCTGACTAGTATCCATGAGGATGCAGCTTCAATCCCTGCCCTGCTCAGTGGTTTAAGGATCTGGCATTGCTGTGAGCTGTGGTGTTGCAGATGCAGCTTGGATCCCATGTTGCTGTGGCTGTGGCATAGGCCAGCAGCTGCAGTCCCAATTAGACTCCTAGCCTAGGAACTTCACAGCTTTGCTCCCCCCTCCCCCCCAAAAAAAGAGGAAAAAAAGAGCCAGAACAGAGAGGCCGTCACATTAGTTCCAGTGAAAGATGATAAAGATGATGATGAAGCAGTGGCTATGGTGAGGAATCGGATTCAGAACATATTTTGAAAGTGCGTAGCACAAAATATGTCGGTAGATTAGAAATGGAGGGTGAGGGAAAAAGAATAATCTGGAAGGACTCCTGGGTTTTCGCTCAAGTAACTGGATAATTAAGAGCACCTTTACTTAATATATGGGGGGAGGGGATGAGAGAGGAGTAGATTTTGCTGCTTCTGAGTCATTTTGCTGCCTCCATTTTTGCTAATTCCTGATTTACTCTTGGGAGCTGGAAGGATCAATAAAAAAAATTAATATGTATGGTCCCACATAGGATCTCATACTAGTATAATTTGGTTGTATTTTTTTATTCTTAAAGATAGAGAAAACATACTTTACAACAAAAAAGCACACAATTGCCTTAAAAAGAGATGATACAAAATGTTTCCTGACCTAATATGGGGACAAAAATTCGTATTAAATTGCTGGTTTCCTAGGCCCAAATTAATGAGTCTGGAAGATGTATGGTTACACCAAGCTTTTAAAAAGCACAGATTAATTTGGAAATCTGTCCTCTTAGGTTCTCCAGATGACCATGAGAACCACTATCCTGGATGCCATTCCTTTAAAACAAAGAAAATTTCTTCTATTTAAAATAACAAAGTACCCTCCTTTCTAATTATTTAAATGTCTTTATACTAGTTATTTCCAAAACAACTCTGTTCCCAATAAGGAAGTAAAGTAATTCCCATCATACTGTGTAACTTCCACATTCACAGATTGTTGTGGATCACTACTGTAAAGTCATTTTTGTGGGAAACACTGAGCTAAGCACAAAACAAGTGAAAAATCTGTTAGAGAAGATCCAGTTCCAGAGCAAAAAATGATACATTTGTCACTTTCTTGGTAAACTTATTAAAAACATTTGATTTTACAGCTATTGTTTCTGGCCACATGAATCAAATGACAAAACCTTAGAATTCATGGTTTGCTCAGACTAGGCTAAATCACCTAAAAGGATTCTTCACCTAAAAGATGTGTCTCATGTGGTCAGCAAATTTATACTCTGTCAAATCACCAAGCAAAAATAATATGAAAGGCAGAGATTCAATATCAAGAAGCCTTTCCTTAAATCTGAAAACCATGAGCAGAAGTTCACAAGAAGATGTGAACTTTCATTAAGTCATAGTCAAGAGCATTTATGGAGTGCTCACTATGTGCAAAGCACTCTATTTGAAGGAAGAGGTCTTGTTTAAAGTAGCCATAATTCAGCCCATAAAGCCCTTTATAGTTAAAGATCAACAGTTTGAACCTCAATCAGGAGCAAATGGGTAGCTGGTTCGTACTGAAGTCAGGTGTAATTTGGTCAGGGCTGCTCAGTTGAATTGAATAGGCCTTTGCAGTGTGTGTAAATTCCACCTTCTGGGTGGTCTTCCAGAGCAATCTCAAAGAGGGGCACACCACAGAGGTACTGGAGTTAATTTATGCTTATGTAGACTATGAGTCATGCAATAGCCATTAACACTATATACTTAAGTGAGTACATAGAAGTAAAATGTGCAAATCTCCAGCAGCATAAGGCCAATTTTTCTTAGGGCAAAAAAACTGCAACTATAACGACCACTGAAAAACAAATCAAGCCACAAACGAACAAAAAGCATAGCTTGTTCCAAGTACAATGCAAGTTAATACAGACAAACTATAAAGAGCAGAAAGAATCATGGGTTATAGCTAGCTAATCCATGTTCATGAAACACAGGAATGATAAATCAAATAGGATTATCTGTTTTGATTTTGACTCTCCTTTCCTTTGTCTACTCACTTGGTGGAGGCACAATGAAGTAAACGTTCAAAGGGTGGCAACAACAGCAACACTCATAAGAGCTGCCATGTGTGGAACTTGTATTCCATGGCAAGAATACTTAACGCACATAAGCAAAAGAGCCTGGCGAATCCAAAATCCTGAATATTAAAAACTCGTCTTATAGATGGACAAATACTAATCTAAGAAATTTTATTTTATCTATCTACCAGAAAGATAGGGAGAAAAGTTCATCTTTTCTAAAATTTATTCTACCTGTTCCTTAAATCTCATTTCTAATGCATTAACTATATCCCACTTTAAAACTTTCTTCAACTTATCAAAAAAAATTAAAAGTTCCCTTGAGTTTGCTTTCCCTCTAGTCGTAAGAGGTTAGCCTCAGTACTCATGCTTTAACTATAATGAAATAACTACGATGACTGGTTTTCTGAGATTATTCCAATTTCCAATATTTTACCACATTATCTCCACTTCAGCGTGTGGTTTGAAAACACGAGACTGAATCCTAAAATCTTCACAATCTTGTTCTCACTACTTCTTCTACCAAACTCACTCTCTAACACTGCCAAACTCAATGATTGGTTCTTAGTCTTGCAAGTCTCAAAATCATTTCATAGCCTAGTTCATCCCTTCCATGATGTCTACACACCCAATGTGGCCTTCATACTAAACTTAAATATCTTCCTTGCGTACTCAGGTGTTTCCCAATGTATGTTATCAGTAATGTTCACCTCACAGTATGCTCCTCAATTAAGAAAAGACTTTATGGTCAAAAATTTTGAAAATGCTACATAATAACATTCTACTCTTGGAGCTCTACAATGACCACTAGTGAACTGTGCACAGCTTGTTTTTTATGATAAAGCAACCATTTATTTTTATTCGTGTTTCCTGATAAGCAATCCTCTAATCCTCTTTCACTCGTCCACAGAACTCTTTAAATTTTTTCATGAACATATATTAACATGTCACGGAACTAATAAAATGTAGGAGTAGTATTCTGACGAAACAAATACTCGGTAGAATATACCTCTGGGAATACTGATAAACCTGAAATTTTAGGTTAAAATCTGGAATCTATTAGGCTTCCAAAACAGAATTCATCATCCTTCCTCCCAAGCCAGGTATTAAACATCAAAGTAATCTTTAGTATCAGCTTTTTTGCCAATCCCATATTCAGACGGTTGATAAATCTTTTCAGCTCTTACTGTCTGTTATTTGTAGTGTTTTTTCCTCTCTTACATCATCCTATTGATATCACCCCTAAGGTATATCTTCCTTAAACTTCATCTAGACTCATGGTAACCAAGCAAAAGAATTAGAGGAGAGCTTTAAAAAAAAAAAAAAAAAATTTCTAGGCTCCACTACAACCTTACTAAATCAGAATTAGGGAAGGAGGAAGTGGGGGAAGGGTAAAGCTTGGAATCTGTGATTCTAATGAACAGTCAGATTTGCAAACTGCTAAAGTAGACCATGAGGTCTCCATGACTCTTCTCCTCTGCCTAAACTAAGCATTTTCAGTTCTCTTCCCGCCTCTCTTCAAGTGACGTGATTGTGAGTCTCCTAACCGGCAGCTGCTCTTCTCTGAATGGGGTGCATTTTGTCTATTAAACCACAGAGCTCTCTGGATATAGGCTGGCCAATTTCTAAGACAGTAGGACTATGAATTTATCTATTGTCTCCGGAGTTTTTCTACACCCGCCTTTGTGCTGGACAAGAAAATCATCTCCTTCCTCTTCCAGACCCTGCAGCAAATTACTACTTATTATGATCAATACCAATGTGCAATAACCACTAGAATGTGAATCACCCAACAAACAGAATTATAAAGCATTACTTCCCTAAAGGACCTTACCATTCTAAGTGTCGTGCCTCCCTTTCTCTACTGAACTTTAGTTGTGAAAGCTACAATTTATGCCAGAATCAATGCTCCACATTTATAGTGTTTTTTCCACTTGCAAAACATTTCAACGTTATTTACTTAAACCCCTCAAAAGTTCTCATGATGTGGGTATTATCCTCATCTTACAAATGAGGAAATTAAGGCTCCTAGAGGTTAAGTAGCTTATTCAAAGTCACACATAGTAAGTGGGGAAAGTTGTGACTCTAACCTCACATGTCTGGCCCCTTAATCATAGCTTTCTCCACTTTAAAATCCAAGCATAGTCACTTGGCCATCATCAGAAAATTAGCACCAATTAACACCAAAGTGTGATAGCTACCAGATGGTAAATTACTAAGTAAAAAGAACAATCAAGTAGAGGCATTTTAACATAACATGGGAGCTAATGAGTGGTGCCATTGAGGTCATGAGGCCCTAAATTTGGGTCCTACCTCCATCTCTGCCTGCCATGGTTACCTTCAGTAAATTACATACCCTTTGTGAGTTTTTATTTTCTATTTAAATTACAAAGAATAAAGGAGACATTTTCTTTAAAGTGCTTAGCATAAAGCTTGGTGCACGGTAAGTCTTTATGCAATGTGTGGGGGTTTTGTTTGTTTGTTTGTTTGTTGTTGTTGTTTGCCATTTCTTGGGCCACTCCCACGACATAGGGAGTTTCCCAGGCTGGGGGTTGAATCAGAGCTGTAGCCACCAGCCTACGCCAGAGCCACAGCAACTCGGGATCCGAGCCGCGTCTGCAACCTACACCACAGCTCACGGCAATGCCGAATCCTTAACCCACTGAGCAAGGCCAGGGATCCATCCCGCAACCTCATGGTTCCTAGTCAGATTCCTTAACCACTGAGCCACGATGGGAACTCCAATGTGTGTTTTTTTAAACCCATAATTCAAACATGATAAACAGTTTATTATAATAGGTTTGTTTGGCAATAAATACAAATCTTCTGACTTTGGTGTCCCACCCTTTACCAATTACCTCCAGATGCCTGGAAATAGAGTTATGTAAGGACACGAGGAAGATGGAAGATAGTCATGAAGAGGGAGAAAATTTGAAATGTTGCTTAAAGTAGAAGGTAGGGGAACAGAAGTTTAGAGCAAAGTCTGAGCTCTCAGTGGCTGCCTTTCCTGGGCTATCATCACCATTACTAGTCACTTAGGGATAAGAGACAGAGAGAAAAAGAAGCAACAGCTTTGAAGAGAAGGCAGTGGGTAAAGTATATGTTTGATATGTGAATAAATTATTAAATGGGCAGAATTACATAAAATGGAATGAAATTACATTCCATTTTCATTCTTTCAAACTATCACTGTGAAAAGATAAATTTGGGGAGGTATGAGGTTTTTTTGTTTTGTTTTGTTTCGTTTTATGGCCACACTAGTGGAAGATTCCGGGCTAGGGGTGGAACTGGAGCTGCAGTTGAGGCCTATGCCACAGCCACAGCAACACTGGATCCAAGCCACATTTGCAGCCTACTCTGCAGCTTGCAGCAATCCTGAGTCCTTAACCCACTGAACAAGGCCAGGGATCAAACCTGCATCCTCATGGAGACAATGTCAGGTCCTTAACCTGCTGAGCCACAATGGGAACTCCTGAAATTTTTTTTTCTCATTTATATTTTATTTATTTATTTTATTTTTAATGATTTTTATTTCTTCCATTATAGTTCCTGAGATGTTTTTAAAGTTTTAAAAATAAAAAAATAAATTGTTCAGTATAACACTGAGTAAAGGCAATATTAAAGTGTTTAATATTTTTCATATTATCCCCCAAAATACATGTTCATCTTTTTTAAAAAATTAAAAGGATAAGAAAAAAAAAATCATCTGCAATCCAACCACCCAGAGATAACATTTGATACATAACCTTCTAAATTATTTTCTACTCATATATTTATAAATATATGTATTATAAATGTAGGGTCATACGTAATTATTGTTTTGTAAACTTTTAAATTTGTTGTAAATTTCTTTCCAGATCACTACATATTCTTCTGCAAGAGTATATAAAATGCCATAGGAGTTCCCGTCGTGGCGCAGCGGAAACAAATCCAACTAGGAACTATGAGGTTGTGGGCTCGATCCCTGGCCTCACTCAGTGGGTTAAGGATCCGGGGTTGCTGTGAGCTGTGGTGTAGGCTGTAGACGCAGCTTGGATCTGGCATTGCTGTAGCTCCGGCATAGGCCGGCAGCAACAGCTCCAATTAGACCCCTAGGCCTGGGAATGTTCACATGCTGTGGGTGTGGCCCTAAAAAAAAAAAAAATGCAAAAAGACAAAAAAATAAAATACATTATAAAAATGCCATATATTTCACTAGATCATTCATTAGATCCCAATTTTTAATATTTAAATTATATTTTTGATATCATAAAAAGAATGATTTAAAACATCCTTGTAGTTTTATCTTTTTATGCACAGACATGACTTTTAGCATAAATTCCTAGACATGTATTTGGAAGATAGATGGCATGCAGAATTCTAAGACTTCTAACATACACGTTATTAAACTATCCAGAAAGTTACTACCAATTCACTCTATCCAGCAGTGCTTTAAAGTGCTAGTTTCCCAGACCTTGATCAACACTGGATTTGATGACATTGGAAATGATCACTAAGTTGACAGGTAAAAAACTATTCCTGAGAAATAGACTTACAGATATGAAGAACAGACTGGTGGTTGCTAAGGAGGAGGGGAAGGGAGTGGGATGGAGTTTGGGTTGGTAGATGCAAACTATTACATTTAGACTGGATAAGCAATGAGGTCCTGCTGTTATAGCACAGGGAACTATATCCAATCACTTGATAAAACATCATGGAAGATAGTATAAGAAAAAGAATGTGTATATATGCACATATATAATGTAAACATATATAATGTATGACTGGGTCACTTTGCTGTACAGCAGAAATTGACAGAACATTGTAAATCAACTAGACTTAAGAAAAAAAAATACGAAGCAAATTTGCGAAATGTTCACATTTTAAAAAATATTCCTTTTACTTCATTTTTTATTACTAAGTGGCAGATAATTTCCCCCATGCTTATTATCTACAGTTCTTATTTTGAAAAGTATTTCTTTATATCTTCTGGTCATTTTTCCAATGTTTGTCTTTCTCAGTTGATTTGAATATTAATTTTCTGTCACATGGATTGCATACATATTTTTCTCTGTTGGTTTATTTGCCAGTTTTTAAAATGTTTTGATCTATAGAAATATAAAATATTTAGTTTAGTCCAGTCTAACATATTTTTTCTTTTTGATTTCTGCTTTAGGAATCTTATTTAAAAAGCCTTACCTCACCCCCATGTTACATAAATTTCCCACTTATATTTTCCCTTAGGACTTGTATGGTCTTACTATTTAAAATTTTTATTTAATCTGCTCTTTATTGGAGTATGAGACAGTGCCTTTGTAAGATATTGATAATGGGATCTAAATTTAATTTTTAAATATTTAGCTGGTTGCCCCAACAGTATCTATTTCACTGATTCTACTGAGCACTTCTTATTTCCAACATTTAACATCTCTGAAACCTAGATGTGTCTATGATAAATAAATGATGTTTCACAATTTATTGGCAGTTTTTTTTTTCTTTTCTTAATGTTACTTGAAGTAATAATAAAGCCTTTGATTAATGGCATTTTACATTTGATGAAACAGTATTTACATCTAATCCTACTTCATTAAGAGTTTTCTTTTTAATTAAAGAATACACTTTGAATTTTTATAAAATCTCTTCTGGGAATATATTAAAATGATCATATTTTTCCTGAGATGTTGTAGTATTGAACTATGTGTACATTCCTAAAATAAACCTTACCTTGCCATGGCATAGTACTCATTCAACATATTGTTATATTCCTTTTAATAATATTTTATTAAGATCCTTACATCTACTTTCATAAATCAGATTGGTCAATAATTCTTCTTTGTTTATGTCTTTGTCATCTCTTTGTTTTAGAGGTATGTTACACTTGTCAAGTTAATAAGCTCCTTTCTATCTTCTGTAATTGACACAGTTTGTAATAGCATAGGAATAATGCTTTTTCTTTTTTTTCTGTAAAAGTCTAGGCTGGTTTGTGATAACTCAGTTTTTTCTAGGGTTACTGGTCAAGTATTCTTCTTTAGTCAAATTTTATATTTTATTCTATTTTTAGAAAATTATGCTGCTATTTTAAATTTATTAGAATACGGTTATACATAGTATTCTCTTACATTAAAATAATTTTTCCATATCTTCGGTGTTATTCCATTTTCATTCATTCCTAGTGTTTTGAACCTGTGTGCTTTTCTTCCTCTCTTTCTTGATTAGACTTGACAGACACGGTCCACTTTATCAGTCTTTTTGAAAATCGACCTTTTGGATTTACTTAACAGTTCTAATTTTTTTATTTTTCATGTTAATTTATCTGAGTGCTTTTAATATTTTCTCTCTGCCTTTGATTTTCATCAGACTTCCTGTGATATGCCTAGATGTGGTTTTCTTTGCATTCATCCTGTTTCAGATTTGTAGCACTTTTTGAATCTGTGACCAGAGTTCTTTCCTGTTTGGGAAAATTCTTGTCCCTTGACTATTATCTCTTCAAATATTACTTCTTTCCCGTTATCTTTTTCTTCCCTTTCTGTGGCTCTAATATGTTAAATCTGAAAGTGTATCTTATATTATTTTCTCAATAACTTTCCTCTTTTTTTTAATCTCTCAGCTTCAGTCTGAATATATTCTACTCACCTGCTTCATGTTCAATAATCCTGCCTTTTTCTATGTCCAGTATGCTATTAAATCCATCTCATGTGTTTATATTTGTTACTGCATTTCAATCCTAGAGCTATTTTATTCTTTACAACAGATTCCTGTTCTCTGGTGAAATTCTCCAACTTGTCATCTATTTTCTTGAATATGTTAATCACAGTTATTTTAAAGTCTGTGCCTGATGACCTAAATACATGGATATCCGGGCCATCTATACACCTGTTGTCTTTTGTTAGTTTATTTCCCTTGGTCCTTTACTTTGGTATCCTGGTAATTTTTGATGAATGCCAGACATTGTGTATGAAAAACTGTACTCTGAATGATGATGATGTAATCTTCTACAGAGGGTTTATCCTATCCTCTGATAGCCAGGTGGAGTGCGGAGGAGAGGGGGAAAGATTACCTTAATCTAATCAGAGACTGAACTCATTTGGGGTTGGGTTGCAGTTTTTGATAAATTTAGTCTACCCTTGATTTTTCCCCATTATGTGTGCTAAAGCTCAAGAAAGCCTATTGTTAAAATTTGGGGAATTTTGGGAGCCAGCTGCTAAACATAGATGTTATTTTTAAAATTATATAGACTTATAATTAAATAAATTATATTAAGAACAAACATAATAGGAATTCCTGCTATGGAGCAGTGGGTCAATAAACTGATTGAAATAGCTCACTCAGGTTGCTGCGAAGGTGCAGATTCAATCCCTGACCAGTGGGCTAAAGTATCTGGTGTTGCCGCAGCTGCCACTCAGATTCAATCCCTGGCCCATGAATTTACACAGGCTATGGGTGTGGTCCAAAAAAAAAAAAAAAAAAACCTGAATACTCAGAATTCACAACTTCTAATTTTTTAACTAAATTTAACTGTTACCTATGTTATTTACACCTGTTGTATCGGTATTACAGAAATACTATATAATGGTGTTACCACATATCTCTTCCCAATTCCACATTCAGAAACATCACATTTGTAGCTTGAAATAGTGTATGGCGGAAGTATCTGCACCAAAGAAATCAGCTAACACTACAAATCAGAGTTGGACTGACTATTTTGTTGATTGTCTAGATCTGTTGTTCTCACCTGAAGGTGATTCTGCTTCCCACCCCCACCCCAGGGTATTCGATAATGCCTGGAAAAACTTTTGTTTGTCATAACAGGGGGTGGGGAGTGGGGGGAACGGGTGCTAGAGGGATCTAGCGGATAGAGGTTAGGATGCTACTGGACATCCTACAGTGTGTAGGGCAGCCCCAAACGACAAAGTATTATCCAACCCAAATGTCAACAGTGCTGAAGTTGAGAAATCCTGTCTACCGGCATTTCTGCTTCTGAACATCTGGACTCTTCACCTCTCTTCCCATGACTAGAATTGGCAAATGTTTTGAGGAAAAAAGCGGGCATTTTATCCCAGTTTATTTTTGTGTGTTTGCTGTCATTTTCTGGCATTTTGAGCACTATCTAGTTCAGTTATTTTTTTTCTCAACGAATTTTATTACATTTAGAGTTGTACAACAATCATCACAACCCAATTTTAGTTCAGTTATTTTTATGTTTATTTATTTATTGTCTTTTTAGGGCTGCACCCACAGCATATGGAGGTTCCCAGGCTAGGGGAATCAGAGCTACAGCTGCCGGCCTACACCACAGCCACAGCAACAGCAATGCAGAATCTGAGCCATGTCTGCAACCTATACCACAGCTCATGGCAACACCAGATCCCCAACCCACTAAGCGAGGCCAGGGGTTGAACCCAAATCCTCATGGATACTAGTCAGATTAGTTTCCCCTGAGCCCTTATGGGAACTCCCAGTTATTTCTAGTCAAGTCGTTTGAACATGAACTCTTGATACAGCTTTGGGTAGCTGACCCCGAGCTTTTTGTTTGTTTGCTTGTTTTTGCTTTTTAGGGCTGCAAGTGCTACATCTGGAAGTTCCCAGGCTAGGGGTTGAATTGGAGCTGCAGCTGCCGCCAGCCTACACCACAGCCAAATCCAAGCCTCATCTGTGACCACAGCTCATGGGAATGCCGGATACTTAAACCACTGAGCAAAGCCAGGGATCAAACCCGAGTCCTCATGGATACTAGTCAGGTTCCTTACCACTGGCCCACAACAGAAACTCCTCTTTTCAATGTTTCTTTGTAAAAGATTCCAGCCATAGACATAAACTCCCTTAGTTGGAGTTAGGTGTATCTTTGCATTTGCAGTTGCAAGCAATGCTATTGTTGAAATAACCATCCAGTGAAAGCACATTCTGTGAGTGGTCTTTAGAAAACACTTTGGAAAGTGTGATAGGGGATTATAATTTAGAGAACCTGTAACCAAGTATTTATTTATACTTCCACCATTTCAGTATCAGTTTGAGTCATTTAACTCAGTGGTTATGCTTAATTTACTGGAATTAAACCCTTTATTTAACAAATATTTAAGTAGCAAGGATATGCAAAGTCATATGCTCCTGCACCGGGTGCAGATGTGGGTTACAAAAATCCTAAGTCACGACCTATTCTTTCAAGAAGTTTCTAGATTTGTTAGGGAGAGACTTGTAAATAACTAATGTATTAAAATTCTCAGTTACTCATCTATGTTACATTATTTGGGGAATTTAGAATCTAGACCTAATTTTTTAAAAAATTATTTGAGGGAGTTCCCGTCTTGGCTCAGTGGTTAGCGAATCCGACTAGGAACCATGAGGTTGCGGGTTCGGTCCCTGCCCTTGCTCAGTGGGTTAACGATACTGCGTTGCCGTGAGCTGTGGTGTAGGTCACAGATGTGGCTCGGATCCTGCGTTGCTGTGGCTCTGGCATAGGCCGGAGACTACAGCTCGATTGGACCCCTAGCCTGGGAACCTCCATACGCCGTGGGAGCGGTCCAAGAAATAGCAAAAAGACAACAAAAAAAAATTATTTGACAGAAGCTGACTTTAGATTTGCTGTTTATAGTATACCATGTAAATTTACTTATTTAAAGTAGCACCATTTTTACAAACCTTACTTTATACTTAGATCTTTGTATCTTTTTTAACCACTTTTTAAAATTGAAGTATTGTTAATTTACAATGTGGTCTTAGTTTCACGTGTACAGAAAAATGATCTAGTTATATATACATATATATGTATGTATATATAAGAATATATATGTATATATAAGAATATAAAATGATTCAGTTATATACACATATGTGTAAATATATAAGAATATACATATATTCTTTTCAGATTCTTTTCCATTATAGGTTATAACAAGATACTGAATATAGTTCCCTGTGCTATACAATAGGTCCTTGTTGTTTATTCTATATATAGGAGTGTGTATATGTTAACCTCAATCTCCTAATTTATCTATCACCCTCTCCCTCGCTATCTCTTTTGGTAACGACCAATTTGTTTCCTATGTCTATGAGTCTATTTCTGTTTTGTAAATAAATTCATTTGTATCATTTTTTTAGATTCCATATATGTGACATCATATGATTTTTGTCTTTGTCTAACTTACTTCACTTAATACAATACTCTCTAGGTGTACCTATGTTGCTGCAAATGGCATTATTTCATTCTTTTTATGGCCAAATAATATTTCATTATACATACATACACACACACCACCTCTTCTTTATCCATTCACCTGTCAATGGTCATTCAGATTATTGTCTTGACTATTTTAATTACTGCTGCTACGAACATTGGGATGCATGTATCTTTTTGAACTGTAGCTTTGTCTGGATACATGCCCAGGAGTGGGATTGCAGGATCATATGGTAACTCTGTTTTCAGTTTTTGAAGGAATCTCCATACTGTTCTCTATAGTGGCTGCACCAATTTACATTCCCACCAACAGTTTAGGAAGGTTCCCTTTTCTCTACCCTCCCTCCAGCATTTATTATTTGTAGACTTTTTAATGACCATTCTGACCGGTGTGAGGTGATACTTCATTGTAGTTTTGATTTGCATTTCTCTAATTATCAGCCCTATTGAGCATATTTTCTTGTGCCTGTTGGCCATTTGTATGCCTTCTTGGGAGAAATGTCTATTTAGGTCTTCTGTCCATTTTTTGATTGGGCTCTTTTTAATATTAAGATGTATTAGCTGTTTGTTCTTTATTTTATAGCATGTTGCATAGTTATTTCATTTGGTACAGTAGTGCTATGAGTCAGAAAGGGTCGATGTTATTCATCGTTTTACAGATGAGAAAAATGAAATGGAATATTTAAGTAACTTGCTTATAGTTATGCAGCAAGTCCATGCGGGAATTTTTCAAAGCTGTGTTTCTGCTTGGATGGATGGATGGCTTCTGTACTTTTCTTTGATAATGTTATGTGGTGGGACTCTTATCCATATGTAAGACACATTGAAGACATGTACCTGACTGAAAATGTATGCAATTTTCATTAAATTCATGACCATATTGTGAAAAAAGTATTATTCATTTACAAGTGCAGCTTTGTGGATTGCCTCAGAAGTACTGGCTGAAAGTTGTACATTATTTTTATACACTGCCTTTAAATTCAAAGCCTGTGAACTAGAATAACAAATGTTCACTAATTTTCTGATACATGTTTATATAAACATGGTAAACTTACATGAATTACAGTTAAAATTTTTGCCTATTATGTTCCCCAGTTTATTCTAACTATCCATTCTAATGCACTAAGAAGAATCTATTTCTGCTTATATTTGGAAAATTAACTAGAGAACTAGTATTGTGGTTTAGGAAATATAAGGCAAGATTGTTCTTCCTCCACTTTTCTTCCCCCAAATCACACCAATACACACACACCACACACACTCATATACTCACTTCCAACTATCTAGGGATTTTATGTGTAGTTATTGCTTCAACTTTCTATATAGAGAGAGTTTTTAATTAGAGAAATGCGATTATAATTATCTTTGCATATTGTTAAATTTTGAATCCTGTCTTACTATAATTTTCCAATTTCTCAAAATAGAGCTGTTCTTTATTTTATGCTACACTTTTATGCTATATATGCTTTTCTTTTTTTTTTTTTTTTCTGATGGCTTAATGGGTCAGTCACTAGTAATGTTTTTTTGCTCCCTATCTTTGCCAGTAGCTCCAGGAGGTACTTTTCTTTCAATCTAGCTGTGATCTTGCCCTAAGATTTCAGATGAAATGAAGATAGAAAAGTGACTCCCTAAGTTAACAGATTCTTTTCCTGTAAATCACTTTATGTGGGGACAAGATAGGAAGGGTCAACAGAATAAGAGAAGTCAATTTTGCATTCTCTTCAAAACAATAGGAGTTATTTAGATATAACGAAAGTCACCACTCAAAAATCCAATTCCTTTCATAATGGTTTCATTGTACTAGAAAGCTTACTTTGTTAAAAGATTTGGAATGAGGTGAAGGGCAATTCAGATCTTTTCAACTCAAGTTAAATGCACTTTGTTACAGATAAGAAACATTTGCTAGAATTATGAGTAATATCCAGCTAGAGTTCCATAGAAGGAAAGCTTGAAGTTCAAGTTACTCTCCCTAGTAGAATTCCATAGTAACTGAAATGGTTTATGAGCAAATATTACATGGATAGTGTTTAAAGGGGTTGGGAAAATGGAATTTGAATGAGAATATGAATGGAAAACTCTTTCTCTCCCTTCTCCTTTTCCTCCCCCCATGCCATTTTTACATCTCCCCACCCCCAACACACACACACACACACACACACACACACACACACACACACACACACACACACCACTGTATCAGAAGGGGAAAAGTTTACGTTGAAATTCTCCTTTAGTGGTAAATAGAATAGTATAGTTGAGTAAATTGTGTGTGGCATTGAACTGGAATTTCTTCAGTGAAAGGGCTTATGTTCTTAAAGAGCTGAAAAAGGGCTTAAATTTTCTAGTAGCCTGGAATAAAACTGCACAGGAGGCTCATGTGAAATGCAGCATGTGTGAACAGTTTTGCAGCAGAGTCCCATTCGAAATGCAGCAACACAGCTGGAGCAGTGACTCATCACACTAACATCTACTGTTAACAGACAGACTCTCTAATAAAGCTGCCCTTTCTCACATTAAGGAGTTTCTTAAGGAGTGATAGTATGATATGTTCCCCAAACTTGGTCAGGCCACTTGAATTTAACATTGTTGAATACCTGCCATATACAGGCATTTTTCTGCATTTAGTTCTTACACCTGTTTGGTTTTATTTTCTCCACTTTATAGGTGATGAATTTAAGGTCACACATCTGGGCTAATATTCAACTGGTTCCACCAGTTGTTTTTAGCCTGTGCTTGTTCTGTTTGATAAAAATGAAGATACAAAGAAATTTCAAAATAAAAGGAAAGATATTTAAGACAGCTCATATTCATTGGCCTCAATCTCCCCAGAAATGTAGGGAGAGAATTCAAAAAAAAGTGAAAATTTCGAACACAGCTGCTTGAGAAAATGTTAATAGGGGGTTAGTAGTGAAAATAAAATAACTTCCTAGCTTTAATGACTAGAATCCAGCCCGTGAATCCAGCTGCTGCCCTACTTCGCAGATGTCAAATGGCCTGATGGCTTCCTGAACACTGGCTCCATCTTCCTGTCAGGATTCCAAGGGGCTTCCCCAAGGGTAACAACCAGCCTGAAGCCGAGTTCTCCTTAATGACTTGCCATTTGGTTCTGTCCTCTCTAGATGGGAATTTTCTTAAATTTTCAACTTAGATACTATGACAAAGACAGATTTTTCAAGGAACTGTAAGTCTGTGTGTCTGTGTGTGCATGTGTATATGTGTTCCATTTCTTCCAATTAAGTTGAGAAATAACCAGATTTGAGTGACCAAAACAAAACATTAAAAACCTTATTTTCCTGTAATTATTTAACTTTCTTCTTTTCTAAGAGTTGGAGTATTACTATTTTATTTATTTATTTATGTATTTATTTATTTATTTATTTTAGGGCTGCAGTTTCAAGCATATGTAAGTTCCCAGGCTAGGGGTCAAATCAGAGCTGCAGCTGCTGGCCTACACCAGAGCCACAGCAAAACACCAGATCTGAGCCACATCTGTGACCTACACACAAAACTCATGGCAATGCTGGATCCTCAACCCATTGAGCGAGGCCAGGGGTCGAACCCACATTCTCATGGTTCCTCGTGGGGCTCATTTCCGCTGAGCCACGATGGGAACTCTGAGTATTACTATTTTAAACCCATTTGTACTGTCTGTATGATCTTCACAAGATACTTATTCTCTCAGTTTCTGCATCTATAAAATACGTTGCTCTGAAGAATAAAGGACTTAATATATATAAAGCACTTAAAACCGTGCCTCGCATATGGTAAATGCTATGTAAGTGTAGCCCTTATTTAGTATTACTATTATTATTATCGTTGTCATAATTAGTGAACCTGGGTAAGATGAGCTCTTAATTCAAGGCCTGATTAGTAGATGCACTTCAAAGTCTTAAAATCATCAGGAGCTGATTGCACATGGATAACACTGAGGTTTATCAACTAACTAGGCAAAAAAAGTTCCCTCTGCAGCTGTTAAACCCCTATTTTCTTCTCTTTTCAGTCTCAGAAATCTATCTTGTGCACTGTTATGGCTTAATTCCCATTTTCATCATGCTATTGTCTTATTCAAAGTCTCTCCACAATCTATCTCACAAGGTTCAGACAAGCATCTGATCAACAAACAAATATTTAGGGATTAGTACATGCCAGGGACTAAAGGTATAAATATGACTAAGGCATTGCCTTGCAGCTGTGGAGTTCACTTCCTAGTGGGCAGACAGCACATAAACAGATAATTATAAAGCAGAGTAGGGCTTGCAGTGATGGAAGTGCATACAAGGTGCTATGGGAGCAGAGGCGAAGGACACCCGGAGTTCACCCTGGAAGGCTCAGATAAGGCTTCCTGGAGGAAAGGATGCCAAGGCTTAAAGGATTTTAAGCAGAAACTTAAATGTCTTGTCTGGGATTCTAGGGCTCCCTGAATTGGTCTTTTTTTTTTTTTTTTTTGGTCTTTTTGTATTTCCTAAGGCTGCACATGTGGCATGTGGAGATTCCCAGGCTAGGGGTCAAATCGGAGCTGTAGCTGCTGGCCTTCACCAGAGCCACAGCAATGCGGGATCCAAGCCACGTCTGCGACCTACACCACAGCTCAGCTATGCTGGATCCTTAACCCGCTGAGCGGGGCCAGGGATCGAACCCTCAACCTCAGTGTTCCTAGTCAGATTCGTTAACCACTGAACCATGACAGGAACTCCCTTAATTGGTCATTTTTAATCCTCCAGCCATTTTTCCTTTACTCCCAATGTAATTCACCTCCCCGCTCCTATTGGACCAGCCTCATAACTATTTCCTTGAAAAACCCATTTTTGATCCGGTGTCTAATTCCTCTTCTCACATGGCATTCTCTATCAGGTGTTCTCTGCCTGGTAAAGTGCGTTCTCATCTCCTCCAGGAAAATGGACCCTACTTTGTGCATTCATACACCCTCCGATGACACAGGAAAATGGACCCTACTTTGTGCATTCATACACCCTCCGATGACACATGAAAGTATTTCAAACTCGCACACTCAGATGGATGTTAGTATTATTTTTTCATACTCTGTATTTGTTTATTGCGTTTTTCTTATCATTCCAACAAAACTTTAAATACTTTAAGGAAAAAAATAGTTCATAAATTTATTTTGCTTCACAACACCTGGCAGAGTGTTAGCCAAAACAAAATGCAAGATTTCAAAAATACTGTCTGAATTAAATTATTTCAGCAATGCCCTCTCTGGTTTATCTGATGTGCAATAAATTTATTTTATGAAAGTTTAGAAGTTCAAATAACCAGAGGAGAGAACATTCTTACTCTTGTCAGTTAATTTACTAACTGAAAGTCAGTAGTACCCTATGAGAAATAAACTAGGCTGGGAGAATTTGTGAATGTGAAGAAAACGTGAACCATGGAATAAATTACACATTTGGTTTATAAGCAGCCCGTGAATAAGGTTCTTGTACTTGGTAAGCAGTAAAAAAGCAGTGTATTGTTGAGAGGGAATGTACAAGTTTGAATGGCCTTTTTTATAAGGAAGTATTATACATATATATATATATATATATCAGTTAGGTAAATGAAGAGGATTATACATATTTGTGAATGTGCACATGCACGCATGCGTGCGTGCACACACACACACACACACACACAATGAGTGTGAATAAGAAACAGAAATGGCAGCTGGGAAAACAAGCTTTACAACCTTTGCATACTACTAATGGTAAGGCATTTTGAACCTCAGCATTTCTTTCTTACTTCTTTTTATTTCTTATCTGCTTCCCTCCCACTGCTATTTCTCATACTGTTCCTCTATTTAATCTTTTCTGCTGAATTTTCTCCCTTCACTCCCTCCACTCTAAAAAATAAAAACTCAACACACTTTCTCATTCACACTCACACACAACACACCCCAATTGTTTCCTATACTTGTGTTCAAAGTACAAAGCCAGCTATCTCAAGAGGGTGTCTAATAGTGATGCCATTATTTTACTAAACTAGTGAGTGATTTTCAAACTTTTGCTCACTCCTAAAAGAATTTTGAAAAAACAGAGATTTTGTGCCAGTTATCAAGTTATTGCCTCTCACTTTTGAGCTGCATCTACAAAGCAGCTTTGTGGCAGTGCTGGCTCCTTGACCCACTGAGTGGGGCCAGGGATCGATCCTGCATCCTCACATATACTAGTTGGGTTCATTACCACTGAACCACAACGGGAACTCCTTGCTTCTCACTTCTAAATCCATCTTCTTTGCCTACTCTGCTAAAATGGATCTGAAACCTTTAAACATTTTTTTCTTTGTCAGCTAATCTGATATCAAACTTTGTCAGTAGAGTTCACAGGAGAAGGACTGCAGGAGAAAAACAGTTTTTCCACCCGTTTTCAGTAACTGACTCCACACAGGCTCCAAGAAGAGCTTGCAGCTTCTTTAGCACCTGCTCTCGCACACAGTGTCTGTGGATCCTCTGCTGCCCGCCCTTACAAATTGTGGGGCTTCCCCAGCACCTAACCCCTCAGTGTGCACAGCCTCTCCAGCGCCCAGGCCTTGGAGTGTAGGCAGACTGCCTCTCTGGTGACAGGCTCCTGTAGCATTGGCAGCTTCTCCTAAGCGAGGTGCTGGCTTCAGGGCACAGGAGTGAGCAGAACCTGGTGGCCGGCAGCCTCCCCTGGTACTTCCCTCAGGTACTTTTGCAGTGAAGCACCCCCAGGGAGACGCTTTCCTGCAAACAGCTTTCCCCAAGAGGGGAAATCGCCAACAAATTCCAGAAAGTGCATTTCTGGAAAGTTATACTATCACGGCTCCACAGTGACTACTGTGCCATCAGCCAAAGGGTTGGGGGCGGGATTCAGGAGAAGCTTTTCCTTGGGCTCTATCTCAGCCTTAGGGGTCATGATAGCTTCCTATATTTTCTATCTCTGTATTCTTTACAATTTCTATTTACTTCTTACTAGCCAATCCCTTGTCACCACAATCTTCTGTTACATGTAGTAATTCTCTATATTAAATTTTCCTATTCAAATTACTGTGTGGCTTCTATATCCAGATTGGATGCTGACTAATATGCACATCTCTACATTTTTTTTAAGCGACAGCTAAAATTTCTTATTGAAAATTGAAATAATTGAAAAGATAAATTATCTGGTATTCTGTATATACATTACATGCTTAAAATATATTTTTGTCAAAGTCTTAGCGTGACATATATAGATCAGAAGCGAGCAGAACCTGGTGGCCAGCGGCCTCCCCTGGCACTTGAAGTCCACCATGTAACCTTATTTGCAAAGGCAGTCCTCACTGTCCTGTCTATCAAGTAGCTCAGTCTTTTCTTCTGTACACGAGCGCGCGTGCGCACACACACACACACACATTTTCATTTAAAATTTTTGAGTAGATATATTGACACTTGTTTTCATGACAAACATCTCACTTAATCAGATTATTAGGAAATGGATAGAGGGACAAAGGGACAACAGATGGTGAAACAGATAAGCAGACAGCCGGTGGGCAGACTGAGCCTTTCCAAAATGAAATACTATTTCAGTACTCTTTTACCAGTTCAATATTTCTTAACACTTTTTGGCCTTGCTTTCGTGGCTCGCTCCTTCAGAAGTAACACATTCCTGAACTGTCGTTTTGCTTGGTGCCCTAGAGATTTTACTCTGACAGTAAATCATAGTAAGATTTGGGATGGGTGGAAGGTATGATACCTTTTGTGAAGTGGGAGGAGGGCGGCTATGGCAGAGGAGGTAGGAATGAAGAGGTGGCCACCTACAGACTCTCTCGGACACAGACAGCAGTTTCAGAAGGGTGTACACATAGAGGCTGAAGACAAGAAAATCACTTCCCTCAAAACCGTCCATGCCCTGTGGCCCCACACCTTGTGGACATCAGGGTACAAGTTCTCCATTAAGAAGACAGGAGCAGAATTCCCATCATGGCACAGCGGAAACGAATCCAACTAGGAACCATGAGGTTTCAGGTGTGATCCCTGGCCTCACTCCGTGGGCTAAGGATCTGGCATTGCTGTGAGCTGTGGTGTGGGTCGCAGATGCGGCTTGGATTTGGTGTTGCTGTGGCTCTGGCATAGGCAGGCAGCTACAGCTCCAATTAGACTCCTAGCCTGGGAACCTCCATATGCCGTGGGTACGGCCCTCAAAAAGACAGAAAAAAAGAAAAAAAGAAGACAGGAGCGCCAGATGGAAGAATGACCCATATTCTACAATCAAGGTCAAAGCAGGGATACTGCTCCCCCTAAACCTGACAAGAAACCAAGTATAGAGAAGCACACAACTTTTTTAAAATGTAGAATAAAAATATTACACTATACTCCCTAAAAAAGTATAAAATAAGAGCTTTCCTTACAACAATGCTAAAGTTTCCTTTACAGTCCATACCACATCAAATATGAAACTCCCTGAATCCCACCAGTACCTGTGTTTGAATAAGGGTCTTGCTTTTACTATTTGTGACTCAAGATGTCACATGGGTTAAATCCTTCATTTACAGTGGTTCTGTTTCTTATTTAAAACAGTAAGTTTTCCTTAGATCCACTACTTTACTGAATCACATAATAGGGAAAGAAATGAAGAATCTTAAACAAAAAGCAAAGGAGATGTGGCGAATTTTTACCATTTGGGATATTAACAAGTTTAACATGGCTCAGTAACTATCTTAAGTGTTATATCAACTATTATGACACAAACTAAAGGTGTTGAAATATAAAGATGTGTGTTTTCTAAGCGGAAATGGGTGACAATTTGAAGGGCTGGTTTTTTTAACAGAAAGAATAAATACATAAGAATTCGGAACAGATTCTCAACCAACACTAATGTGCAATAAGGTTTATGGAAGTTAAGAAAGGCTTTAAAGTTTTTAAAAATTTTTTTAAGGAAACTACTGTTTCCTGTTATTTCTGGAAAATCTGTAAATGCTAGTGTTTTCAAAAGGAAACATTTGTGGAGAGATATTAAATATGTTTTACATGCTACACACATCAGATTCTTATTCATTCATTTCCCCAAGAAATTTGTAATTCTGTTTTAAGTAAATGGCATTAAAGTTTCTGTCTTTTTATTCCCCCAAATCAGTTAAAGTTTCTGTCTTTTTATTCCCCAAAATCAGCATCCCCATGGGAAATACAGGACTTCTAGGATTTTCTCTACCTAAATAAATAAATTTTTAGTAACATTTTTTCTTTCTTGAATAAGATCCATAATCAATTCAGAATACATTGTCTAAATTAACTATTTTGTTGAAAAAAATCTATGTACTGCCTGTTTTATTGTAAACTATCAAGGTCTTTAAAATAAAGATTTTGGATTAATGCAAAAATTGTTAAACTCATGGTATGTATAAATAGCTGTTATAATTCTCATTTCACTTTCAGTACAAGCATTATCCATTGCAGAAGTACACATAATCAACAGAGTGGATATTATCCAATCTAAAGGATGCACATAGAGAACTTTCATTATGGTCCAATGAATAAATTTAGGGCCATCACTTGATGATAGAAAAATCAATAAAAACAGACATTTCCATGTTTCCATGTTCACCAAAATCTCTTTCATAGCTCTGCTTAAGCACCATGGTTACTGCAATGAACAAGATAATGCTGGATATTTTAAAGATCCAAATAATGTGAGGTCAGCCAGTCTACCAAACTGGAATTTATCAGGAAAGTCAATAACTACTTTAGTTTGGGCCGGGGAGGAACAGAAAAATTAGAAGTAAGAAAATGTAATAATGGAAGAGTCTAATGTGAACGAGCAATACCAAGTTTGCTGCCATCTATGATTTGTCCATATCCACAGGTTTTTAACATACTTACTTGAACAACGGAGTTCCACAAACAACACATTTATATATTCCAGGATCTTTGTGATGTGTATATTCTCCTTCGAAGGCACTGAAACATAATAAATGGAGCATAAAAAATTAAACAGAGTTAGCATTATTTCTTATATAACATATTTGCTTAAAATATATTTCTCCAATAAATCTTCCAAGGGCTTTTTGTCCTAAAATGAGAACAGACCAAACATATGGAAATCTGAACATTACTAATATATTTCAAATCTATATAATAAAATGTGCATATAAGTACTCCAAACTAGTGCAGGTTAAATAAAAAAAAAAAAAAATCAGGCCCTCTAGTTATGTAATGCTTAGAAAAAAAAATGTTCCTATTAAAAAAAAATAAAAGCCTATAGTTCAGATTCACAGAAAAAAAAACACATTATTACATAAGATTTCTGCTACTCTATGGTGTCCAAGAGTATATACCAGAAAATGCAGAAGGGTGCGACACATCAAGTGGAAGGAGTCTTATTTTTTGGTTTGAAAAGGAATATTGCAGCTTTAAGGGAATATTTTTCTAAGTTAACAATCTTAAAGGCTAGGAGGTCATTCAGCTAATACAAATCAGCTGTGCTAGCCCAACAAAAAGTCTATGTGCTCTGCAGCTTGTTTTTATTATCCTTTCACCCTCTTTATGAGGTCCAATTTTTTTATAAACAGAATTTTTAAGAATGACCTAATCTCTAGTTGTTTGTGTGCATTAAATCATTTTGCTAGTCATGTACACAACAGGACGAGTAGACGTCTCGGGCTGACACTGACGTCCATCGCTAGCTCACTGCACAGTGAGGGTGGACTTTGTCAGAGATTCAACATTTGGTAAATTCGGTAAACAGTATATACTGTGACAGGAAGAGAGTGTTGCCTATTAACAAGGACCCCATGTGTGGTAAAGAGCTCTTTCAGTTCATGAATGAAAACAAGAAGTTACATCATTAATAAATTTGGATCAGAGGTAAGTTACGGCCTTATGCCAAGCTCCATGGTATAAATTAGACAACAAAATGGCTGGACCTTGGCAAGTTACCTTTGAGCTGGAATCAGCTGAGAGAGACTTTATTCACTAAAAACAGTCTTGGAAGTGAACAAACTCTTTTTTCAGGACTTAGGGCGAACTTCCAAGGACCAAAGCCATGTGAGGGCAGTTATTGAAAATTTTTGACATTCCAACCACAAATGAGCCAATAAATACTTTCTCCACATGTGCTTCAAAAAGAAATTGGAGTGGGGTAGAAAGGAACTAAATTATGCTACCTTCTTTTTGCAGCCAAAACGTCTATACTTACAATGGCCACCTTCAAATTTTCAGCATCCTGGCAAAGTGCCATGTCCCTCATGGTTTTGCTTACTGTGATGTCTTCCCAAAAAACGTACCTAAATCGCTATTACTTCCACACATTTTGTAGTAAACTAAAAACAGGCCCTTAACAAAAGCCTTGTGACTTTACAAAAGATAGAGTGTTCATTAAATGAGGAAAAGAATAAATAAAATTTAGTCTTAACCTAAACAATACCATTTTCAACCTTTTCAAAGATACCAATTTGCAGACTTTAGCAAATAAGTGTAGAATCCTTCAAATTAAATGGCAAGGAAGCGGATTCAGCGGTTGGGGGGTGGGGGAGGACGGAGGATGAAGAAAACTAGCTCTTGCTCCACGACTTTTTTGTGAAGCTCGCCTTACCTTTCGGTCCCTTTCTCCTGAGTGACATGGTACTGCAGGGGTGTGAGCCGCTTCCTCAGCTCCTGCTGGGAAAAGACCACCTTACAGTTCTTTTTATCCCTACATGACCCTGGAAAGAGAGAGGATATGGGAGAAGGCAGCTTTTTAGCTTGAATCCTAAATAATTGCTTTGGCTGGCCGCCACAGCACGGCTTCTGCAGTCACTCGTCAATGACCAGACCAGTCCCTAACACACTAGACAAACTTACCTTAACTGCAGTTGATTATTTCTCTTCATTTAAAAACAACCTTACTCAAGGTTCAGGTGGTTCCACTGGCGTGCTGATAACATGCTAGAGTCAAAGCTGCCAGCATGGAACCGTAAAAACTCAATGAATATTTACAAGATGGGAGTACATCCTTTATGTCTCCCAGTACTTTGAGTTTCCTCTTTTTCAAATGAATTCAAAAAGCATAACTTTAAGTATTTCTCCTGTATATATAAGATGATGGGCATATTACATTAAACAACTCTCCATTCAGTAATTTTGCAACTTAGTAGAATAGCCTTCCTCATTCAATTTCCATCCTGAGTGATTTTAAATATCATCCTTTTTATTTTTTTTTAATACTTATTGAATCCTAAACATGTATTTTTTTTCCTACAACTAGGAACTACTATTCTCAGTGATTCTGTCAGAGGCTTCACTGGTTCTACAGAGTCCTAAAAAACAAGTATCTCTTGAAAGACTATCTTACCATGTTGAACAGGCAGCAAGAAACTTTTAATAGATGCCAGAGGCATTTACACTAATGCAGATTCAAGAAGTTCCAAAGAAGGAGTTCCCATTGTGGTGCAGTGGAAACAAATCCATCTACGAACCATGAGGTTGCGGGTTCGATCCCTGGCCTTGCTCAGTGGGTTAAGGATCCGGCGTTGCCGTGAGCTGTGGTATAGGTCGCAGGTGCGGCTCAGATCTCCCTGTTGCTGTGGTTCTGGGGTAGGCCGGCAGCTACAGCTCCGATTCGACCCCTAGCCTGGGAACCTCCATGAGCCGCGGGTGCTGCCCTAAAAAAAGGACAAAAGACAAAAAAAAAAAAAAAAAGACGTTCCAAAGAAAGAGTGAGAAAAATAGGGAGTGGGAAAGACAAAGAGAAAAGAAAACTTGACGGTGATTTTATTTGGAGACTTACCTTTTTTTTTTTTTTTTTTTGCAAAGATATACCTACGGAGACTCTTCACTGATTAAATGTATTTGAATGGTAAAATAATTTTAATGTGATTCTAATAACAACATTAGCTTTTATTTCAACTCATACAGACTGAGGTAAAATGTTGACAGTGCCTGCTTGTATATGGTATTTTGTTTTAACTAGGCAAATGACATGGAGAAATACACTGGACTCTCTGTACCCGCAGGTTCTGCTTCTGCAGATCCAACCAAACACAACAGAAAATATCCCCCCCCACAAAAAAAAATTCCAGAAAGTTCCAAAAAGCAGAACTTGAATTTGCCATGCTAAGGTAACTATTTACATAACATTTATATTGTATTTACAACTATCTGAAGAGCATTTACATTATATTTGGTATTGTAAGAAATCTAGAGATGATTTAACATATACAGGAGGATGTGCATAGGTTACATGCAAATACTACAGCAGTTTACACAAGGGACCTGAGCATCCTTGGATTTTGGTATCTGTAGGGGAACCAATCCCCCTTGGACACTGAGGGATGACCTGTAATTCCAAACATGGCAGCCCTTACTCACTGCAGTAAAATTGCTATTCTTTGCTTTTCTATCACAGTGCAAAAGAAGCTTACTGATCGCCTGACATGCAAAAATATCTTACCATGTTTTGAGATTACTAAAAGAAAGCTTGTTTAGTCTCCTGAATATTAAACTCAATTTCTTCTGAAACATAAAAGAAGTATGATTTAGAAATAGACATGCTTTCTATTTCTTTTAAGGCTCGTAATGTTATAGTTTATGGGATCACCAAAATTAAAATAGGAGAAACTTAACTAACTCGTGATCCTGACTGTGGGATTGAAGAAGGATCAGCTTCCAGAATCGGGGCCACCAGGATAGAGGGGTTGATTCTCTATGAGAATATATGGAGGCAGGAAAAGAGCAAACCAGAGCCAAACAGAAAAGCACACCTTTGAGAAAGCCTATGGGTTGTCAAACAGCGCCTCTCCTGACCTTCCACAAAGCACTTTGGCCCTGCTCCGGCCTGGAAAGATCCGCAGAAACATTTGGCATACCACTAATGGCAGGTTGGTTTCTCATCTCACTGGACCCCATATTACACTAAGGTTTATCCAAATACCTACTACTTACACTTTAAAACTTTTTTAAGGAGTAGATAGAAATGTTTCCCTGAGAAATATCTGTCCTGTCAGAACAAAATTCTCCATAGCCTGAATGCAGAACTGGCTATGATAGGCGAGTCTCTGCTCAATTCACTATAGACATCGTAAAACGTATCTTTTTATTTCTTTACATGTTTAAAGGGTTGTATCTTTGTTGATTTTTCCAAAAAAATCATTAATCACAAATCCAATAGAATAAAATACCTTGGTTAAAATTATTCTCTCCAATGGCATAGAGAGTTAAAATCTGTACAATTAAACAATTCTGCCCAAAATATTTTTGTTAATATATGTTCATTCATACAAAAAGACCAATTGTGTTCCCAAAGTTGAGAGAACTAAGCTACCCATCTGTATGTCATTTAGTACAAGAGAAGCAACTGCAGGTTTAAATTACATGGTATTGGATTGCAATTTCCTAACATTGGATGCTTTTCTGCTTTTTTACCTTGAGTCATTTACTAAGGAGTGTTCATAAAAAGTAGCTTAAAGCACAGATGCTTGCAAATCATTTAGGTAAAGATGTTTCTCTCTTTTTCATTCTCCCTCTCTCAAAAACCTCTTTTTTTTCTGAAGAAAAAGAATAAAACTGTTGGTCAGTATTGACGAACCATGTCAAGTATTTGTACAAGGAGAAAAGGTAAAATTGAAAACATCTGATTGAAGTAAATAATACAAACATAAAAGCTTTACTGGTGAATGAAGGGTATTGAAAAGACTTTATTTCATAGATTAGAAATTACTTTTGATCTAAACATTCTTAAAAACAGATTGTTTTCCACTATGAACCATCTCATTAGCTGTGCTACAGAGACCTCATTTTAATGGCAAGCTTTGAAAGAGTGCTGCTGTACTCTTTTGTTGGTCTCCGACTTATTTGGGAGGGGGATAAAGATTTCATTCCAGCTTTCTTTGTTTGTCTTTCAAGAACCACTAAAGCAGTATTCACACAAATTTTGTAGGAATGTGCCCTATGTCATAGCCTACAAATTATTTGGTTTTGGTGCACTTAAAGGTCATCTTCCAAATTAGCAAAATTTTCCTACATCCTGGCTTTTCAACCTTAAATATAAATATTGTTTCCTAACTGTAAGTGAGGTTTGTTCTTTAAGAAATGCTAGTGTTTCTTTAAAGTTGTCAAACTTTGTACATTTTTATTCTTTGGCCATACTATGTTCTCAAAATAATTAGGCTTTTAAAGTATACTTAATAGCAAAAGGAAGTGTATGTGGACTAGAAACAACTATTGTGATTTAATATTAAACAATGCAATGAGACGTTAGTCAGATTCTAATGAATTTCTTGCCATATAGTTTAGTAAGAACACATTTCCTGGACAATTGAAAGCTATACTATTACTTTAACTCCCCTAGCATCATAACCAAAAATTGGCACATACAAACATAAAGAGGCTTCCCTCTTGTCTCTGATTTCCCTTCTCCCTATCAGACTCACTTTCCTAAAGTCATGTGGTGCCGCTGTTAATTTCAAAGAAATCATCTCATTTTGAAGTTCTAGAATAATTCATTGGATGGCTTCCCTTTACTATCTTCACTTAGGGGCTATAATTTTCTTATTACACAAGGTAATTTAACATTAGTATTATATGACATCTGTTCAATGACCTCTAAATTGACTTAGAAGTATGTCGGAAAGATTTTTCCCTTTATTTAAATGCTTAATAGAGTATTCTGAAGCCACGAGTGTGTGTGTGTATATCCACACGCAACACAAAGCATATTTGAGGGGGTAATACTGCCACTTTGGTATCTAATCAAAATACCATTCCCTACAGAGTAACTTTGATATAGATCAAATCCCCAATCCAAGGGTATTTATTTACTAAAATATGCCAAAGTCTCTTTTTATATCATAGCTTGTTTCATATTGTTGCCCAAAGCCAGTATTGTCTTGAATTAGATCTCATTTTCTTCCTCTGCCTACTTCCTAGTCATGTGACCTTAGACAGATGGGTCTCTCTAAGTACCACCACCTTCAGAAGTCTGCTGTAAGGACCACAGCAATTAGCATTTAGCGAACACTATTTAAATAAATGCAGTGTTATATTATCATTTTGATTACAGTGAACTCAAAACTGTATTTTAAAAGGTAACTAGATCAGGTATTTCAGTGTGCTGCAATATTTCATTTGTAATCATTTTTCTAATAATTCCCTTAGAACAGTATTTTCCTCACACGTTATCTTTAAAACTGATTAAAACAAGAATTTAAAGAAAACCAAAATTTGAGTGCCGACTATATGTCAGGCATAGTTCTAGGCACTTTCACATAGCTACACTTAATCCCCTCAATAATCCTAGGAGGTAGCTATCATGTCCATTTTACAGACACAGAAACTGAGGCTCAGAGAGGTTATAACATAAAACTTACTGGGGTCAAACAGCAAATAGTGGGCTGACTCAAACCATGGGCTGTTTTGACTGCAAAGCCCATGGTCATTATGTTTTCTGTGAGGAAAAATTATGCTACAAATTTCTTTTTCTTCTTAAATTAAGCAATAACGTTCAGCTTGAAAACTACCACTAACAACTTAATAAAGAGAAAAGTAATAATCACTACAGTACATCCAAAAAAGTTAATACATTTGTCTATTGGCCAATGTCTGTTTTCCCTGTGTTCATTCCTTCAGCATAGGGTCAGTGACAAGGTTCAAACTGGATTCTCACAAAGTCTATAAAACGTTGAAAGGCTTTTTAAATTCCTGTTAAGAAGTAAATCAAATCTGTTACTTAAATCTTAGACACTTTTAAGTCATAAATCTTACATTTCAATGTGAAAAAAAAATCAAAACAAAACAAAATCTAAAGATCCCATAACTTTAATTTTGGTTCTAGGGTCAGAAAAAATGAAGCCATTAAATATCTTCCCAAGACAATAAATGAATAAGAGATGATAAGACTATCTTGTCTTACTTCGAGTTTACTAAGTTAAAACAGTAAAGTTTACACTGAAATATCTTGCTACTATATTTTAAAATGGTATACTTTAATTTTCACTATAAATTATAATTTTCAGTTGGTTACTGGTCTGTCACATGGGGAAGTTAAACGAACTTTCATCCCAGATGTAGTAGTGTTAGGAATTTCTAAATAAGTGGCATTTATAAAAGCCGAATCTAGTCCATTTTTACAGTAGAATATAAAATCATACCATGAACTATTTTTCTTGTGTTTTGTTTGTTTTGCATTCTAGTAATTTAATAAAGGCTTTAAAAAAAATGCAAAGCACAGGGAAGAAAAGCTCCATGCTTGTAGAAGCATACCCAATTTTTCTGATTTTTTTCCTCTCAACATAGACCTATACAGGAAAAACAGTCCTGAGATTAACATACAATCTAAGACTTCATGACCGTGTGGCTTCAGTCCTCTAGGTTCCATGAAACCAGTGCTGCAGGGCTTACTTTGAGGACCACTGATCTGATATGTTTCATACTATTCTTTTAAGTCATTGAAATGTTGTTACAGAGTGCCAGGCACTGTGCTAAGTAAAATACCTAGTCATTAGTAATTACTTACTGAGCGCCTACTATATGCTGGCATTATTCTAAGTACTTAAGACATATATCTGTGAACAAAATAAAGATCCTACTTTCATGGAGCTCCCATTCCAGCAGGGGTAGGGAAAGACAGATAAAACGCAATGAAAGTAAGGAAATTATATAGCCTCTGAGATGGTGATAAGTACACAGGATGGAAAGAAAGCAAAACAGCAGGGCAAAGAGGATTGGGAGTGCTAGAAGTAGGGCTGGAATCTTAAATAGTCAGCAGGGTTCCCAGAGGTGACCTTGGAGCACACCTCCTGAAGGAGGAGAGGAAGTTGGCTGTGCAGATATCAGAAGGAAGAGCTTTCTGAACAGTCAGTGGAAATTGCCAGTGCAAGAGACAAATACACTCAAAATTTCATTCTCCAGTGGTAGAGAAAGAATGAAGTAACTGCAACACAATAACTAAAACCTGAATATGAATGGAATAGATAAATGACAAAAAAAGAATATGCTTCTATATCTGGAAATTTACAACTATCTATCTTAGTATAGACATGGTCTGACATTACCTTTCCTTCATCCAAGGGAAATCCTTTTGGCCAAGTGCTATATACTCAAAATAGTTCTCAGAGAGTTTTTATCTGGCTGAACGTTCAATACTTAATCAGA
Organism: Phacochoerus africanus; assembly: GCF_016906955.1. NCBI lineage: Eukaryota > Metazoa > Chordata > Mammalia > Artiodactyla > Suidae > Phacochoerus > Phacochoerus africanus. The sequence continues at coordinate 33,462,088 of NC_062550.1, read as the reverse complement.
GTGCACTCTCTGCTAATTTGCTCTGTATGTCTCATGTCACCCCTTTCAGACTCTAGGTCATCATTCCCAACCTGGAGTCATATGTTAGAGGATACTTAATAGACATTCTTTGGTGATGATTTTCTTTTTTTTTTTTCTTTTTTTTTTTTAAATTTTATGGCTGCACCCACAACATATGGAAGTTTTCTGGCCAGGAACTGAATCTGAGCTGCAGCTGCAACCTACGTGGCACCTATGGCAACACATCCTTTAACCCACTGCACTGGGCCAGGGATTGAACCTGCAACTCCTCAGCAACCACTGTGGTCAAACTCTTAATCCACTGTACCACCGTGGGGACTCCTGGTGATGAAATTTTTTGATAGGCCGAGAGAGAAAAATCCTTTGGCCAAACCATGTTTTTACCCTTTGGAAATAGTTCAATAACTCCCTCCTTCAGAGTAATCTTATAGGTGGTGGCACGGAACATACATAACTAAAGAAAGTATAAAGTCAGTACCTTAACTTAGTTTCCATTTTTTAAAACCATTCTTAATTTTTATGCTTAGGTTCAGTTTGATTTCATCTGCCCTCCAAGTCCTACATATGACACTAAGGAAAAAAAAGAAAATGACCCTACCTCTTAGAAATCAGAAACAAGACCACTGTTTCTTTCTAAGGTAGCTTTCTTTTGCATATGTAAGAGAAAATTATATCTTTATTTGTCAGTAGTAATAATCACATTCCATGCTTTCTTGCTGTTTTTCTGTTACTTCACATAAGACAGTTCTAGGGATCAGTTTCAGTTATACTCTACTGACGTATGCACAGAGTTCTAATTAACATCAATGGACATTACAAGTCTGCTCAGGCAACACACCATTTTAAACGTCTTAAATGAAACAAGCCCATATGTTTTGATGGTGCATAGCTGAATGATAAAATTGGTCTTCTGGTTTCCATAATGAAGATTTGAATAGATAAACTGAGAAAATGTTTTCAAGGAAGTTTTCCTCCCAAGTCTACATATCCTGATAAACTCACCCCTATGCTGATCTTTCATCTGAATAGCCTTAGCACCAGTGTAATTATTCTGCAGGGTACTAATTACATGAGCTAATATAATATTTTGCAATTATTCTCAAATGTCTTCACTTGTTTCTGCTTTATTTTCCAAGATTGGGCCTAATATTATTCATACTTTCTACAATTATTTATTAAACATCAACAGAGAATTAATATTGGGATGAGGACTGGAAAATTAAAAATGAATAAGTCAAGGTTCCTGTTTTAGGGGAGCAGAAAAGGTAAGAAAAACAAGCAATACAATGTACAGTTTTATGGTAAAAATATATGCAAAGTTTTACATAAAGAGAGTTAGCAAAGACGACCTTAACACTCTTAAACTTTGCCCACCTACACTGACTAGGTCCAGATATAATTAGGATATGGAAACCTCACGTAATTTGCAGAAGCAGCATCTACAGGGTCAGAGAGCCAGAGAAGATTAAAACAGGAAAGAGAACTCCATCTAGACAAGCTAATAGATGTAGTGTGATCAAATGTGCACAATGTCAAGGAGGTAACCAAACAGTCTTTCATGTCAGTGAGATTAACTAATTTAACAAAGCAAAAACAGCCAGGATAAAACACTGATTCTGATTTGGAAGAAGAAAAATTGAGCAGTTGAAAAATAAGGCAGTTTTTAAATTAAGGGAGAAAATACGCCAACATTTTCTCACTGTAAGTCAAAGGGAGTTAAATGTATTTCCCACATCTAAAGTAATAAGATGAATCTAAGTTCCATTACTATGAATCTAAATTCTGGCTTTAATCCTAAGTACCCTGCAAGGCTGAGTGGTTCTCTTGAGAAGAGACAATGGAGAGCTTTTCCACTACATTCATCCTGATGATACATTCACCTGAATGACTCTGTAATACAGAAACCACATTTGACATTTCTACCTTTTACTTGTGGGTTAACAAGTTTTTAGTTTTTGAATTCATGTGTGGTAGTCATTTTATCAGCATTCTCTAAGTGTATCAAAAAAGAACTAAAGAGTACATTATCAATTCTTCAAAATGTAATGCAAATACTGAGAGCAATGATTTTTGTATTAATATGGACCATAAAGACTAGAATTTAGGGAAATATTTAAAACATGTCGTGATCCAAAAAGCATTTTCTTACTTGCAAAGCATATGAGTAAAAAGATAATTTTTAAAGGCACTGCCATCATCAAGTGACAATAGCGAAGGAAAAAGTTACTTAACTTCAATTCTATCTGATTGCATGTGAAATGTCTGAAAAGTTGGAGTTCCCTGTTTTTAATATTTTTTCCAGTATGGGTCTTCACTAGAACATCATAGCCCGTATAGAAAAAAAAAAAATTAAAAACAGACAGGCTCATTTCCATTCTACATTTCACATGCAATCAAAAAGACTTGCAAAAAATAGTTCTCTCTCCCATCCTCCCTCACTGTCTTAGGAGCACAGACTGAAAAGGGGGAAGATGAGACATAACCACCCACAAAAAGGAAGGGAAGGAGCCCTCTCTTAGATTACCATGTAGAGTTTTATTTCCACGTAACATTAAGTATACTGTGTTAGAAAGAAAATAAAATTTATATTGTCTAAGAGCTCAGCTTTGTAAATTTCTAAAATTATGCTATCACCCAAATCAAATATAAAATCTAAATTATTGAAGCTCAGTGGGCAGAAAATAAATCTGCAATTGCCACTCAATGGACAGCAAATCTAAATCCGTGCCTTATGGAAAAATCTAAGAGCTTCTGGAGAAAAAAATAAATTAGTTTTATTTATCATCCAGATAGCTAAAGAACAGGCGTTACTAGACTTCTGAATTTTTCCCTATCTCCTTGAGGGACAGTACACATATTGATTTTGGTCATCTCTGCATCCTCACCACCCAGCAGTGTGCCCAGGCAAGAGGAAGCACTAAATAAGTATATGCTGTATTTAAATATTTATTCAACTCTCCATTTTAATTACTGCTATTTAAAATTTCTTCCTAAAAGATTTCTAAATGATGCCTATGCTGTTTCTTAGAACTTAGTTTAAAAACTGCAACAATAATCACAACACTGTAAATCAACTATAATTCAATAAAACTTTAAAATATTTGCTGTATAAAATTAAAGTTGTTAATTTATGATTTAAGAAACTTCAACGAAAGTTGCTTAGTAAACCAGTGAAATTTTAAAAAATAAATGATGGATCGAATATTCTTCCTTTAATACTACTCTGAATCTGTTATTACATCTCTAGAGTTCCATTTTCAAATCTTTTATTCTAATAGTCCACTAATTCTCTGGATTTAAGATTAGGTGATTACCTAATCCAGCATGCCCCCAAACATATCCTATAAAACTCTGGCTGTGAAAAAATGCTTACAGGTTTTTCCTCTTGGAGGGTGAGGCAGAGAAGTTTCCCTAGTCAAACCAGATCAGGAAAATCGAGGTTACATGGATTTCTTAACGAAGACTTCTCACAGACCTTCTTATGCTGATGTGCATTACTAAAAATGTGGTATTTTGAAGCACCATTATTTTATGCTCCACTAGAAAAGTAAAAAAGACCTGTCACTCAAATCATGACACAATACTTTCTTATTGCAATGATTTTTAAGCTGCATCCTGATTACCAAGATGATAAAATGTAAAAACAGTGCATTTTAGGATTTATAGAATATGGCAGTATGCAAAGTTTCTCAATTTGATGATGGGATCCATTTTATAGGGTATTAGTAGAACTAGCGTTCAAAATTTGGGAAATGATAAACTTCTAGTCCAGAGCCCTCATGAGGAAACCAAGGCCCAAAGAAGTTACTTGACATGATCACACACCTGGTTAATGAGAGCCAGCTCATGCAGTTTGCAGCTTTCCTTATTTATTCATTCATTATATCTCCCTCTTGAACCCATCCTTTGTTGCACTTTGACACGCGCATCTTTCACTAACCCATGTGCCCACAGTCTGTTCCCACCCCCAGGCCACCATCCTCCCCTCCTACTACCTCCTGCTAATTAGAATTACATCTACTCATTCCTTCAATAGCCTCCAGAAGAACTGTCACTGCTTTAAATCCTAATCCAAGAAGCTAGTCAGCCATTCTGGGTGGAGAAAAGCACAATGCTTCTCACTTCTATTCTTTCCTTCAGGATTAAAGCAAAGGAAGAACTGCTTTTACAGAATCATAAAAAACACAAAGTATGTACTCCATTCTATAGATAACCAAACTTGGACATTTCTCAGAATGTACATTCCTTAAAAATGGATATCATATGACTTACTGTGTGGCATTATTCTGAAACATAACATGATGCTACTCATTCATCACCATTCATTCAGTAAATATTTATTGAATACCTATTCAAAGGTGATAGACACAGTTCTAGTTGCTAAGATGGAGTAGTGAACTAAACAGACAAAAATATCTCTACTTTTCTGGAGCTTACTTTGCAGGAACTAAAGGTTTCCCTGCAATAGAAATAGATTTTAGTAATCAAACCTATCAACTTTCCCAAACTTAATGTGATATTCCACACTGTCTTTTTTTATTTTTCTAGTTTATTTGTCATGGCCAGGGATTAAAGTTGCACAGAATAAATTTCTGGGAAATGTCAGATCATGCTAACACTTGAAAGTAGTATCTAACTGTGAACAATTTGACAAGAATATATTTCATTCTAAGTTTATACATGAGGATAGGAATAAAAGGTACAAAACAGATTCTGGGGTCAGAAAGCAAGTTGGTGGTAAAAACAAACTAGTAAATACAGACTGTGTATTTACTAATTTGTGTCCAATCTCTTTCTTCATCAATACCAATAAGAGGACAGCAATTTTCTGTGATGTTATCTAAAATTTGCACAAGAAATATTAAACTATTAATCAAAGTAGAATATACGATGAACAGCTGCACCGTTCTGTGAGCCAACATGCATTTTTGCAACAAAACAAAATCTTAAAAACTAGAGTTAGAGAATTTGGGGTTTTCTTTGCTTGCTTAAAATTCAAATAATCTAGTGAGTTAGATTAGCAGTGCCTTTTTCATTTACGATTACATGATTGAATACAATAAACATATCTAGTGTTGGAGGAAATGCTTACCATAGTAGTAATTGAGTAAATTTAAATTCTATAAATGTGTACCTCTTCATTAAACACATGTTTGTTGAGACCAAATGATCTGTTAGGTAAATTATTGCAAACATGTTCAGATAAGTAAATATCTAATAACTCTAGCTACATGATTCCCAGAAAGCCCATACTGTCTAGACAAATTAATTCTGTTGAATTATCACTAGTTTTAAAAACTGATAATGTCTTATATTTCTTAGTCCTTGAAGAAATAAGAAATTCTCTAATAAATTTCAAACAAAATTAAAATTTATTTTTTGTTCATGCCCTTTTTATCTGCTGCTACTAGATTTTACTATGTATTTTATTATTAATATATAATATGAAGTTTCTTCCATTTTTAACAAAAAATTAACAAAATCCACATTTAACAAACCATATGCCCAACACCTTATTCATACAGATATATTGTTCCATAGCAGTTTAGTCTTGCACACAAATGATTTTTAAAACTCATTTAATAATTAGATGCTGTACAGCAACTTTTCAACATTAACTAAAACTTTATTATATCACAGAGCTACTAACACATTTTGTTTTAGAAAAGAATATAGCTGTATCAGAGTACTCATTAATTAACATTTTAAACATAATTTTTCTTAGCTTCTAAAAATATTTTCATTCATGCAAAAAAGGACTCATGCTTAACAATCAACATTTTAAACTAATAACATTTTCAAGATTCTATAAAAATTCAAATCATAGCAAAACAAAATGCGACATTTTCTTTAACTCTTGGGTGGTCTGCTGAAGAAAATTTAGCTACATATAAAACTATAAATTACTGTTAAATCAGCTATTTGGATACAAGATAAGTTAATTTATGAAAACATGTTTTAGTTTATAGAAAGTCTACACATGAAAGACAACTTCGATGAGTTGTCCAAGCCTAAGGGAGCTGGAATCCTATCGAAAATGGAAAAAGGTTTGGCACTCTACAAATATTGTTTGAACATAATATAAGCAGAAAAATTTGTGGTTTGTAAATCCATGTGTTCTGAACTGGATATTTTTTACTTACTTTTGTTTAAATTTTCACCATGCACCTATGTGCTAATGATATCAATACGCTTCCATGCTGTGAAAGAATGTAAATCTAGTGCCATCTACTGGGAAAAAAATGGATATCATTCAATCAATTAATTGCAAATTGTTTTGTGAATTAGGGCAGTGAAAATTTATAACTGTTTATAAATTTTAACTGTTTGTTTCTTTTTTAAAAAAGTGAAACTTCCCCTAAAGCATTTTTGATATAATCAAACAAGTTAGGTAAGATGAATATGTAAGAAGAATGAAGTTGGTGAAGTTTGAATAACTTTCAAAGAAGTTAGGTAAGATGAACGTGTAAAAATAGTAAAGTTGGAGAACACGTGGAAGAAAATTCCATTTGTGATATCAATACAGAAATCTAAAATAACACATTCTTATTAGAGTTTTCATATGGGTTTCATGTTTATCTTTTAGAAGGCAGGTCTGAACATGTGGTCAATGAGTCCTCTCTTCTGAGTATCAGAATATCTAACAAAATATCTTGAAATTACATGAAAAATTGTATAGGTGCATATATGTATTTTCTGGAGGAGCAAAGCCATTGCTTTCATCAAAAAACTACAGAGAAGGTTCATGTTTTCATGACCCAAAATGGTTTAAAAATAAAACTAATATAGAAAGCCAATCTATTCAGTAGGTGAGCAGCACATAGACTACTTCAAATTTTTTTTTAAGGTAAACAGGACATCAGATGCTATTAATGAAATATCACCAACCCAAACTTAAATAGTAGTAGTTCTTATGGATGTTGTTTGTTTTGGTGCATATCTGTAGTATTTCCTCCTTTTTTTTTTTTTTTTTTTTTTTTTATGGCTGTACTAGGGCATATGGAAATTCCTGGGCCAGGGACTGAATCTATGCTACAACTGCAGCAATACCAGCTCCCTTAACTCACTACACGGAGCCAGGGATGGAACCACACCTCTGCAGCGACCAGAGCTGCTGCAGTCTTGTATTCTTAATACACTGCGCCACAGCAAGAACTCCTTACAAATGCAGAACTTAAAGCACAACAAACAATATTACTTTGCTCCAGAGAAAAGTGATTAAAGGAACCCGAGTTCTTAGCTCTCACAGTAAGTATAATATGCACTTATTCCCTTCCTCAGATAGTTTACCACCAAAACTCAAACTGCTTGAGAGAAAAAGTAAAAAGGAGTTTTGATAAAATAACATTGAATCTGTGTTACCATTTTTTCATTTGTTTAATTACATTGTGATTTATACCTGAGAAATCTACCATATTGTATTAATGCAATAAAGCAAGAAAAGAGATATTGTGTTTTACAGTGTATTCAAAAGGCAACCAAACTATGAACTTTAATTTAACTTTCCCATTAGATTTATTTGAGACCGAAAGGAGTCTCAAATAAATTTGTAGTCTCTGTTATAGCTATCATTTCACCTACATGTAAACTTTCCAAATGTTTATTCATTCATTTAACAAATATTTATTAAGTGCCAGGCACTGTGCTAAGCTCTGGAGCCTCAAGCCCCTGATTCTTAGAGAGCTCTACTCACAGAGATGATAGTCTATGACTTACAAATACCATTTGCAAAATATTCATCTTTAAGACTTCTAATTTCTACATTAGAATACTATGACATAATATCTTTATAAGCTGCATAGATAGCCATATGGCTCTTCACTTCATGGAAAAGTCAAGTAAGAGTAACAGCTGCATGTTATGTGTATGATGTTAGAGAAAAACACAATTTATCACTATAATTAGTACTATTCAGACAAATACTCTCACTTGGTTGAATGCTACCATGATATCTAGACTAAGCTACAATTAGACTTAATTTTTTATCAAGCATTGAAACTATGTATAAAATTGTGCTTCCTAATCCCTCCTCAGATAATGCTGAGGTCTTGATTCCGAAGCAAGGAATTCTAATGTTAAAACATGGAAAATATTTCTATCCTCCCACCACAACCGAGCAGATTTTTCTGTAAATTCCCAGCCATTATTTAGTACTGAGTTTTAAAATTTGATTAACCCAAAGCCAAAGTTAAAACAATGACAGTTAATAAAATCACAGAATTTCAGAAGTGACTAGATTATTTTTAAAATGAGGAATTCAAGTTAAATAAAGCGACTGAGATCTGGAGAGGTTTACTGATACATTCAAGGTCAAACAAGTAAATGACAGAGCTGTGGTTAGTTTTCTGACTCCTATTCCAGTGCTCTTCTAAATACATAAAAGAAACTGTTACGGGAAATTAAGAAGAGCTCTGAGAGGAAAAAAAATTACCTTTAATTACAAACATGAGCAAACTATAACTCAGATGCACTTAATAAGCTCTAAATTGAAATTATGCCTTATTTAAAAATAAGAAGAAAAGGAAGCCAAAGCTGAAGAATGATAGATCAGCCTTCTGGGATATGGCCTTCATACAGGTCAATCCAGTTATAATCAACTTTAAGAGCCTGTTCCAATTATTTTTCAGTTCTGGAATTATTTCCTATTAAATAATACCTAAAATTAGTAGGGTACTGGCTAGGGAGCAGAAATCTTTTTGATTTACAGAGATTTTTGTTGTAATGGGTTTTGACCAGGGAACAGTAAATTAAAGCAGACGTCAAACTTTACCTTAATTTCCTATATCTCCAATTTTGGCCTCTTCCCTCTCTACTTGGACAAAGTAAGACAGACTAGAATTCCCATTTCAATTTCATTTTTGTTTTTCAAAATTTCAATAGCTTCACATTATTGTTGACATTATAGCTTCACATTAATTTCTTCAACATATTATTTCTAAGGTTAAATTCTGTTAGAGAAATGGATGGTAACAAAGGTTCTACTAATATTGAAGTTATAAAAAATATGTGGACATGGGAAGACTGAGATGCATAACACTCTAAAAAGTAAGTGGTGCTTGAATGGCTAAGGAATAATGGAATAGTATTCTAGCCAAATCATTTATCAAAATAAAATGGGTTTACAAGCTCTAAGTAAGAAAAACCAAGTCTCTCTGAGCGTCCATCAGTACTGGATGGTAAGAATAAAAGAATGTGTTTATGTTTTACAGGACTTGAATTCTGGTTCAACAAAATGTATACGTAAAGCAGAGAGAGCAAAACCACAGATTGAGATGGTTATTTCTCAAGCAGAAACTGCATTTGTGGTTCCTATTAAAGTAAAAATAGGAGTTCCCATTGTGGCCCAGTGGTTAACCAATCTGACTAGGAACCATGAGGTTGCGGGTTCAGTCCCTGCCCTTGCTCAGTGGGTTAAGGATCTGGCATTGCTGTGAGCTGTGGTGTAGGTCGCAGATGTGGCTCGGATCCCGCGTTGCTGTGGCTCTGGCGTAGGCCGGTGGCTACAGCTCCGATTCGACCCCTAGCCTGGGAACCTCCATATGCTACAGGAGCGGCCCAAAGAAATAGCAGGAACTACTAAAATAAATAAATAAATAAATAAATAAATAAATAAAATAAAGTAAAATAGTTAAATGGAAGATGAGACATGTTTAGATGTTTTTAAAAGTCTATTGTACTAAAAAAGTACAAAAAATGTCTATCTACAGTGATACAGATGTCTATAGCGAACATTTGTACATAGTGTTTACTACATGCCAGCCACTGTTCTAAGTACTTTTCACATCATAAGCTACTTCTTTCTCACAGCAACCCTTTCAGGTGAGCACTATTATGAGTCCCATTTTACAAACAAGGAAGCCAAGGTACACAGCTAGTTAAGTGGCAAAGCCAGAATTCAGATCCAGTCAAATTTTGGAATTTATATACATATGCATTGTACTATAATGGTTCCTTCTTAAAAACTATCAGTTTTGTTGAATAATCTTTGAATCATTTTGATATCAAAATTTAGTCACTTATATTTTGATTAAACAATTTTATTATGAAACTCCTTAATCCCACAACTGTCATATTTCGAGGAATGCTATGTTAATAAGTTTCCGTAAATACTTAGCCCTCTTGGTGTATGACAAACTCACATTACAAGAACGATGCTAGTGCTCTCATACCTTGGGTTTCCTCCCGCCCAGTGGAAAACATGGTTATATATCAATTAAATAATTTTCAGACTCCAATTGTTATACGCAATACATAGTTATGGAAAAGTTCCACATGGCATAAGGAACTACATTGGTTGATGTTCTCCCTCAAGCTTACATATAATTCGACAAACTGTCTGTTCTACAATCTGAATTTCTCTTTTATCCATTCCTCTTCTTTCCAAACCTACTATAAGGATCATTGTTAAAGCTCTCAGCACTTTGTGAATCCCTCCAGCCTGAAGCTCCTCCAGCATACTCAGTGGTGGCAGTGCAGGGGCATGGCAGGGTAGGGGAAAGGAAGGTGTTGGGAAAAGTGGTTGAGGATTCCATACATTAAGCTTCACTGGTTTCTCAAGTCACCACAAATAGACATAAAATCGATTTTTTTAAGGGCCACACCCATGGCATATGGAAGTTTCCCAGCCAGGGACTGAATCCTAGCCACAGCGGTAACCTACACCATAGCTGCGCAATGCCGGATCCTTTGACCCAGTGAGCTGGGCCAGGGATCGACCCCTCACCTCCATAGCAACCTGAGCCACTGCAGTTGGATTTGAACCCACTGTGCCACAGCAGGAACTACTAAAATTGATTTTAAAAACTGCATGTTTACTGTTCAAGTCCAGCTTCAAGACAAAAGCCTTATCCTCCCTTCTAATTAAGCTGCCAAAGCAACCCTCTCATAGAAATATCTGGAACCAGCATTGACCTTCCATCATACTAAGTCAATAATCCTTAAGAAATACAAAACAAGTCATGTTACACCCCCTTTATCCCTTTCCTCAAGATTTAACATTTTTTAAACATCATAGAAGGCACTCTATGATTTGGCTACCTTCCTTCCTTCCCTCTTCCACTTGCCCTCCTCACCCAAGCTAGCCATATTAAATAACCCGCACTTCTCTGAACACATCTTGCTCTTAGGCCTTCAAGTTTTACCCACACAACTTCATATAGTAGAAATGCCCTTCCCCTGCTTGGACATCTGGCTAACTCTTGCTCATAGTTTGAGATTCAGCTCAAGTACTATATTCTCCACGAGGTCCTCCTTAAACTTCAGAGACCCTCCCTCCTTACCAAAATCTCTTCTTTGAAGCAAAGAGCTAGGACCATCCTCTGATTCCCCTAACATCAAGGGCATTTTTAATCTATTTTTATCAATATATGTCCTCACATACCTCATCTCCACCTTGTGCTTGTTAAAAGAAATTGGCTTGATCTTGTTTATCATCGTATCCTCACTGCTTCACACAATACCTGGCACTCAGAATTAATATTTAATGAATATTTAACAAGTTAGAATTAAATTCTCTATACAATATAGTAATAGAGATGTGTGTACTAAAATAAAATATAAATAATATTGACAGTAATGTTCGCAGAAAATATATGGCCACTGTGATTTTTATAATAAAATTAAAATATTAAACATGATATCAGCACATAAAAAATTTTAGACTTTCATGTCTCACTTGTTTAAATGCTTAAAATCACATCTTTTAAAAGAATGGTGGTTCTAGTTTAGGAACCAGTTAACACATGCTATATTAGTTCTCTTTATTTGGTCATTGTTAAACAGAATATCTTTTCTTCATAAGCACAATCACTAACTTTATCATACTAAAGTTGCTCATTTTCATTTTTTCTTTCCTAAAGATAGGACCACATGTGGAATGAAAAGCATTTTCATTATCCTATAACAAGATGAATGTCCTTTTTTATGTGATTTGGGGCAGTTTCTTATCAAGACTGCCAGCCTCTTATGAACATTTTGATTTTCATATGTGTACTGTGCATTAAAGAACAAGAAGATATCATGAAATATTAGTGACAATTATATAATGAGCAAAGAAACTGGACAATGTTTCCAGGGGTTGTAAGGATTGTGGAAATGAATGTTATTCAAAGTAGAGTGGTGATTTATAACCAATTTCCGTCTTCAAATTAGGGCCCAAGTAAAAGAAAACGAAATTTAGCAAAGCATTATGGTGTATCATTTCCTGCAGCAGAAACACCCCCCACCCCAGACCAGTGCCCTCACTAAGTACAGTACAAGAAGCAGCAACCTGAGGGAAGCCCACAGGCTCGCAGGGCTACTGGCTGGCTCTTTGTCACCAAATGCAGCAGGTTGAATGCAGACATCACTGTGATATCTTCACCAACAAAACGAGAGGCAAAGAACAGGGGCAAGAGCTGAGTAGGAAAAAAAAAGAAAACAAAAACAAATTAAAACATCACAAATGTTAAACACATTCATTGCACAATTGATGGTTACGGTTTTATCTGGAACTGAACACACGCACGCAGTGCTAATAAATTTCAAATGCCTATTTTTCAGATGGTAAGCTTCCTTTCAACCCAAACTTATTTATATCTTATGAATAAAAATAAAATACACACTATACAATAGCAGTGTAATCTGTGAACACAGTTTGCAAGAGGTTGAGAAAAGAGACAAAGTTTAAAACAGTTGGAAGGAATTAGCATTTACTGGGTTTGTACCAAGTGACAAGAACTGTCTGGGACCAAATATACAGATATTATGTCATTTAATTCTTACAATAAACTGAGGAGATAGGTTTTATCTCCCTATCCATGTGTGAAGAAGCCAAATCTCAAAGGTCCAAGGACACAGAGCGAATAGCTAGTGAAAGAAGGGTTAGACAACCTTCTTCTATCTCACTATGAAGCTACGCTCTCTCCTCCCAACACGCGGCTTTCTTCCAGCAATTATTTGCACATCTCCCTCCCTGGAGAAGACTGCAACATATCGTAAGATGAAGAGATTTCTTTTATTAGAGTTTCACGTTTTAAAAAAATAAAGAGCCAAATAACCTAAGGACAACTAGGAGGCTTCGCTTTAGAAACAGTGATAAGTTTAAAGAAGGGATATCGGCTATGCATTTTCATTTGATCTTATTCCTTAGAATTTCTACATCAATCTGCAAACAACCCTCACATCCAAGCCTTAAAAAATGGTAAAAGTATTTTTTAAAGCTTTTGGAAATGAATCATGTGGAAGAATCTCAAAATTGTGTAAATGTTAAACTTTAAAGAAAAGTTCAGTTAGGATTTTTTTTTTAAGTTTTGGACAATCTTTCAGTTGGTAAAGATTAACCTCAAATGAAGGTGGAAAATACTAGGCTATTATTCACCTCCAATACTTTATTTAAAATTAGCCTTATAAGTGACCTTAACCACTAAATGTCCAAAAATGGATATAAAATTAATGTCTCATTCATTTCCTGACCCTCATCCCACTTGCCTCCCCCCAAATAAAAGTCTGTTCCTAGTCTCTTCTGACCTCCACAAAGAACAAACACATAATCAACAGTAATATATTTTACCAAATCACTCTGCAGTGTATCTGACAGAAATCTGCTTGTACTAACATGCCTAAACACTGACTTCTCTAAACTAAACTCACTACAAAACTAAAACATTTTTCTGTTACCAACTGGAGACAAAAGGGAGGAAGAGGGAAGGTAAGTATCATAATGCACAGCCTGAAAGAACCATTAAACATAAATAAACATGTCATTTTCACGAGTGACTGCAGAGCAGAGAAAAGAGAGCATTCCTTTGGAGCAGACTACTGACTAATAAAAGATCAAAGGTCTATACCTCACAACACTATAAATAAAAATGTATTTTTTTCCTTGTGACCTTCTCTATGAGGAATAAAGTGTGCACGGTAAATGCAATTACTTAGCAAAGCTGCAGCCTCATTGTGCTCCCGCAGCTGACCATAAAATGTCTTCCTATTCTGTTTCATCAACTGCTGTACCAGGCGGCCTGTGCGCCTACCAATGGCCACGGCCATCTGGCTTGTGTCAAAGCCAGCGCACAGGAAGAAAGGGAGTGATGTCACTCTGCAGGTCAGGCAAAGAACAAAGCTGCATTCTACAATTAAAAGCTGAGGGCCTCAAATTCCAGGGGCCCTCCAGCATGATAAGACAGCATGATTTAATGTTCCAACTGCAGTGCATTTATTTCTACCCAAATAGCCAGGGCTCCATCTAGTGGCAAATTAGTTTTGCCCAGTTTTCTTTAAATGCACTCAGCTACATTAGCACCAACAAAGTAGAGTAATAAAGTGACTTTTAGAGCATTTAGCCTTTTTATACTGAAGAATGCAAAAAGTATGATTTGTCACAGTGTTCTCCATTGCCAAATCTCACAAAGTATGCATTTCATAGGTTAGGATTTGACATACTCCTAATTATTTTAATGCTTGCAGAAAAAGCAGCTAATTTTGCAAAGTTGTTACATGCATAATGTAACATTTTATAACATTACTTACATGCTACCCTGAAAATACGCAGCTGAGATGGAAAGTGAAAAATTGTTCTAAAGAATGGACACATGCATCTGAATGCCTTGGTGAAATCAAACTCATAATATTATACTCTTACAAAAGGATCATAGTTAATATGATTCTAACATGTGACACTAGGAGCAACTCTTCTCTAGAACAGAAAAAGGAATAGTTTTATGTTGAAATGATTTAACGAATTCAATTTTTAACTTAACATTTTCCGCTTGGTTTATGGTTGCAGTAAATGAAATAAAATACTTTGACAAACTAATCTAAAATGCAAAATGCATATGGATGAAAGATAGGACATTCAATGGATGTGTGTAATCTAAGATCAGACTGCCTGGGTTTGAAACTTGCCCCTGCCCCTAAGGAGTTGTGTTACTTTGGCAAAGTTGCTTACCCTCTCATGGCCTCAGTTTCCTCAACTCTAAAGTAAGTTAGAAGCTCCTGTCATGGCACAGCGGAAATGAATCTGACTAGGAACCATGAGGTTGCGGGTTTGATCCCTGGCCTCACTCAGTGGGTTAAGGATCTGGCATTGCTGTGAGCTGCGGTGTAGGTCACAGACATGGCTTGGATCTGGCGTTGCTGTGGCTGTGGTGTAGGCCAGCAGCTGTACCTCTGATTAGACTCCTACCTAGCCTGGCAACCTCCATATGCTGCAGGTACGGCCCTAAAAATCAAAAAAAAAAAAAAGAAAGAAAGAAATTAATTAACTAAGTTCAACTAGTCAAAGGCACTTGGAACAACTCCTGGCACATAATATATGCTCCTAAACATTAGCTCTTCTTAAATGTGCAAACATTTGCTTTATTTTAAAATTATATTAGAAATTTCTAACAGTCTACTTACACCCAATCTACTTATACCTATTTAGAGTCGGCAGGTCATTCTCCAAACATAGAATCCCATTTAGGCCAGAAAATTTACAACTCTTGGATTGATTTCCATGGTAGGAAAAAGATATCCTAAGGATAACGGGTGATGAAACCCTTGCCATGTGGCAGGCACTATTCTGGGCACTTCCCATTCATTAGGCCTTTTAATCCTCAGAGGTACATGTTATCATTTTTCCATTTTTAGATGTAGAGACTGAGGCATAGGGACATTAAGTGACTGACCTAAGATTTTATGGTAATTTGTCTAAGATTTTATGGCTGGTAAGAAGCAGAGCCCTTAACTAATTGGACTGAATGACTTAACAGATTTCAATCCAAGCCAAGTTCCAGGGCCCACGCTCTTGACCACTACGTAACTGGCAATGAAAAGCCTGAGGTTATTACCAATCCACTAGAGATAATCTGATTCTATGCTCTCCTAATAGACAATGTGGCTGATAATAAATATTTAATAAGGATTTATTTAACTCAAGAAGATGATTTGATGATTCTCTCTCTTGACACTGACTGAAAAAAGTAGAGCATTAAGATGGAGTTCCTGCTGGGGGGGCAGCAGGTCAAGGATCCAGTGTTGCCACAACTGCGGCTGGGATTCAACCCTTGGCCCAGGAACTTCCATATAGCATGGGTGCAGACAAAATAAAAAAAGAGAGGGTTTTAAGAAAGTAAAAAGTCTGAGTTTAGATTTAATCTTTCTGTTCCATCACATGCAACTTCACTTTCCCTTTCACCTTCAATTTTTTTCTGTAAACTCCTTGGATACATTTTTAGGATATATATCCTAAAGATCCCTAGGATTGAGTCTACTGGAATCTACAAAAGCTTCAATATGATACTAATTTTGAAGGTCAAAGAAATGAATAGCTACTCCCTGCAAGGCCCCCTCAAAAAAATTTAAGTTTCAATCAGGCAGCTTTTTTCCCATTGAGCCCCCTGAGCTGCCAGGATGAGGACCCAAGCCAGAAACAATCCCTAGTCCAAAAAGAGGCAAAGTAAGCCTATGCTTCTGAGTGGTGAAAATCTTCGAGAAAAGAATTAGCATTAAACACCCTGAAGAAATCAGCACTGAGCAAAGACCACCTAGAAAATCTATAGTTCCCCAAGTTTATCCTCAGCTTCCTCACTTTTGTATTGCTTTTGACTCAAATAACTGCACAAATAACAGTTATAGATAACCCATGTGATACTTTTTAAAATGCCAGACACAATTTACACATCTTTCTAATCTCCCAGAATATCTAGTACATCACTTTGAAATTACTTGGTGTTAAAAAGCACACATTGAACAATACTTAATGAGCAGTATCACACTATGTGTTGAGCATAGAATTAAATTACATAATTGTCCAGAGTTCCTGTCGTGACTCAGTGGAAGCGAATCTGACTAGGAACCATGAGATTGCAGGTTTGATCCCTGGCCTCACTCGGTGGGTTAAGGATCTGGCGTTACCGTGAGCTGTGGTGTAGGTCACAGATGTGGCTCGGATCTGGCATTGCTGTGGCTGTGGTGCAGGCCGGCAGTTGCAGCTCTGATTAGACCCTTAGTCTGGGAATCTCCATATGCCATGGGTGCGGCTCTAAAACAAAAACAAAAACAAAACAAAACTACGCAATTGTCTATAACATTCTGCTTAAAACTTTTTAATGATTTCCCCATTGCATACTGCTGGGGTTCCCAAACAATGTTCTGAGAAATAGGCAATAACCCTTCAAACAAATCTAGCAGTGGAAATGCTACCCAATATAGAGTTTGAAAAGCTTTAATGTACCTGTTTAACTTTGTCTCAAGCGTTGCCTCTCAGATGGTTTTGATCTTATAAAACCCCTTTCTTTCCAATCACCATCCCACAGAACACATTCTGGTAAATACTCTGGATAATGTCCAAATTCCTAAACAAGGCATTTAAAATTCTACACCAAGCTGCTACCTAATTCTTCAGCCTTTTCTCTTGCCATATCTCCACATCCCACCCCATCCAACGCTCCTGCCATCCTGATGTACTCATAATTTCCCCCAAATAGGTCTGCTGTTCCCTACTTGCACCTCCACATCTTTCTTCTTTTCCGTATCCTTACTCTCCTTTCACCACTCTCAACTCCCACCATTCCTAACTTCTCCTACTTGGGTCCCAGTGAGGCACTAAGCAGCCCCTCTCACACCCCCATAACAATTTTCAGGATACTGATTTGCTTACATCTCTGTCTCCCTCTTCTTGATCATAAACCTCTTAAGCACTGAGATAAGTGTCTTTTTCATCATTGTATCCCAGTACCTGGCACCTAACAACCATTCAGTTATTGAGTGAAAGAATGACTATGTAAAGAACTGATTCTACAGAATTGATTGTTCTGCATCACCATTTCCCACCCTGCTATCTCTGCCATCTCAACTGTTGAAAGTAAGAATCTAAATTAAAACCAGTTGTTCCTTCATAGAACTTAGCAGTTTCTGTGAAGAGGTAGGAAGTGGAAAGTGCAGCCCGACCTGAGATGCAAAAACAATTCAAACTCCCTGTTTTGGTCAAAAATTTTCACTTCCCCATCTTTTTTTACCCCTAGAATTCTGACATCCAAAATTTTGACTAAAGTTAGTTTGTTAGTTTTTTGGTTTGGGTTTATTTTTATTTCCCTTTACTTTTTTCCCCCTTGCAGTTAAACAGTAAACTGCCAGAGAGAGATGATATAAACAGGGAAGCAGGGAACTCACAAAGTTGATAATTAGCTCCAGAATAAATGAGCTGATTGCGCTAGTGGATTTAAAGCATCAAACCTAAAGGTCAAATCCTTTTCCTATAAATGCCAAAAGAATGTCTGCATCAGTGGATCTTCACAAGCTAGTAAAATGTCCCCTGAAAACTGCAAGGGCCAACAGAGAGTTGACAAATTTGAATTTTGTTAAATAAAGACAAAATAAAAACAAAAAGCCACAAACCGGAGTTCCCGTCCTGGCGCAGTGGTTAACAAATCCGACTAGGAACCATGAGGTTGCGGGTTTGGTCCCTGCCCTTGCTCAGTGGGTTAACGATCCGGCGTTGCCGTGAGCTGCGGTGTAGGTTGCAGACGCGGCTCAGATCCCGCGTTGCTGTGGCTCTGGCGTAGGCCGGTGGCTGCAGCTCCGATTAGACCCCTAGCCTGGGAACCTCCATATGCCGCGGGAGCGGCCCAAGAAATAGCAACAACAACAGCAACAACAACAACAACAACAAAAAAAGACAAAAAAAAAGCCACAAACCCTAATCCCATCATAATATCAGAAAAGAAAGATTATGTTAACACCAAGAACTAGGAAAGCAATCTCAAGAAAGAGAACATTTTTTTGAACAGAATATATCTAAGTTTTGTGGAAAAAATTTCATTGTTGCTATTGTTCTCATTTCATTATGAAAAGAAGAAACTTCGTTATGGACCAGCATTTGGAAACCACTAATCTAAATGCCTATGAAAAAATTCTATGAAAATATTGTTCTTATGAGCACACTGCCTGGCACCCAGATTATGCTCAACTAATGTTTGCTGAATGAACTGATCATTTAATTATTTACTTCTTAATATCAATAGGCTAATGTTTTAATTATCTAGAATAGGCATCCCTTTTGTTAAGCAGAGATCTTACTGCACTTGTTGTAAGAAACAATAAGAGTTACCTTTGTGGCTCAGTGGGTTAAGAACCTGACATAGCGTCCATGATGATGTGGATTCAATCCCTGGCCTCGCTCAGTGGGTTCAGGATCCAGTGTTGGCTGCAAGCTGAGGCTTATATCACAGATGTGGCTCAGATTTGATATTGCCATGGCAGTGGTGTAGGCCTGCAGCTGCAGCTCCAACTCGACCCCTAGCCCAAGAACTTCCATATGCTGAAGGTATGACCTTAAAAAGGGAAAAAAAAGTGTTACCTCTAAATGGTTTGGAAGATTGAGGATTCTGAATATCCAGGATTCTATTGTTTCTTTTCTTTCCATAATTCTCTTTTTTCTTCCTTCCTTCCTTTCTTTCTTTCATAGTTATTTTAAAAATAACTATATTATCTCAAACAAATATACTTATCTTTTTACAGCTGCACCTAGAGCATATGGAAGTTTCCAGGCTAGGGGTCGAATCTGAGCTGCAGCTATTGGCCTATACCACAGCCAGGGCAACACAGGATCTGAGCTGCATCTGCAACCTACACCATAGCTTGTAGCAATGCTGGATCCTTAATGCACTGAGCAAAGCCAGGGGTTGAACCCCCATCCTCACACTATTTCGGGTTCTTAACCTGCTGAGCCACAACAGGAACTTCTATCCATATATATATATATATATATATATATATATATATATATATATTATATGTATATATAAATTATACATATACTTGTATATATATTATATAAGTTATGTATATATATATATATATAAAATGGAAGAATCTCAATATCTGGCTTAACAAAAAGCAGCTGGATTCTCATTTCTGGATTCAATCTGTTGTGATATGTTGTTTTGTTTAAGTATATATATGAATGAAATCTCGCCTCACTCAGATAAGTAGATGGAAAAGGGAGGAATAAACTTTTTCAGGTAATTGTAAATATTCTTCTTTGTTATTACCCCAAAACTCAACAATGGAAGCCTGAAACTACATATTGTCAATTAACTTTTCATACTATTACATTAAAATTCATTGGTCTATCTTGCATTTTGAATGGTTTTTTAACCTTGCATGATTTTGTAACATTATGCACTGTTTGTTTAGAAAATACTGGTTCATTCAGTTGTGCAGATCTTTCATTTGCTGACACGTTTTACTATCAATATCAAAAATCATATTCATTTATATTACCACTGATTTCACCAGGTAAGTATTTAATGTTGAGAAGCTGTCAAGTTCATAGCAGTAGATACAAGTTTTCGGAAATTTGATTTTTTATCTTGAAAGCTTGAATTTCATCTTTCACAACAAATACAGTCCATTGTCTCCCTTCAAGTGACAGCATCACTTTGCTCATTTTTGAGAAAATGCTTGCCAAGTATCCAAGTTTAAATAACCATAGTTGGAGTTCCCGTCGTGGCACAGTGGTTAACGAATCTGACTAAGAACGATGAGGTTGCAGGTTCGATCCCTGGACTTGCTCAGTGGGTTAATGATCCGGTGTTGCCATGAGCTGTGGTGTAGGTCGCAGATGTGGCTCGGATCCTGCGTTGCTATGGCTCTGGTGTAGGCCAGTGGCTACAGCTCCGATTCGACCCCTAGCCTGGGAACCTCCGTACGCCATGGGAGCGGCCCAAGAAACAGCAAAAAGACAAAAAAAAAAAAAATTAAAAATAACCATAGTTGTCTGTTGGTTGTTCTGTCACGTGAAATGGTGTTTCAAACAATCACACGAGTGCTCTTCCTAGAAACAACCACTGCACTTTGGTAGGTGGAAGCACTTTATAAAAGTGTATTTCTTGTTTCTTCACACAGAATATTAAAAAGATATCCATTTAACTAAGATCTGGATTTAGTAAAATTAATATAAATTTTACTACTTCATCAAGGACATTCTTAAGTGAAATGGTCTTTCCCCCCGTGTGGATATTAGTGAAGAATAGAATGACTACTAATACAGTTTATTGCCACTGCCTTGCTTCATAATAAGATAGCAGCAGCTTCACTTGCTTTTGCTCTGCAACATCAACGCAAATGTCAACACAGCGAAAAAAGGAAAACAATGTCTTAAGCATTCGTATGAAAATAGATTTGCCTTTGTGAATCTCGTGAAAGACTCTCAGACTCCAGGGGTATTTAGTCCAACACTTTGAGAACTGCTGGTCTGGCACCATGGTTGGCACAATAAATGTTTAATAACTATTTCCTGAATAGGTGAACAATGAACAGAGGAATACATTTATAATGTATCCATGTTGTTTAGCAAACAACAAATGGTTAGAAAATAATATCACTAGTCTTTACATTTCTTACTCTTTCTAGAGGCAATTAGTATATTTCCTACTTCATTTAGACTGCACAAATGCAAAATTTTGAATTATTTTATCAAAGTGAGAAGGATAGTTATGGCAGATTTCTGAAAGTTAACAATGAGAATGCTACAACACAATTTTCTCAGCACCACTCTTTGAAAATCACAAAACTATGTGATTGGATCACCTTGCTGTACAGTAGAAAATTGTCAGAACACTGTAAACCAGCTATGACGGAAAAAATAAAAATCATTAAAAAAAAAAAAAAGAAAATCACAAAACTATACATCCTGCTAAGGGATAAGAAAACAAATTGTGAATTGGTTATATCTCCAGAAAAGGAAACTTAATTTATTGATAAATGCCCACAACATTCACTGAACCCACACTCTGTATATTCACATACTGCTAGTAGAATAACCAAGGAATCAGAACTTTTGGAAATGCTTGAGAATAAGAGAATTGTATCATTAAATAAGTTTAGAACTAAAAAAAATACAGGCGAAGACCTGGGGTTTTGAACATAAAGTGATCACCCAACAAAGGTAAAATATTAGTTGAAAGGTGTGTCATAAGTAATTTGTTTAAAACGGTCTTTAGATGCTAAAGTTTGAGGATAAGGATTTTAAGAAAACAACTAGGATTATATTTAGAGCTATCTCTTTAATAATGTCACCTTTCTTCACTTGTTTTCTGAAATGTTTTCTTGAGTGGGAGAGAAAATGGTAGAGGTAGAACTAGCACCAGGAATGTGCAGCTTGGACCATCTGTTCCTCAGTCAATAATCATCATCTGTGTATGACTATGCGAGGATGGTGCTCATGAAATATCACCCATCATGTGTATCTCAGTGGAAAAAAAATTGGAGAAACAATGAACTGATCCAAATCTCTTATTCTGTCAATAGCCAAACAAAGATAAAGAAACCTATGGAAAGTCAGACAGCTATTTGGAGAAAACATTAGGCTAAAATTCCTTTTGTCTACATGTTAACAGCATCTACATTTTCTTTATTATTCAGTTCACGTAAAAAGTAAGATAAGGACATAAAAAATCGTACCTAATATTGACAATACAAGCTTAACACTGTATCCATTAAGAAGGTACACCAACAGTATAATTAAAATAGAATATAGACATAAGTGCATATTCTTCTGATGTTAATTATAACTCTATTAAATGCTATCTTTTTTTAGGATTCCTGTTTTGCAAAGCATCTAGTCAAATACATACAGAAATTAATTTATTCTCACATTAATATATTAAAACTTCTGCCACTAATATAGAACATAAATCTCTCTTTCTTCTAAAATACACATTGAGAGAGTTCCTGTTGTGGCTCAGTGGTAACGAACCCAAAGAGGATCCATGAGGACGTGGATTCAAATCCTGGTCTAGCTCAGTGTTAAGTATCTGGTGTTGCCACGAGCTGTGATGTAGTGATGTAGGTCGCAGACACAGCTCAGATCCTACATTGCTGTGGCTGTGGCGTAGGCTGGCAGCTACAAGTCCAATTTGAGCCCTAGCCTAGGAACTTCCATATGCCACAGGTGCAGCCCTAAAAAGACACAAAATATAAAATAAAATAAAATAAAATAATAAAATACACATTGCTTTCACAATCCATAGCATCTACATTGCACATGTGTTTCATCTAAAAAGTTTTCCTTAATATTTAAAAAGTGCCAACAAGAAAGCAAAACCCACATAAACAAATCAGTTTTTAGTACAATTAAAAAATGCCTTCAGAATGTTTCAGTCTTTTCAACTGTTTCATTTGGGTGTGTTTAAACAACACAGTCTTGCTTTCCTGGTATTTGAGTAGAAATTTAACCTTCTCAGTGGCTAGTTAGGTTTCATTTGACAAGTTTTACCTGAGCTTTGGAAGTCCTGTCTGTAAGTCTGGGGTTTATAACAGCTTTCTGGCAAGACTGTTACTAGAAGAGCACTTCTAACTTAATACTATGATTCCTTCCTTAAGTAACATTTCCTGTTGATTATTTGTTCCCAGCGAAACTCACAGAACTGAAGCTCAATGCCTCTGAGTGACATATTATACAGCAGATTTTTCCCACTGAAAACTTTCTTCACTTGACTTTTCTATGACACCACACAGTATTATTTTCTTCCTCCCTTTCCAGAAATTGCTTCACTCTATCTTGGGATATTTCCTTCTGATTTCCGAAGTGTTGTTATGCTTCAGAGATACCCCTTCGGTGCTCTCTGTATTTCTCACTGCTTAATCTCTTACAGATCTTGCCTATTCTAACAACTTCAACCGTCTTTTCTTGATAGATAACTGTAAAGATATCTCCAACACTGAAACAACTGTAAAGATATCTCCAACACTGAAACAATCTCTAATGCTCTATCTTCTAATATCTATTAGATAATAATAATATCAACTTGCATTTGCATGGTATGTTCTAATTTACAAGCCACTTTTATATACATTGTGAAATGGCCTTATATAGCTTATAAGAATCTTTAGTCCCATGTCATATGGTTATTCAAATATTTTGCAAGTATGCATTTTATTATGATGATATTATTACTAATAATCATTTTTGAGCTCCTGCACCAGGTGACTAAATACATACGTATCTAATATCACTTACTCCTCACAGCAACCCTGAGATAGGCATTCCCATATGTGGTAGTCTTTAGTGTTATCCATTCTTGGCTCTCCATTTTTCAGGGACTTGGTAAAAATGCACTTCCTGGCCCCCTAGGCTTGGGTGAGACTGTGTCATTAGTTGTGGGCAATAAGTTGTAAAGAGAAATGATAATGTGTGCCATGTCTAAGACAAAGCACTTAACTGTTAGTATGAGGTTCTCCAAAACTTTCTCTCTCCAACAGAGATGAGCAATGTTCTATAATTAGATGATGGCTGCTCCACGATCCTAGAGTAGGGGACATGGAGCAGAGTTCCCATCTGACAGACAATGAACATGCAGTGCAAGCAAGAAATAAACCTTCAGTAGTTTAAGCCATTGGGATTTAGGGATTATGTGTTCCAACAGAAACTAAGGTTCAGAGAATAACTTGCTTGAGGTCATATGGCCAGTACTGGAGCCAGAATTTGAACTGGAGCCTACTTTATTCTCTTCTACTACATTAAAAAAATTCTCAAGGGCAGGGACTCTTATGCCCCAGATTGGTGTCCTTGTTTGGGAAAGCAACAGGGTCTGGAAGGATGAGAAGTCCAATGCCAAAGACAATGAGACCACCTTAAAAAGCCCAGGGTCTTTCATTAGCCATCCCTTCTATTCCTAAATATTCCAAAGAGATTCTTACCATAGTCAGAAGATATGGCTGTTCTCTCACATTCGGACATTAAGTCTAGGAGAGAGCTATTTCATCCTGGATCACCCAGAGCTAAAGAATTAGTCCCAACTCTTCAAGAACTAAAGGTTTCACTCAGCTGCAAAGCTGACTGAGTAGCTGCTGGTCACCATAAAATGACTAAATATGAAGATATCATTTTCTAAAGTGACTGAAAGCTCCCCAGGCACTAACCAGGTCACCTTCAGCTTCACCTACTAATCTAAAAAGTCACTGCCCAGATGCAGATCTTAGAAATATAGGGCCCTGATTTTTTTTGTTGTTGTTTATGACAGCTTTACTTGTAATAGTAAGAAACTGGAAACAATCCAGACATCCTTCAATAAGTGATTGAATAAACAAATGGTTATATCCATACTGTGAAGTATTACCTAGCAATAAAAAGGAATGAACTATTGATACAGGCAACAATCTGAATAAATCTCTTATTAGAGAATTATTCTGAGTGAAAAAGCCAATGTCAAAACTTTATATACTATGTGATTCCACTTATGTAACACTCTTAAAGTAACAAAATTAAGAAATGAGGAACATATTAGCAGTTGTTAGGGGTTAGACGGGAAATGGAGTGTGGAAGGTGTGTGTGACTACATAAGGGCAATATCCTTGAGGAGATGCAAATGTTCCTATCGTTGATGTCAGTATCATGGATGTGATATTGTACAGATTTACAATATGTTACCATTAGGATAATCAACATAGTATACATGAGATCTCTCTGCAGTATTTCTCACAACTGCACGTGAACTTACAATTATGTCAAATAAAAAAAGTTTAATTAAAAATTGACCTAAATGGGAGTTGCTGCTGTGGCTCAGTGGGTTAAGGACCCAACACTGTTTCTGTGAGGATGTGGGTTCTATCTCTGGCCTTGCTCAGTGGGCTAAGGATCTGGTGTTGCAACTAGCTGTGGGGTAGGTCCCAGATGTGGCTCAGATCTGGTGTTTGACCCCTAGCCCAGGAACTTCCATATGCTGCAGGTGTGGCCGTGAAAAAAAAACCACATTATGTATATATGCTTCCATTTATGGAAAATTAAACATATCTATTTGTACGTATAATAAGTGGTCTGGATACATGCACGGTAATTGTCCTTCAGTGTGGAGTTTCAAAGATTTTTGCTATTTTCTTCTTTGAAATTTTAAACTGTTATGTAGGGAGTTCCCATGGTGACGCAGTGGAAATGAATCAGACTAGGAACCTTGAGGTTGCGGGTTTGATTCCTGGCCTCAATCAGTGGATTAAGGATTTGGCATTGCTGTGAGCTGTGGTGTAGGTTCCACACTCAGCTCAGATCCTGCACTGCTGTGGCTATGGAGCAGGCCGGCAGCTGTACCTCCAATTCAATCCCTAGCCTGGGAACCTCCATATGCCACATGCGCAGCCCTAAATAGCAAAAAAAAAAAAAAAAAAAAAAAAAAGTCTTAAAGGTGAAATATTTAAGGCAAGTATATATTTACTTTAAGATATGAAAAAAACTACCAAATTGTCCCCTAAAAGATCTAAACAATATACATACCCTCCAACAGCACATGAGACTCTTTCAAAGTGTACAAACACACACCTTCTGCAGCTCAATACCAAAAAAACAAAACAACCCCATCAAAAAATGGGCAGAAGGTCTGAACAGACAATTCTCCAACGAAGACATACAGATGGCCAAAAAACACATGAAAAGGTGTTCAATATCACTCTTTATTAGAGAAATGCAAATCAAAACTACTATGAGGTACTACCTTACAACAGCCAGAAGGGCCATCATCAAAAAGTCTACAAACAATAAGTGCTGGAGAGAGTGTGGAGAAAAAGGAACCCTATTACACTGTTGGTGGGATTGTAAACTGGTGCAACCACCGTGGAAAACTGTGTGGAGATTCCTCAGAAAACTAAAAAATAGAACTACCATTTGATCCAGCAATCCCACTCCTGGACATCTATCCAGAGAAAACCATGACTCATAAAGACACATGTACTCCGATGTTCATTGCAGCACTAGTTGCAATAGCCAAGACATGGAAACAACCTAAATGTCCATTGACAGACAGTGGATCCAGAAGATGTGGTACATATACACAATGGAATATTACTCAGCCATTAAAAGGAACGAAATACCAGCATTTTTAGCAACATGGATGGACCTAGAAATTACCATGCTGAGTGAAGTCAGCCATACAATGAGACGCCAACATCAAATGCTTCCACTGACATGTGGAATCTGAAAAAAGGTCAGACTGAACTTCTTTGCAGAACAGATACTGACTCACAGACTTTGAAAAACTTACGGTCTCTGGAGGAGACGGTTTGGGGGGTGGGGGGGATGCACTGAGGTTGTGGGATGGAAATCCTATAAAATTGGATTGTGATGATCATTGTACAACTACAAATGTAACAAAGTCATTGAATAATTTTAAAAAGTGTACTAACACAGAATATTATCAATCCAATTATTTTTAATTTAATTTTTTTTCTCTTTTGGCCACCCAACAGCATATGGAATTCCCAGGGTAGGGATCAGATCTGAGTGGCAGTTGCAACCTACATCACAGCTGCAGCAACACTGTAACCTTAACCTCCTGTGCTGGGCTAGGGATCAAACCTGTGGCCCAGCACTCCAGAGACACTGCTATACCCACTGCGCCACAGCAGGAACTCCTAATTTTTTCCTTTTAATCAAGAAAATTAAAAATAAATTACATTAAGATCTTTTTTCACTCCCATCAAGACAAAAAAAAAAAATCTTAGCTTCATTTCACGTCCTTTCTACCCTACCCATACCAACTCTGCCAGCATTCATATTAGAATCATCTAGGATTTATAGTTCAGATTGTAATTATTTTTAACATATTATAGTGCCCTGCTTTTAGTCAATCTATAAATGTAAGAAAAAACAACTCATTGGCTATGATGCTAAAAAAAAAAAGTTTGTCCTCTCCAGTGGCCCAGAGATCATGACCCTGGACCAACTGTAATGGCTCACTTTTTTGACCTGGAAGTAAACAATATGTACAACAATATAAGCATTTATTTTATTTTATTTTTACTTTTTTGCTTTTTTTTTTTTTTTTTTTAGGACCATAGCTGCAACACATGGAAGTTCCCATTCTAGGGGTCAAATCAGAGCCACAGTTGCTGGCCCACATCACAGCCACAGCAAAGCCAGATCTGAACCGCATGCTTGGCTCACACCATAGCCTGTGGCAATGCCGGATCCTCAAACCACTGAGAGAAGTCAAGGGTTGAACCCACATCCTCATGGACACTAGTTGGGCTCCTAACCCACTGAGCCACAATGGGAACTTCCAATATCAGCTTTACTCTCTCTCTTTGTTTCCCCCAGCTTTAAGAAATAACCTGTATACAAAGATTTGGCTGTAGTTTCAGAACAAAATGTAGACATTAGTAACTTCATATTTTAAAACAAAAAGAAAATGTATATACCTAACAAAATATAAAGAACACCAAGAAAGAAAGGCAGAACAAAGGTTAAGAATGTCAGGACCTGGAGTTCCTGTTGTGGCTCAGTGGTTAACGAATCCGACTAGGAACCATGAGGTTGCGGGTTCGATCCCTGCCCTTGCTCAGTGGGTTAACAATCCGGCGTTGCCGTGAGCTGTGGTGTAGGTCACAGATGTGGCTCAGATCCCTGGTTGCTGTGGCTCTGGTGTAGGCTGGTGGCTACAGCTCCTATTAGAGCCCTAGCCTGGGAACCTCCATATGCTGCAGGAGCGGTCCAAGAAATGTCAAAAAGAAAAAAAAAAAAAAAAAAGAATGTCAGGACCCTCATCTTATGAAGTAGAGAGTGAAGAGATACTAATTAGACTACAAAATGCTAACTGGACCCTTAGAATCCATTCTTCCTTCTTGTTAGTAATAAAACCCTCTGAAATTTTAGCTGAACATAAAGCTACATTTCTCTGCCTCCTTTGCAGCTAGCTGTGAAAATGTGAAACTAAGTTCTAGCCAAAGGAATGATGTATGATCTTTGATGTCATCTCCTTTAAAGACAAAGTCCCTTGCTTTACACTTCCTCTTCCTCCTGGGAAATGGCAAAAACTGCAGCAACACACTTGGACCCTGGCACGGAAGCTACTTAATGAGAAAGGCAGACTTAAAAGGTCATGAAGCAAGCTACTTACGAACCCAAACTTGGGCTATCACCCACCTTTGGCTATTACGAGGGAGAAGAACTTCTACTTATATCAGTCCCTCTACTTGGAATCTCTCCCTCTATATTGGAATCTCACAATAGTTTGGCATGTAGCCTATCGAAAGTTGTTGAGTGGAGTTCCTGCTGTGGCACAGTGGGTTAAGGCTCCAGCACTGCCACGGCTATGGTGTAGGTAACAGCGGCAGCTCGGATTCGATCCCTGTCCCAGGAACTTTCAAATGCCACCATTTGGACCATTAAAAAAAAAGAAGATTTTAGATATTCCTTGTGCACTACAAACTATCATATCTAAAATTTAATTTCACTCTTCATCAGTTTATTATTCTGTATTTATTCCTAATCCTGTTAAAAAGTACTCTCATCCATACAACTACTAAACTTCAAACCTGGGAGTTACCCTCAACCATTTTCTATTTTAACCTTGCTTACTAAATCAACACCAAATGCTGTCAACTCTATGTCCAGGATCTTGCTCCAATACATCCTTTTCTTTTCATCTCTCATCTAGAATAAGTAATGGCCTCTTACTGGTTTTCCCGCTTCTACCCTGACTCCCCTCGCCTCCACCCTCCATACTGCTGCAAAAGTGCTGTATACTAGCTCTGACCATGTAGGAACCCTGCTTTGTGGGCTTCCATGGCTTATTAACATCTACAGGGCAAAATTCAACCAATCTGTTCTAGAATTCAAGACCTATCAGATTTGTTTTTTTCCTAATTTGACTTCAGTCCCCAACACGCCCAGGGAAAGTACACAATCCATTAACTTCCTGTCCTTTACTTAAATCTCTAGTACCTCACCAGTGCCTGACCTCTAATAAGCATTCAATAAGGATTTACTGGAAGGAAGAAAGCAAGGAAGGAAGGGAGGGAGGAAAGGAGGGAGAGAGGAAGGAAGGGGGAGGGAAGGAGGAAGAAAGAAAAAGATTCCCTTTTGATGATAGCTAACTATTTACTATTTCCCATACACTTTTCTACCCTCACCATACCATCCACATATTCCACAGTATATAATGAAGTCTTTATTTTTAAGCTTCAAGATCCAGTTTAGAGATCATTTCCTCTGAGAAACTTTTTTTTTTTCAGTTGCTCCTCTCACCCTTCTCCCCAGCCCTTCCTTTTAAAAAATGAATCAGGAGTTCCAATTGTGGCTCAGTCGTTAACGAACCCAACTGGTGTCCATGAGGATGTGGGTTCGATCCCTGGCCTCACTCAGTAGGTTAAGGACCCGGCGTTGCCGTGAGCTGTGATGCAGGTCGCAGACATGGCTCAGATCCCACCTTGCTGTGGCTGTGGCTAGGTCGGAGGCTGCAGCTCCAATTCAACCCCTGGCCTGGGAACCTCCTTATGCCACAGGTGTGGCCCTAAAAGACCACACAAAGACCACCTAAAAGACAAAACAAAACAAAAATAAATTCTTCCTCTATACTACTTCCTGCTTCAGTACCTCTATTAATATATTATTGCATGTTAGAATTTTAGGTATATATATCTCCCATAAACTCCTTGAGAGTAGTCAGCAGTATTTACCTCTGTGAAATGTAGGCTCAATAAATGTTTTCATAGACTTGAACGCAAATGTCACTTCCCTCTGTTTTCCCCCATCTCTGTGCATAATGTCCTAGTTCCCCAGTATGCATTTCAGCAATTACATTTTAGTGATTGTCAAAAATCATTATCTTTGATAAAAAAGAAAAATTTCAAGTTTTGTGATCAACTGTTTCAGGTATATAAAATGATACAACTTTATGCATACATGAGACAAATGTATTACTATGACAGGAATTCAACATGGTAAACTTTGGTCCACTCTAATTTGAACACATCAATAGCAGTTATAAAATATTGTTGCAATTCAATTAAAATTGCCAATATCACTCACTCTTATTCAAAGATAAAACTCTTCTAAGACTTAAAACTAATTTTGCATCATGGCCCTGAGAATTATCTACATTAGAGGTACTGAATTCGCAGTGGTAACCTTGTGACTGATAGTGATTTGTTATCCGAATGCCAGTAAATTCCATCGTTCCTAGGTTCTTCTTCCATAGGGAATGCTAGCAACTTTTTATATTCCGCATTACATTACTATTTGCATTCAGATTATTCTACAAGTATTTTACAGCCTCCCAAGTATGATTTTTTTGGATTCCTCTTCTCATTTAAATGTTGTTTTGCAAGAAAGGGTTACCATGTCATACAACACTCTGTAATCCCCTCAGATAACTGGAGGGCTCAGGAAATGTGCATGCATATATTTTTCCCTACCAAAAAGGAAAAAAGGAAAAAAAACAAAAAACAAAAAAACACATCAACTAGTGGATAAACTCTAGCCAAATGACACATAAATCAAAGTATCTTTAAGAATGTGATGTTAAGGTATAGGAGGTATAGTCATAATCACTAAATGCAGACGTTATTACACAACCTAAATGAAAAACACGAAAATAACCCTTAAAAGAGTGAAACAAAAGTAATAATATGGCAATAATCATGTAGATCTACAGGTCCCAGTTTAGTTCACACAGGCAGAGAGGGAAAAAATAAAAGAATCCAAAATTCTTCCTACAGAGAAGCACCAAATGCTATTGCATCTTACTTTTTTTTAAAAATTTAATGATTAGATTAGTTCACGCTCAATGATGTTTTTAAATACTTGTTCAAGGTCCTAGAACCTAAAACATGATGTCACCCTTTCAAATCCCTATGAAATATAAAGGCAAATAAAACATAAAAACCATATGACCAAAGACTGAAAAGGGGGGGGTGAGATCATAAAAAGAGGATAAAACCACAGGACAAGGAATGTCATCAAATATGTCTAAAATAACATAAAATAAAAATGATTTAAATGCACCTACTAAAAAATGAGTTTCATAAGTTACAAAACAAAGAAATGGTATAGTGAAATAAAAAAAGAAGCAGAAAGAAAAAAAAGAAATTGCACACCCCATTACACACATGCACACGTGTGTATGCATGTGCACATGCACACAAAGACAAAAGTGGTAACACAAATATCTTTTTAAAAGAGAACTCACTCATGTTCTCCCTCAATCAGATTCCCACCAGTTCCACTGAAATGGTAAATACAATATTTAAAAAAAGGAAAAGCCACAACAGCACTGGAAACTAAAATAAGGCCACTTTGAGAAACTTGTGCAAGATAAAGTAGAGAGAGGATGTGTTGAAGAAAAGGCCAACTCCAATTCATCTCATGCACAAACATCATTCTTGCAAGTTAATGAAAAATAATCTGGGATTCTAAATAGGAGGAGCTGAGGCCAGAGAACAGGTAGGTCAAAGGTATTTGAAGGTATGGAGAGCCTGATAACCAGCACAGGGTATATCTAGATCCAACAGGTAACTGCAACAAGCACTTCTGACATTGGAAGCCACATTTAGCAGGGGTGCTGTGGCTGTGCTCAAGCCTAATGTACCAAGGATTTGGGAAACGCTGCCAAGGCTGACTTTTGGAAAAGATGGTCAAACTTGGGAAATACTTGGGGCACCGCCCGGAAATTCTGAGGTCACTCTAATCAGGGAAAAGGAACTTCAGCACTATGGCAACTTCTTGCTAGAGCCACCTCAAATTCTGATGCTGCTTCCCTCCTCTCCACCTGAGGCCCCGGAGCCTGAACGTTAAAGTAAACCTAAACTTCTCTTCTCCCTTTTATGACACCAAAAGATTGAGAAAAACACACACACAGAAGTTCCTGTCGTGGCTCATCAGTTAGAGAACCTGACTAGCATCCATGAGGACGCGGGTTCGATTGCTGGCCTTGCTCAGTGGGCTAATAATCAGGCATTTCCATGAGCTGTGGTGTAGGTCATAGACGTGGCTCGGATCCAGCGCCACTGTGGCTCTGGCATAGGCCAGCAGCTACAGCTCCAATTGGACCCCTAGCCTGGGAACCTCCATTTGCTGCAGGTGCAGCCCTAAGAAGACAAAGAGACCAAAAAAGTTTAAAAAGAAAGACACACACAAAACTCGGCCAGAAGGCCTCTCACTTTCCAAAGTGGGCAACCCCAGTCATTCCTGACTCTATTTAACAAACAGATGCTGGGGACAAAGTGAGAAATAAGATGCCATGGTCCCTGCCACCATGAGTCTTACATATTAATAAGAAAGGTATTATTAGCAAGTGCAACAAGGATCACAGAGAGGCAAAGAGAGAAGAAAGATCTTATATAACAGAGGAAAGCAGTCTAGTTTGGGAGGCATAAGAAAGCCTTCCAGCAGGTAGTAATATTTACACTAAGAATAAAGGATAAGACTGTGTTGCTCAGATTGAGAATGAGGAAAGAAGTATTCCACACAATGAAAAAGATGAGCAGGAGCCCCAAGAGTGAGTGCAGTCCACTGAAGGCTGTGAAAGAAGAGCAATGCGGCTGGAAGGTGTAAATGAGGAACAGACGGGGGAGACAACGAGGCTGACAAGGTAGGCAGAAGCAAATCTTGAAGCTATTTTGGAATGTGCAACTTTATCTTAAAGAGAAAGGGTAACATGATCAGATCTTGGAATTTAAAAGACTACCACGTCTGAACAGTGGAAAATGGCTGTATACATGTGGCACCAGAACAGAGATAGTGAGACTAATTAGGAAGCTACTGCAGAAATCTGGGCCAAAGATGAATAGAGGGCATGAGAGAGGGAAAGTAATTTAGGAGGACTCCAATTCTGGCTCAAGCAACTGGACAGATCATTTACTAAGCTACAAAATAAGGTGGGAGGCTTAAGCTTGGGCAAAAAAACACACGCACACAAACAAAACAAAACAAAACAAAACAAACAACAGTTTTTAACATATTGAAGGTCCCTAAGATGCAGCCAACCACATGGAGATGCCAAAGAAGCAAGTGGACACAGGACTGTGGTTTAGGTACAGAACGAGGTTTATGGATAAATCTGGGGGGAGTTAATCTATCAAGTGGAACTGAAGCCATGGAGTAAAATAAGATTGCCTAAGAAAACGCATAAAATGAGAAAAGAAAATGTCACATCCCTGAGGAACCTCAACATTTAAAGGTGAGCTGGAGAAGAAGGAACTAGCAAAGAAGATTATGAAAGGAGCAGTGGCCTCTGAAGGCAGAGGTCAAGGAGAGTGTGGTTCCAGAACAACAATGATGAGAGACTAGGACAGTGATGATGATGTTGCTGGCTAGCATTTACTGTGTTTCCTGTGAATTAACTCTGTGGAAGACTTTGTGCTAAGTAACTCACATATGTTACCTCATTTATTGATTCCAACAGCCCACGTGGTAGGAACACTACTATCCCCGTTCTACAAGGGAAGAAACTGAGGCAGAGATAACTTAGTCCAGGATCGTGTATCTACAACAATAGTGTTAAAGGCTAAGAGAAAAGACTACTTCTAGGAGTGAGTGGACAGTGTATCAAATGCCCTGAAGTCAGGGCGATAGGGACCAAACTCAATCCATTGGGTTTAACAATATGGACACCAGCAGTGGCTTCAATCAAAACAGTTTCAGAGCAATAGCTTGGATGGTTTTGCTTGTTTTATTAGACCCATATCCATCTATCAGCAATCCATCAATTCTGCTACCAGCACCCTGGTCCAAACTATTATCAACTCTCACCTGAACCACTGAACTAATCTTAACCGGTTCACCTGCTTCCACATTTGTCCCCTACAATCCATTCTCCATACAGCAGCCAGGATGATTATTTTTAAATACATATCAGATCTTGTCATTGCCAGCCTAAAACCCCCTAATGACTTCCATCACCCAGAAAAATATCTAAACTCCTCATAGTGCTGTAACCTCAACTCTAACCATTCTCCCTTTTGCTCCCACACCAAGCAGTCTTCTTCCTCTTTCCCAACACCAAGCCATGCTGGTTCTAAACTAAAAGTGAAATTCCCTAGTCTCTCTGATTCATACTGCATCACCAGAGATTAGATGAGTTAGTGCCTGACATGTAACATGGGCTCCAATACATATTTTTGGATGGATGGCAGAAAAAGAACAAAGACA
The DNA here is from genome assembly GCF_016906955.1 of Phacochoerus africanus. Lineage (NCBI taxonomy): Eukaryota > Metazoa > Chordata > Mammalia > Artiodactyla > Suidae > Phacochoerus > Phacochoerus africanus. Next base: position 33,427,191 of record NC_062550.1, on the reverse strand, counting down.
TAAACAACTTGTAAATCCACTTGGTCACAGAGGATGGCAGGTTGAGTAGGCTTTTTGTTTGTTTTTCAAGATGAGAGAAAACTGAGCATGTTTAAGTAAGGGGTATTATTAAGAGATTATCCAAAAGGAGTTCCTGTCATGGCTCAGTGGTTAACGAACCCAACTAGTATCCATGAGGATGCAGGTTGGATTCCTGACCTTGCTCAGAGCTGTGTAGGTCGCAGCCACAGCTTGGATCCTGTGTTGCTTTGGCTGTGGTGTAGGCCAGCTGCTACAGCTCTGATTGGACCCCTAGCCTCCATATGCCACAGGTGCGGCCCTAAAAAAAAGATGAGAAAAAAAAAGAGATATCTAAGAGCTTGGGAAAACCTGAAGGCATCATAAAGTCACAGAATATAAGAGAAAAATTAATTAGCAAATTAATCAATTTAGGAAAAATTACAGCTATACAAAAAAAGTAAGAATACAAAGGGATGTTATCTCTCAAATCCAAACTTTTTTTGCTTTGAGAGGTTGGAGGAAGTCAGTGATTTCCAACCACTATCAAGAACTTCCCTTTATTTAATTATTTTTGCTCATATATCTCTTGGTTATTTCACACTTGGTTATATCACACCCACATGAAGTTCTGATTAGCAATTACACATGTCTGATAATTACACTTAACAAAACAGCTTAGTTGGGAAATCCAAAGCGCAGGAAGATTAAGTGATTCATATTAGGTCACTCACATGTTTTTTAAAAGAGGATGTCACTGTCTAAATATGAAGAAACTGGTCCAAATTAGCACATGGAACCAATGGAATCAATTCCAAACCACACACAAAAAGTAAAAAACTCAAGAGTTCCCTTGTGGCTCAGTGGGTTAAGACCTGGCATTGTCACTGCAGTGGCTTGGGTTGCTGCTGTGGCGTGGGTTTAATCCCTGGCCATGGAACTTCCAGATGCCATGGGCACAGCCAAAAAAAAGTAAAAATCTGAAGGATAATGAAGAAGGCATTACTTTTTTCTTTGATTCAAAAGAAAAAGCAATAATAAATCCCAGAAAATTGGGGAAAAAAACCCCACATCTACATAAAGAAGTCATGGTTTAACCATGAAGAAAATTAAACTGGCATGACTTTAAGCAACTGGTATTGTATAGGAGAACCACTCTTAACATCAAATGATGGTCATTCTTTTTTTTTTTTTAATGTCACAGAAATATTTTAATACCCTGAAAGGTTAAATGGGGAAAAAATGTAGCTAAAAGAAAAGACTACATAAGGAGTCAGAACAGTGTAATATGAAGAGCATGGTCTCTGGAGCCAGACTGCCAGGATTCAAATGACTGAATGCCTCTATGCCTCAGGCCCTAATCTTAATATAGGTTCTCATAATATTAGTACTCCTTGATAAAGTTTCCACGAGCATTAAATGAGTTAATATATATAAATAGTAAATACTTAAACTAGTGCCTGGCACATAGTAATGTTTGTATGTATTTGCTATTATTACTATCATTATCATTTGATATGTGGATGATGAAGCATAAAAGCAACAGGAGAAAATACAAAGATCTGACTCCACAGAAAAATACAAGAACCCTGATGGATAAATATGCAAGTAGCAGAAATAAATGAAAAAAAAAACAAACAGAAAAACATAGAGATAATTTTTTTAAAATGCTGATCCCTAAAAAATGAATTATATACACCGATATGCATAACACTAATATAATGTCATGGGGGAAAAAAGTAAGTTATGGAAGTTAGACAGCCAATAAATACCATTTATATGGCATTTTAAAACATCCAAAACTAAACAATAAAATATGTAGTAATATTGCTAGAGTAAACCTATTAAGAAAGCAAGAGTTATCAGTTATCATTTGTGTTCAGTGATAATGACAAAATGCATGACTGTGGGTACCACCAAGTAACTGGTGAAGGTCACACGGGCAGCTTCAACATTCTGTTTCTGAACCTGGGGGGCGAGGGAGGGGTACACAGACTTTGAAAAATTCTTTATGCCTTGTATAGATGTTACATATTATTTTTGTGTGAAATATAATAAAAAGGGTGAAAATTTGCTAATACATTTTAAAGGCAAGAGAAGATACTTTTAACCTCTCAGATTAGTAAATTTTTTTTCTTTAAATAAGAGTGGAAGAGATTTTCTTCGTTAATGATAAGACCATATGAGCTAGTTTTAAGAGTGAAATATATTTCCAGGATGGTCAAAGGCAAATTCCACTGGCAGTATACCTTGATAAAGGAGGACTTTTCCCATTTGATATATGCCAAGCCTAAATAAGCAATTCTTACTTGTACATTTAGAACAACCAACACTATTTCTCTTGCTTAATAATGCCATTACTTTAGATGGAATGATAAATATGGTGCTTCTATCCTACAAAGGAGAGGATGTAACCTATCCTCTAAACAAATAATAAATATTTAAAAGGGTTATGTAACTTTGCTTATGCATCAAATTACTGGGCACCCTAGGCTATAAGGGTCAAACGTAAGATCTTAGTCTCAGAATAACCCTTGTATTTAGTTCCACAAAATGGACAGCTTAAACCTAACATAACAAGAGAATACATAATTTTGTGTAATTTATTAATCATGTCATTTCCTTTAAAAATTATGAAAGCTACTTGAAGACTTTTAGATAACCAATTGATTAGAGAATCTTAATGCAAAAGCAACATCAGGTATTATTCGTCCCAGTTCGTTTATTGATTAGATGTGAAAACTGAGGCACAGGAAGCTAAAATGTCTAGGAAACCTAGTCTTCCAAGTCACTATCCAGTGACTACGCTGACTCCCTCGTGACATGAACATATGCAAAAGATGCGGATATGCTAAAGAGTCTGCATTTTTTTAACTAACTCTGCACACAGGTAACACCCTCTGCCTTCAACCCATCTTCTTCCCTGCCCCTTAGCTTGGTCTGCCCAGAAAGCATATTCACACACCAAGAAATGAGGAACAAGGACAACTGTGCATGCACTTTGTCTTTTTCACTCTCAATTACTCTGAGACCAGGGCTCATAGACCACTGGCGGTCCCTCACCCATTGTCCTATCTGTTATCTTGTACTGTGGAGAAGGAGACATAGCCCCACCTTTCCTTACTTACATACTACTAATCTAAGATAAAAGAAGTATCCACTTGTAATAGTCATATGGGTCCCTCCCAATTCCAAGTAAACACAACAGAAGCAAGAGAAATGAAAGAATAATATAAAATTCAGGGCTCTCAGAGTTATAGAAGGGCTGTCCTGATATTTTTTTAAGAACTCTAACATATGGCATGGGCTTACTGGTTGGTTTTGTTTTGTTTGGATTTTTTTTCTTTTTTTTTTGGCATTTAAATAAAATAACTGACCCAATAAACCCATAAAAATGAATTGTATACGTTATAGTAATAGAAGACAGTTATGCCATGGCCATAACAGAGACTGCAATAGATATCTACTTGCATGCAAACCATCTACTGATTCTGATCTTTAAAATAGCACAACAGCCCTAAGAATGATGCTCATCTCCCTGAAAATATAATTTTTAAAGTGTTCATGTACTGATCCTTGAGACTATCTAACAGCCCAGTCTTAGCCTAAAGTACATTGCCTTTAAAACAGGCATTTGCTGTTGAAAGATGTTGAGAAGGAGTTTTCCTTTCATTGCAAAAGTTCAGCTATGGCTTAAATTTTCAAACAAAAGCCTCCCCCACATTCTAAAGTGAGATGACAGTGAGTCATTGAAAGCTGAGACTGGAACCTCCCTGAGGGTTTCCACACAAGCAAGAGATCAAGTGTTGTATATAGACCCTGTGAGTTGTCATCCCACACATGAATACTTTCCAAACATAAGAGAACGCTTCATATTTAAAAACCAAACCAAACCAAACCAAAAAAAAACCCTCTAATTTTTATAGTGGCTTTTTGTTATTACATATTTTTCTCAGTCAACAGCTATTAAAAGCACAACTACTAGCTAAGCATATAGGAGGGTCTCCTTTTTTTTAAAACTGAGAAATTAGTCTCAATCCTGTGTACTGAACATAAACATGTGACTTTAGACAAATGTTCAGAACAATGTGCTATTTTTAGAAACTCAGAATAAGGATAGACAGTTGGTCAGGAAGCTAAGCCCTGAGAACACACTTCCTATACCAGCACTTTTTTTCTATTTCGCCTGCATTTGTCTCTATACTTTACAAACTCCTACAGTCTGTGTAAAGTCCTCTCATTGAACTAAATTCCTTCCACTTTCCTTTAGGAAGTCAGGTATCAAGACGTTGTCTTGGGGTTTATCAATCAGCACACAGCTGGCAACCTGATTATACAAATGCTAAGCAACAATGCCACTCCAGGCTACCACAGCCAAGCGTCAGAGTCAGGGGACTGCAGCCAGGAGATGCAAGGCATTCTGTAAGAAAGGTGGAGGGATGCGATTTATTATAAATTATTTTATTTTAGATTAGGAAATCATCAATAATTACTTTATGGTTAAGACCCTGACCCTGGCAATAAAAAGTACCCATAAAGGACCGAAAAGAAGAAAAGCCGGAGAATCCACCTTCTGCTGGGAATCACATCTGCTTCACATTCTTGGGAAAGGTAGAGGAGGAACAGGGAGGAGACTGGGCAAGAACTTGTGTTCAAAGTAACTCAACAACTTGTAGGAAGCCCAGAGTACGGAGGAAGGAGGCTTGGGAAAGATGAAGACTTTTAAGGAGTTAATCCTTTATCTTACAAAAGATAAGAAGCCACAGAAAGGCGGTTGAACAAAGAGGGAGTAGCAACAATTTTGCAGATTGGGAAGGTCACTGTGGCGGCAGTATCCTTTGTTCACTGTTTTCCACGTCCTAATTGTGGAGAATGGAAATGTGGTGCCCCCTTAGCAAGGAAAGCTCATGGACAGAATGCCATATACCCACTGGGATCTTTCAAGGCAAGATCAAACTATATCTTCTTTACAGTGCTTTTCCTGTTTTTTTGTTTTGTTTTGTTTTGTTGTCTTTTTGCCTTTTCTAGGGCCGCTTCTGGCGGCATATGGAGGTTCCCCGACTAAGGGTCTAATTGGAGGCCTATGCCAGAGTCACAGCAATGCGGGATCCGAGCCGCATCTTCGACCTACACCACAGCTCACGGCAACTCCGGATCCTTAACCCACTGAGCAAGGCCAGGGATCGAACCCGAAACCTCATGGTTCCTAGTCGGATTCATTAACCATTGCACCACGACGGGAACTCCTCCGGTGCTTTTCCTGTGCCCTTCCTCTTACTCCACTCCACAAGTGTTTCTCCTCCCCTTTATTTTTAACCTCCCTTACTCAGACATGTTTTGTCTCTTGCTAATACATGTTTTATCTCCAGCTCTAATCTCTCCAAGTTATAGTCTCATATTTTGAAATCTCAGCCATAAATATAGTTCACATTCTCTTAATTGCCCAGGCCTAACATCTCAGCACCATCCTTTATTCATCCTTCTCTTTCTCCATATCCAATTAATTGTTTCTTTCTGTCCAATCTACCTCAGCAACAGGTTCCAACCCTACTGCCACTATCCTAGTTCAGGTCTTCATTCTCTAATGAAAACTTTTACAACCCTTCTTTATTGGGCTAATGGTTTCTTTCTCAATTCAATTCATCCTCTAAATTATTAGATAGTATATCCTATAATTCAACTCTTATTAGGACATTTCTAGAACCAAAAAAACCCTTCAATCTCAGAGTTTACTAACCCAGTCCAAATTTCCTAGTCCAGCGTTTCTTTAAAAAAGTTCCAGGAGTTCCCATCGTGGCCCAGGGGAAATGAATCTGATTAGTATCCATAAGTCAGGATGCAGGTTTGATTCCTGGCCTGGCTCTTTAGGTTAAGGATCCAGCATTGCCATGAGCTGTGGTGTAGGTCGCAGACGTGGCGGGGATCTGGCATTGCTGCTGCTGTGGCATTAGCCAAAGGCCACAGCTCCAATTTGACCCCAGGCCTGGGAACCTCCATATTCCATGGATGCGGCCACAAAAAAAAAAAAAGGCTCCCAAGTTCTAGGCCAGGTGGGATTAAGATGGCAGAATAGAAGGACTGGAGCTCAACTTCTCTCCTAAAAACAGCAAAATTTACAACCAAATACTGAGCAATCTTCAACCAAATGGACCAGAAGCTGTCAAAAAGATATCCTACTACAGAAGACAAAGAGGAGGCCACATCAAGGGGTAGGAGGGGCAATTACCCAATATAAACAACCCCATACCTCCCGGGTGGGAAGCCCCACAGACTGGAAAGTAACTGGTTCACAGAGACTCACCTACAGGAGTGAGAGTTCTGAGCCCCACATCAAACTCCCACATGTGGGGATCTTGCACTGGGAGTAGGAGCTCCTGGAGCATCTGGCATTGAAAGCCAGTGGGGCTTGTTCACAGGAGCTCCACAGGACTAGGGGAAATGGAGACCCCATTCTTAAAAGGCACACACAGACTTTCACATGCACTGGGTCCCAGGGCAAAGCAAAGTCTCCATAGGAATCTGGATCAAATCTGACTGCAGTTCTTAGAGGACCTCCTGGGAAAACAGGGGTGAATGTGACTTGGTGTGGGGGAAGGACATTGGAAGCAAAGCTCTTGGGGAATATTCAGCAGCGTGCCTTTCTCTGGAGGTGGCCATTTTGGGAAAATCTGGCCCCACCCATCAGTTCTGAGAAGTCCCAGGCCAAACAACAATCTAGGTGGAATCACAAGCCCTGCCCCTCAGTAAACAGGCTGCCTAAAGACCCCCCAAGCACACAGCCACCTCTAATCCCATCCAGAGACAAAGCCCCACCCACCAGAGGGACAGGAATCAGCTCCACCTACCAGTGGGCAGGCATCAGTCCCTCCCATCAGGAAGCCTACAGCAGCCCCCATACAGACTTCAGCCACACGGGGGGCAAAAAAGTGTAAAAAAGTCACCACACCAAAAACCTATAAAAATGAAAAGGCAGAGAACTATAACTCAGATGAGAGAGAAAGAAAAAACCCCAGAAAACAGCTAAGTGAGTCTTCTTCCTCAGCCTCCAGGAAGAAGACTTTAGATTGTTGATGCTGAAGATGATGCAAGACATTGGAAATAAACTGGTGGCAAAGATGGATAATTTACAGGAAACACTGAGCAAAGAGATGCAAGATATAAAACCTAAACAAGAAAAGATTCAAGTTCTAGGCCAAGTGTAATTTTCCATCTTTATACTTTATTTTCCCACTACTCCCCTTCATATTTGCTCCAATTTTTTTCTACACCTGCCCAATCTGATCTGGTGAATACTGGGTGCTCAACAAAAGTTGGTTTCTGTTGACATGAGTTTGCCATATTCTCCTTCCCCTCACCATCTCAGTTTACAGGAAAACATCCTATCATCCTATCTAATTGATCCTCACACAGGAAATTAGCATGAAAAATCCTGTAAAACCTAGGAAACAGACAAGACCCTTGACAAAGAAGAGCAGTGTGACTGAGCTCCAATGTCAAAAAAAAAAAAAGAATGTAGTAACCAGCAGGATGCCATAAAAGCTCCGGAACATGTGAAAAAGTTGGAAGCATTATACCTGGGACAATGGATGCTAACAGTGGATGCCAATGGATGCCAATCAGAGTTCTTCTAGGTTATTCATTGGTCTCAGAGAACTTAGTCTGGTGATAAAGATAAATATAGATGGACTTTCAAATGCAAGATGGTAAAATCATGCTCCAGTCAAGGTTCAAAATGTCTTAGAAGCATAAGGAAATCATAAAATCTAAGAGATGAAAGCATCACAAAATACCAATGGAGGGCTTAAGGACTTCACTAAGTCATGAGAGAAAGGTATTCCAGGCAGCAGAAACAGTCTAAAGGAAAGGTAGGGATGGAAAATGCTAGAAGTGTGAGAAACAGGAAAACAAACAAACAAATAAAAAAAACTGATAAACTCTTAGCCCATAAAGTATTATGATTTTTAATGTCTCTAATGATCACTTACATAGTTCTAGTGAATTTACTTATCCTTAAGAACTTCCTGAGTGCAGCATTTTACTTCAATGAATTCCAGAAAATCTGCAGGATGGATTAGTTGTTATTAAACAGGATTTTCACAACTCTGTTGGATCCTGAGCTGTGTTATAATTCTTGAATGTGGTGCTACACAGTTTACTCCTAGAGGCCTGCCCTTCAGCACTCCTGCAGGAGTGTGAATGAACAGCTCTAGTATCGGTGAACCATTATTCTACACACACATTTCAATCAAGAGAAAATTATCCATCCAAAGGACTAACAACCTCATAATATAAAATGTAAAAATGCAAAATCAAATCGTCTAAATATGTGCACTACAAGGGAATATCTACTGTGGTGCAGCAAAAAAGAATCCGACTAGCATCCATGAGGATGCAGGTTTGATCCTTGGCCTCACTCAGTAGGCCAGGGATCCAGCATTGCTGTGAGCTGTGGTGTTAAGTCGCAGATGCAGCTTGGATCCTGCATTGCTGGGGCTGTGGCTCTGGCTGGCAGCTGTAGTTCTAATTTGACCCTAGCCTGGGAACATCCATATGCTGTGGGTGCGGCCCTAAAAAGCAAAACAAAAACAAAAACAAATATCTGCATTACAGAGTAACAGAAGTCTAGAATTAGAAGAGACCTTAAGGAAAATCCAGATCAACCACATGACCCCAAACTATATCTACCAGGATCCTTCTCTCAGGAATTCAGGATCAAGGCCCATTGATTAATATCTCCCCATGCTTGGAACTGAGAGACACCTAAATACTCAGGAGCTGCTTAGAAGCCACATACAACTGTGAACACAGGGGGTCCGGGTCGGGGGGGAGGGGGTGGGGGAATGGTCAGAAAATAGAGAACAATAAAGCAAAGAAAGGCAAAGGCTAGAGACAGAGAAAGTTCCAGGTTTTCCAGTTCCCAGTCCCTAATGAAGTCTGTGCATATGGCTTCCATCAAATTCCTGTCTTTCTTTCTTTTTCCTAAAACTATTTCAAGTTCCTGTCTATTACTTGCAACAGAAGCTTAAATGAGTCAATAAACAAAATCCTCCATAAGGTCAATTGGCTGATTTATTATTTATCTACTTTTCTATACTTTCTTTTCGTTTGTATTTCCTTCAAAGCCATAAAAATGACTTTGGTATGCTATAGAGACAAATATGTGGACAGGGATCCAGAATTGTGCTAAGCATTTTAAAAAGAAAACCCATCATCCCCAGGAAGGAGAAAATAGGAATACCCAAGAAAAAGCCTTGGGATATCTATTCAGCAATCAGAGATGTTTAACAACTAGTAAGTTAAATAACTCTCTCACTACCCTCCTTCCCCAAACCAAATTAATTCTGAATAAACCAGATGGGTAGCTCCAATTTAGTCTCCTCTAAGGCCTGATAAAAAGGTCATAGCCCAATATAGAGGATTTCACCTGAAATGTCCCCGGTAACTAACCACAGGTCTCCCAACCCCACCAAGGTTTGGGCGCTCTCCAGTGGTATCCCTAACCCAGACCCAAATTCCAAATCTGAATACCAAATGATCTTAGGGTCTGGCCTAACTATCCTGGAAGAGCAGGCAGGCATTTACCCTATGACACAACCAGCACTTTCTGCTATTGGAAAAGCGGAAGAAAATAACAGAAGCTTAAAACCATGGAAGTCTATCCAGATGTGTGCTTTGGTGTGAAGTGCCAGGTATCAAGGCTTTCCTGAGGTAGATCCAGGCTCTCCAAAGCTGGGTCCGCACCCATCAGATATGACTACAAGCAGACCAGTTTAACATGTATAGCAAGTCAGAGTTGACAATCAAAGTTTGAACCAGTGTAGTGGGTGGCTCTGCAGGATTATATAAACAAAAATAATATTATAGGATCCTGGAGTTTGAAGGGACTCGAAGACTATGTCCAACTTTATCAAAGAGAGAAAAAAGCTACACATTCTAGCCAAATTCATCAACCAAATCCTTAACTATAGTAACACAGGTAAGATACAAATCAAAGGGACTGTGATAGGATTATGACAGGATCAAAAAGCATTTATTTCCTGAAGTTGCTCTAATATTTGACAATATATTTTTAATTACAAGAGAAAAACTAGGAGTTGCCATTGTGGTGCAGCGGAAACGAATTCGACTAGGAACCATGAGGCTGAGGGTTCGATCCCTGACCTCGATCAGTGGGTTAAGGATCTGGCATTGCCCTAAGCTGTGTGTGGTGTAGGTCACAGATGCGGCTTGGATCCCATATTGCCGTGGCTGTGGTGTAGACTAGCAGCTGTGGTTCAACCCCTAACCTGGGAACTTCCATATGCTGCGGGTGCGGCCCTGAAAAGCAAAAAAAGTAAAAAATTTTTTAAAAAAGGAGAAAAACTGTATTTGAAAAATTTATGAAAACTACTGTTGGAATATTTTTTGGATATTCTTGTTACTTAAGTTTAGCAAAACAGTAGAGATTTCTGACCAAATGGATTAATATTTTAGTTAAGACATTAGACCAAGCACCTCTAAAAGCCAAAAAACTGTGTTGGTTCAAAACCTAAATGATGTTGTATGCTCGCAGCCTTGGCAGACAGGAAATTTAGGCACTGTGACAAAATTCTAAATGGCAGAGAACCGCTTATTTTAATGTAAAAAAATTCCAGACATTCACACAGGACCCTAATAAAAGTCACCAGAAATTAGACTTATATGTCAGCTGGGACCAAAATTAAAAGAATAAATGTTTAAATGGGCCAAATATAAACTTGGTTTTCAAAATTGCTGGCAAGGAGTCATAGTGCGGTGGATTTTGGTCTTCAACGGCTGCTTTACCACAAATATTAGGTAAGCCAATACATCACTGAGGGGGAAAAAAAAAACATATAATCTCTGGCAGTACAATCTACCCTTTATCGTGAAGCACAGTATTTTTTTAGAAGACTGTGCTAAAATATGAAATTAGAGCCTGTTGTGTTCCCCAAGAAATGCTATTAAAGTTACTCTTAAAATATGAATCCATAAAAAGTAAGTCTTTGTGAAAAATAATACTAACCAGAAGCAAATATGAAATTGACAACCTTACTTAAACTAATATTGATAAACTGCACATACTTAATATTTTTTAAATCTTTCATCAATCTGAATCGACAATTTCATAAATTATGAATCCTGAAGATTATTTTATAATCAAAACTATCTCTTAAAATATATTTTGCCACAAACGCTGCAAATGGAAATATGAAGCCATAGACCAGAGAGTGCTGAATATAATCTATGCTTAATAGAGTCAGCTTTCAACTAATTCGTAAGTTCTAGTTATTAGTCATATCTTCACAATAGATAGTCTATCGCTGGCAAAAAACAAAAACAAACTCAAATTTGCTAAGAAATCTCAACTCTGAGGAATTATATTTTCTTCCATCCCAGATAAAATTAAGAACTGAGAAGCTCTGATGATTAGACATTCATCACAAATACGGAAGTTCATGCAATTTCACATTTACCTTAAACTCTACTTTGTACTTTCAAAGAATTAGTTTTCATAATAATCTTATGTTAAAATTTTTTCCTCACCGATATTTTCCAAACTATCTTTAAAATCATCCTGTTAAGACTGTAAAATCACCCCACTTGACAGCTTATAGTCCTAAACCAAATCAGGCAGGGCTTACACCTTTCGATCATATAGCTGGAAATAGTCCAAGGTGAAACTTATAAACCAGACTCCAATGCTTTTTTAACCCCCTTTAAAAAAAAAAAAAAAAACCCACAAAACTGATACCTGGCAACCTGGGGGTTTTGTTCGTTTTTGGCCTATCGGGCCCGCGGCCGCCTGACCCCACGGTGCGGGCGGCTGTGCGCCTCTGGGTGCGCCCCTCGTCGCTGCACGCCCGCCGCTGCCCCCCCCCCCTCCCGCCGCCCAGCGCCCCACGCCCCTCCCCGAAGCGCGGCAGGAGGCGCGGGCCTGGCTGGCTGTTCCCACGCGCCCAAGCCCGTTATCTGAGCGGCCGCAGAGGCAGGGCCGACCCTCGCGGGGCAGGGAGCCCCAGGTGGCCCCCGCCTCGGGCCCCGCGCCTCCGCGTTAAGAGCCGGGAGCGGCTTCTCCTCCCCAGCGGTCCCGCCAGGCCCCTCCCTCCGGGGCCCGCGTCGGGCGCGCGAGCCTCCCTCAGGCTCAGGTTCGCTCGCGGGACGGGATAAGGTGTCAGCGAGGCGGCCAGACGCCTCCCGTCGGCGGGGGCGAAGGCAGCGCTGACCTCCTTCCATCCGCCCCTCCACGCCCGCGCCCCTCCTCGGCTCAGGAAAGAGGGACTCCTCGCGGGGGACTGAAGGGGGCGCAGAGAGCGCTCGGAGGCAGACAGGGTCGGGGTCACACCTCAACTCGGCAGGGTCGGGCAGGAGGGCTGAAGCGAGGCGTGGAGGGAGACCCAACTCACCCGACTGAGCGGCTGCCCGGGCCGCGGCCGCGGCCAGGCAGAGGCAGAGGCAGAGCGAGAGAGAGCGCGGGAGGGTTCGCGGCGGGCTCATGGAAGGGCCAGAGAGCCGCCGCCGCCGCCGCCGCTGTCCGAACCTCCCTCCCTTCCTCCCCGGCTCCGGGCGACGGACGGGGCGGCGGGAGGCATGACGGGAAATTCCTGGGCACGGGCAGCCGAGTCCAAATATGAGCATAGGAGACGAGCGAGGGAGGACCGCGGAGAGCGCCCGCCGCGGTCGGGGCCCGCTGCCCGGGCCTCGGCGGCAGCCAACTCCCTCCTCCTCCGAATCCTCCTCCTCCGCTGCCGCCCCAAGGGCGCCGGCCGCCAAGGTGACCAGGAGACGGAATCCCTCTGCCTGAGGGCATCCCATTCCAGTGTTGGGGCCCAAAAGCAGAGCCGAGCATCCCACCCACAGGTCCCACCTAAGACCCCTAAGGGGCAGAAAAGAGAGGAGATCCGACAGCGAGCCAGGGACCCGCGGGAAGTCAAATTAAGGGGTTTGAGGAGATTCTTGTGATGCCCCTGATAGGTTGAGAGCTCTAGGAGTAAGGGGATAAAAAGATCTGGCAAGTGCTTCTCTGAGTGTGGGAGGGTGAGGTTGGAGCTGCACTGACACTTACGCACACACTCAGGGGAGCTAACCTGTACAAAACGAACAGGCATAATACAGAAAACCACCCTCCTGCATTCCAGGTAAGTAGGCTCTCTACACCACGTGTGTTTGTGTGGGTGTGTGTGTTCTTAGCCAGAGTTATAAAGAGGCTCTACCCAAACTTAGAAGTGAACACCATATATGGAGTTGAGGCAGGCTGAGTGACAGTTTCTCACACTAGCTAAACACTGATGTTTTATCTAGGTCAGTCGTTCTTTTCACCTCCAACCTCTCTTCATCCCCCTTATGCTATCTTTGTTTTTATTGTGGCTTGCCTGAAGGGGAGTGCTAAAATGTATTCAAAAAGCACTACCTCTGATGATCAAAAATGTCTGTACCAGATGTTTAATTACAGGCCTCAGCCAATAGTTCTTTGACTTTTCTTTGGCACTGATAACTCCTCCAGTAATCAAGTCCAAAAGACCCTTAGCTTTTCAAGAGGACATAATTATGTCTAATTACTTTTTTTTTTTCCTCACAGTAATGGGACAGGCCCTGGAGATGTAGGATGTTCTGTAATTATTTATGACCATTTTAAGATGCTACAGGAATGATTTATTGATGCAAAATACTTAAGGGGTAAAAGTCAAAGAGATTTAGAGTGTGGATTATTCTAACATGAACTAAAGTATGGTAATTTGTACATCACACTATTTGTTTGAAAATGCTATTCTTGAAAATCAGGGACTTTATTTTAAAACAAATTCAATTCTGGCAAAGTATTAAAGCCCAAATGCCAAAAACCAGTCCATTTGCAAGGGGTTCCCCTTAAATCATCTGGTACTGGGAAATACCACATCCCATGAATTACTCCTGGCACATGGGCAGATTTCACTCTCAATGTACTAGCAGTGATGATGGGAGAAAGGGCAGATGACCTAAGCAAACTAACAGTAAATAACCTGTAATACAGTAAAGTAGGAATTTAAAAGACAGGTTACATTACATTCAGTAACAATGCTGGGTATCTGAAAGAGAATTCTCGGGAAACTCAAGGATCCCCTCCCTTCCCTCTTTTTTGTATATTTTGTATTACATAAGCATCGTTTTTTCTTACTTCCTCCACAATACATAGCATAATTCTTTCCCATAGTTTAAATATTTGTTTAACAAAAGTAAAATGAGCACAGTCATTTGTAAACAGATTTATAGGAGCTCCATAAAGTGTACAGAAAAGGATTATTGCAAAGGATTGCCCTAGTTTGGGCCATGTTTAAAATATTTTAGTTGACCTTATGAACAAAAACCTAAAATTACAGAGTGCACTATCATTACTGCATGTTAATAAGAGTGGAGGGTTAATTAATTGCATCAACTGCTGGCTTGAGAGCAATACCAGCAGCTGCTCTAAAGGCTTAAATAAATATGTTAGGAGAGAAAAGAACAAGTTACTGAGTACATAGTAAGACACTGTGCTAGTTGTTTTACACATGGTATTTCGTTTAGTTCTTCCAAATATCTTTGCCCTTAGTATTTTTTATTCCTGTTTTACAGCCTAAGGGGACTGAAGCATAGGTAAGTAAATTATGCCACCAGGAAGGGATGAAGCAGTATTGGAATTAAAACCTCATTCCAAAGCCCACACCTACTCTTTTTATGGTACTAATCTAATCTGTCCCACTTTCTCTTTAAAAAAAAAAAAAAGAAAGGTATTCAAAAACTGTATTCTTTGGGCTCTTGTGGTTTTAAGTAACTGGTGTGCACTCAGGTTACCTCCAGTGATAGGGGTAAAGAATTCATGTGGAAATTAGACCAGAGACTTAACTAGCTTGTCAGGTGATCTTTTGTGGGCCTGGGGTGGGGGCCTGTGCCTTTGATGGGCACCAGGAACTGGAAAGCCACTACCCTCTGACCACATTCCTAGGAGTTTTGTAGTTTAAATCATATATTTCACAATGTTTTCTCTAATGTCTACTACCATCTTAAAAACAATCTTGTTAACATATTACCTTAAACAATGTTTGTTTTTAAGACAAAGGGCTCAGAGGTTAACTGCTTCCTTTATACCATTCCTCCCCCAACTCAGGGGTGTGCCAGTCAGTGTCTAACAGATCTAGAGGAGGGAGGCCTGAATGGTAACAAAAAATAATTTATGTGGGTGCCAATACTCCCACCCAACCTGAGTCTCTGGAGGCAAAGTTGGGAAGAGATGCACCCAACCAGCTCTTGGGACCCATTATGAACCAGCTCCAGGACACCGCTGCTGTCTTCAGAACACAGCAGTAATATAAATTGCACAACCACAGTCTTTCCACTCCTGTTCCCGCTTCCAGGTGCCAAGGCTCCTCTATAGCTCGTGATGAAATGCCCCATACAGGAGAATTTGATTCCAATGCCATTGTCTGTCCTGGAGAAAGTTCTCATGTGAAGCTGCCTCATAAGCCATTGAGCAGGCTTTGGGTTGTCTACTTCTAAGCCAGGTGTCCTCTCTGACTCCTACAGCTGTGGCTAAGATGGGAGGCTCACATGCTGCACAACATGATCGCCTATGCCAAACAACCTGACTGTGTGCCCCCTTGTATGGGGTTCCAGGTAGAACAGTCTCTTTCAAAAGGAGTCTGTAAGCATGGCAGGCATTCAAGCTACAATCTCTCTGATAGTCTCAATTCTTTAATTAAATCCCTTAGCCATTACACAAAGCTTCGAGATGAACCCCGACTCCACGTACCCAAAGAACATCTTGGGTGGATGCCAACAACTACAAACAGGAGAATGTTCATATTCCATCTACATATTATTCACAAGGCCTCAGTCAGGGAGAGAAAGTCTAAGTTAGTACTTAAATTCAATGAACATTTATCCAAATGCCATTGTTCTAAACCAATAACAATCAATTGGTAAGGGAATTCTTTTTTTTTTTTGGTCTTTTCTAGAGCCATACCTGCAGCATATGGAGGTTCCCAGGCTAATGCCAGAGCCACAGCAATGCTGGATCCAAGCCACGTCTGCGACCTACACCACAGCTCATGGCAACACCGGATCCTTAACCCACTGAGCGAGGCCAGGGACCGAACCTGCAACCTCATGTTTCCTATTTGGATTCGTTAACCTCTGAGCCACGACGGGAACTCCAGGAATTATTTCTTAAGAGAATGTAACAGGCCCTCCAGAAGAAAGTTTTTCTAATGACACTCAATTCAAACTCCCAAGATTCATTTTCCTATCCTGGGAGGTAGAAGGTTGTCACTCTCACTCTCCCCTGCTGAGAACATGGTTTATGCTGCTGGACACCTGTCCCCATGCTTCAAGGTGCTGGAGTGGGGAGAGAGTTGAGAACTCTTCTCAGGGCCACAGAGTTAATGCTGATCGGCTGAGGGAGGCCCCGGACATTTTCTCTCAGATTCTTCCTTTTTTTTTTTTAGGATTTTCTCTCAGATTCTGAAAAAAGATTTCCACCTCCATGACACCCTTCCAGCTGCCATCTCCAAACCCACTAAAATGACAAGGACTCTCAAAGATGGACGACTGAATTAAAATGAATATTTTCCTTCTTTTCATGGTAAAATGATTTCCCTGCCCCTCAATTTTACACAGTTGAGGCCATCCCTTTTGTTGATCAATTCTGGAGAGCTTTTAAGGATGTATTCCCATGATTTATGTACTGCCTTATTCTACCAGCTTTGGCTATGGATATGCTACAACAAGGAATAAATATTTAACAAGACTTTCAATATTGTAGAGAGGTAATCCCCTCTTGACCAGCAAAACTGCTTGGCTCTTGGCAAGACTGTATTACATAAAGTAGTATATGCAAAATCAACTACACAGAGGATATGGGAGCTGGGGGAGAGAGATAAGAATGAACTTTTTGGTAAATGGCCACACTTACAGCCTATGTGTATTCTCAGGTCAGGGACAGAACCCGAACCTCTGCAGTGACCCAAGCTGCTGCAGTTGGATTCTTAACCCACTGCATCATAGTGGGAACTCCAAGAATGAACTTTTTAGTTGGTGTAGTTAGATTCTGATGAGAGTTTTTTTTTTTTTTTTTTTAAATAGCCGCATATGGAAGTTCTCAGGCTAAGGATCGAATCAAAGCTGCAGCTGCCAGCCTATATCACAGTTTGCAGCAGCACCGGATCCTTAACCCACTGATTGAGGCCAGGGATTGAACCCCCATCCTCACAGATACTACATGGGTTCTCAACCTGTTGAGCCACAGTGGGGACTCCCTGATAAGAGGCTTGATTCTACTCTGACTCAGTTTCTGTTCCTGAGTGCTGCTTATATCGAGGGCATCTGACCCCATGGTGTGTGTGTATCCAGTGTTTAAAGGTGTGTTGTTTGGAGTCCCCAACCAGCTCCTTCAGGTGTTGTTCATCCAAAGAGGCTTCAGTGGGGAGGCAGAGAAAACCCTAGCTGCGTTTGGCTTCCTAGGAAACTGTATGTTGTCCTCCAAAATGATGCTGCATTACAGGATTTCCCGCAGTAGTTTTACCTTTGCCATTAAAGCTTCTGGGACAATTGGTAAGTTACTTAATCACTCTAAAGCCTTGATATTCTTTTTTCTCTGACTATTGGAAAAATAAAGGTACCTACCTCTCATGATGCTTACCATTTAGCCCCATGCTAGCAAATGCTAAATCTTCTATAAAAATCAACATAGTACTCATAGTCTTAACTTTTATCTTTGCTTACTTTCAGTCACCACAATGCCACTCTTTGCCTTTAAGCCTTATCTGATGTGATTTCCTCTGTCTGAAATGACTCATAGTTTCTCTTCACAGCTCAAAGTCCTACATTTGTATTCATAATCACCTCTTAAGGAAGTCTGTTCAGATTTAGTAATCCTTTCAACACATGTTTTCTTCAAATTTCCTTTTTATACTTATACCCAAGATTGCTAATAATAACTGTTTCCAAATATATTTTTAAGATTTAACTCCCTCAAAGTAACCAGATTAGAAGGCTACACACTTATATGAGTATTTAAACTATCTTGTGAAAACCAGTTTTAGAACTGCCATCAACATACACGGTGCATTTGAAAAATATCTTCAACATAGGAAAATTTTTTCTTTGCATGCATTCATCCATTCAACAAATATTTATTGAATGCTTTCTATATGCTGGATAGACAACAAGCAAAATAAACCAGTAAAATATTTAATATGTTAGAATGATAAACTGTCAATAAGAGAAATAAAGCAGGGAAGGCTGCTGAAAGTATTGGGGGAGTAACATTAAAGACATAAGAGAAAGAAGGAAGCCATGCGGGTATCTGGGAAAGGAGGAACAGCAAGTGAAAAGGCCAAGTGAAGGCAGAATCAGGCCTCCCCTGTAGGAGGGCCTTCCTGGAGGCCTGATGGGAGAAGAGGGTGAAAAGGGATCATGTTCTGTTAAAAAGTGCAGAGTCAGAAGGGGAGAGCAGTGAGGAGAGTTTTGAAGTAATCCAGAGAGCTAATAGTCGTTTTGGAATAAAGAGGAAAGAGTTCCCATCGTGGCGCAGAGGAAACGATTCCCACTAGGAACCATGAGGTTCGATCCCTGGCCTCGCTCAGTGGCTTGAGGATCTGGCCTTGCTGTGAGCTGTGTAGATCACAGACACAGTTCGGATCCTGCTTTGCTGTGGCTTGGTGTAGGCCGGCAGCTGTAGCTTCAATTAGACCCCTAGCCTGGGAACCTCCATATGCCCAGGGTGTGGACCTAAAAAGACCCACCCCCACCAACCCCACCCCTGCCAAAAAAGGAATAAAGAGGAATCAGTGGAGGTAGTGAAAAGTGATCAAATTGCAGAGAAATTTGGAAGGAGGGGTCCACAAGATTTGCTGACAGACCAAATGACAGGTGTGAAAAAAGGAAAAGTTAATGTCTCTATGCTTTTTTTTTTTTCCTTTTTCTTTCCCCCCTCCACCACCCCTTTGGCTGAGCACTACAGAATTATCATTTCCTAAGCCATGGAAGACTTACAAGTTGGTGATGAGGTCATATATTAGAAGCTCAGTGTGGGACATGTTAAGTTTGAAATGGCTTTTAGACACACAAGATAATGTTCATGTAGACCATGAAATATGAAAACTGCATGTTGAGGGAATGTCTGCAGATTGCATAGAGATGATACTTAAATGACAGAAAGTCCCTGGATTGACTGAAAAAAAAAAAAAAAAAGAGAGAGAGAGAGAGAGCCAGCAGGGCCACTAAACTGATGAGGCTAAAGAGATAGTAGGAAAATCGCTCTAGTATGGAGGCCTAGAAGGCAAATGAAACTTTTTTTCCTTTCTTCAATTTATGTTTTTTTTTCCCTCTTTTTTTTAGGGCACCATATGGAAGTTCCCAGGCTAGGGGTGGAATCAGAGCTGTAGCCGCCAGCCTACACCGCAGCTATAGCAACACCAGATCTGAGCTGGGTCTGCGACCTATACCACAGCCCACAACAGTGTTGGATCCTTAACCTGCTGAGTGAGGCCAGGGATCAAACCTTTGTCCTCATGGATACTAGTCAGATTTGTTTCCACTGACCCACGATGGGAATCCTCTTCAATTTATTTACTTAGAATATATTTGATTTGTGAAAAAAGACAAAAATTAATTAGAACCAAAATAGATGAATAACCAAAGTTATATTTTTTATGCTTTAAGTGAGTAAACATAAAATATTAAAAATGTTTTATCTTGTGACTTATAAATTGACTCTGAGACTTCCCCTAAAAGATAGTCTCTGGATTAATGAGGAATAGCAGCATTGGAACACAGGTATATTTGAACATTGTGACCACACTGAAAAGCTATTCCTATAGGTTAAATGGCCAAATACTCAATATTTGTGGTTTGTGAAGGATAGCGAAGTGACAAGGTCTACCAGACAGATGGGAATAAGGACATCTCTTCAGAGATGGAGAGGAATCTTTCTAAGTCTCAAATATAAACAAAGTGGCTTTAAAACTGTTGTTTGTAAAGTATTGTAAAAATGTTGCTTGTGCAGTTTTTAAAGCTGGTGGTCATAAAAGTGGAGAGAGAAACTTGCAGTTGGCAGATATCTGTTCAAACTCTGGCTATGCCACGTGACAGTTTTGCATGATTTTACAGTTCACATCTCTGGGATTTAGTTACCTTATCTTCAAAATGAAACAATACCTACTCTGCCTATTCTGCAAGATGTTGGTGGAAGTCGAATGATATAATGAGGAGGCTTTCAAAGTACTACTGTCTAAAATAAAAGTCATGATTGAGACGAGATTTGAGATGAGATACATTTTTCTAGATTCACCCATTCTTGTTTCTTTGCATAAGCCACAGTTCTTTACATATCTTGAAAATATCTCCTTTGATATCCTGCTTTAAAAAGAGAATTTCCTAAGGAAAATGCATATGTACACAAACCCGCAAAATTTGGAACACAATCACATACTAATTGGAAATCACTATGGAAAGTAATAGGAGTCATTGTAATTTCTTGTGTGGAAGAGAACCTAATGAAAGTCGCATCAAAACAAAACAAAACAAACAAACTTTAATGTGAGGCAAGCTACGGGGTAGCTCAGAAAAGGACAGCAGTGTTAGGAAGGCAGCCTAGGCAGATGCAGAAACCCAAGGTTGAGATAATGAGAGCCCTTAGTCTAAGATGGTAGCAGTGAGACTAGAGTGAATTAGCAGATATGGAAGGAAAAGTGTTGCCAGATAAAATGCAGGACACACAGATGAATTCTAGATAAATATCAAATAATTTTTAGTATATCCTAAATATTGCATGGGGCATACTTACACTAAAACACCATTCATGGTTTATCTGAAATTCCAGTTTAACTGGGCAGCCTGTATTTGTATTTGCTAAGTCTGGCAACCCTAGAGAGAAACTGGTGAGCTTATTTCTACCATCATCCCCATGTTTCTGAGGCAGATTCTGAAACAACAAACGAAACAATGTGCAACGTGACCACCATGAAATGGAGAGAGTCATTAAGAGCTAGTGCAGCTCTTTTTTGGATCCTGAAGAGATCAATAAAGATGTCAAATAGTTCTTTACAGACCTATTTATTTCCCAGCCAGGGAATGAGTGTTACTAATAATGTGGCTATATCCTGTTCTCAGTTTATGAGTTTGTACCACCCAGTTCAATCTCTGTGAACATGTGTGCACACATGTGTGTGTTTAATGTATGGACTAATCAGCAAAAGTGCCCCAGCTTATGGCTGCCCTGGAAAGAAAAGTGAGTAAGAAACATGAACTGGAGGACCAATACACCATCCATCATCCCCCACCTACACCCACACACACCCACCCCAAGTGCACAAGTGAGAACAGGCAGGGAAATTTTTTCCCTGTGCAGCCCAAGACTGTGGCCTTACTTGATTGGACAGTGTATGTAGGAGTGGGAAGGAAGTTCAGACAACAAGGTCCCTTTCAACGAAGGAACAGTTGAAAGATTCAAAGAAGGAAATCCATTTGAGATGGTATTACAAACCCAAAGGCAGGATAGGCAGGAGCATTCAAAGTGACTTTGATAAAAGACAACCCAACTAGAAACTACAAGTAAATTGGCTAGCATTAATGAAAAAAATGTAACTATATCACAACCAAAACTCTGAAAATTCAAGATACTTAGTGGAAAGAAACCCTAAAGAGACATTTAGAAGAGTGTTTGAAATAAAAGCACAACATTAAAACAAAACATTTTCCAAAGGAATCAAAT
This sequence comes from Phacochoerus africanus, assembly GCF_016906955.1. Classification (NCBI taxonomy): domain Eukaryota; kingdom Metazoa; phylum Chordata; class Mammalia; order Artiodactyla; family Suidae; genus Phacochoerus; species Phacochoerus africanus. The sequence continues at coordinate 33,405,470 of NC_062550.1, read as the reverse complement.
GATGCTCAGCTAATTTCGTATCACTTCACACCAGTAAGAAAAAATACATTGGAAAATTTATACATTAAGTAAGCAATGATGTTATAAACATGAATGAAATAAATCTGAACTATTTCCAACTTTGCCTTGAAAATTCCTTTGGCCTGATGGCAGAATTATTCTTTCCTGTGTACTCTCTGGGAAGCAGCACACCCATTTTCATCTTTGACACTTCTTTCCTGTATCAACGTTCATGGGGAATTATTTTCATGCTGTCCGGATAATTCTCCCTAGGTTGATATCTCAGATCAAGAAGTCATGTCACAATGGGTCTTAAATATCAGAATACCTGGAGAACTTGTTACTATCACGGGATTTCTCCCAGACAGTGATTCAGCAGGTCTGGTGAGGGATTTAGGAACTTGTATTTCTAACAGGTATCCCCAAATGATTCTAAGACAGCTGTTCCACATATCTTTCTTTGAGAAACTCTGGTTTAGAGTAACCAGAGTAATTTTCATGTCTGCTTTCCAATTGAAGATAAGTTTTGACCTCTCCTCTCTATAGTGCCCATAAGAGGGGTGGAAAGCATTACAGGAAAATACATGCGCACATACATAACACAGCTTTTGTGACCTTTACAGGAAACTCCAATAACTAGAATTTTTGGTTTATAATAAGTTTTGAAATGAGATAATGCAAGATTGAGTTGCTTCTTGAATCATCAATGATTAATCTCCTCATAGTTTTAGTGCTATGAATATTTTACTGTATTCCTTGAAAATTGGTTCTTTTTGAATAGGGTTATAACTCCTAGGTAAAGTGGAATATTGTATTTTTCAAGACATATCTTTAAAAATTACTTCACATGAACATGAATTTTATGTACCAACCTAACACTAGAATGTGATATATTTTATGATATATAGTTGACCCTTGAATAATGCAGGGGTTAAGGGCGCAATCCTCTGCACAGTCAAAAATCCAAGTATAATTTATTGTCAGCCCTTCCTATACTTGGTTCCTCAGTACCAAAACTCTACCGTTTTGCCTCCACTTATCCAACCAATCACAGATTGTACTGTAGTATTTACTGTTGAAAAAAATCCGAGCATAAGTGGACCCATGCAGCTCAAATTCATATTAAGGGTCAAGTGTACTTTATTATAGTATATGTATTTTTCTAACCATAATGAAAATAGCATACTTTTCCAAAAGTTTAAATTACATAATGGCAATATTTATTCCACCAATCTCCAAATATCAGGTTCCATTTTATAACCAAGTAGTGTTTTAAGTATATTCACCTGTCCTTGGGGAAAACCGAGAAAAGTGATTTACTATGTTATTAAAGCATAGTAGGAAATGAAAATAATTTATATAATTAGACTGAATTTTATTTAGATATGATACATGGTAATTTTTGAAAATGTCTTTATTTAAATGAGATACATTAAAATGTGTCTTATTTAAATGTAAAATTATGTATATAATTCATAATGATGAATAGCAGAATGAGTGGCCAATCAACACGGCCCTTTGAATGTAAAGACAGGATTCAACAACCCACATGACTACTAATAACCAGTCTCTCTTGCTCACTGTCTGCTTCTCACTCATTCCTATTGCTCCTGTTACCTTCCAGGAATGTATACCATATAATAGAGCCTCAATGATACCAGATATATAGCATATAAAAGTAAGTTCCAAGACTCTTACAGTTAAAAGATTATACCAGCCTATATATTTAGTCATATTAAGGAGCATTTTAATAACACGAGACTGATTGTACACAGTCATTTTCAAGATTTAATGCCTTCCATTGGTGAAGCACAACTGATCCTTTCCAGTCAGGCCAGTATCACTCTAATGACCACAGCAACACAGGATCCTACCTGCGTCTTCGACCTACTCCATAGCTCACTGCAATGCTGGATCCTTAACCCACTGAGCAAGGCCAGGGATCGAACCCACAACCTCATGGTTCCTCGTCAGGTTCATTTACCATTGCACCATGACGGGAACTCCACAAACATGTTTCTTTATGGTTTCTATCTTTGTTTCTGTGCTTAACTCTCTATCAAATGTTTTCCTCAAAAAAATTTTTTTTTCCATGCCCTTGACATACAAAGTTCCTAGGCCAGGGACTGAATCCATGCCAGAGCAGTAATCTGAGCCACTGTGGTGACAATACCAGATCCTTAACCTGCTATGCCACAAGGGAACTCCTCCTCTGATTTTTTTATTAGTTATTTTTTGACTATTCCTCAAGGCTATTCCTCCTGGAATTTATCTGTGTATGTGTAGAGGGCTATTGACAAGTGAAAAACACAGAAAGCTCATCTAACGTAGATATATTGATGATATAAAATCTAACATGAAAACAGAATTGAATTCAGAGTCAGAAAAAAGTATAATCTGCCACCTTAGCCATTATCTGCTAAAATCTACTATTCTTACCCTAAACCCAATGACTCTATGTTTGCATAATATTATTCATGATCCCATTGTTTCCAGTTAATTGCTTAAAACAGTGCTCTCCAAACTTTTTTTTACTTCATGGCACTGAAGGAAAAGGATAATCATTATACAGTGCCCTGGTTAAATAGAAGAGGCTATTTAACAATCTGCTGGAAGTTAACGAGGCCTTGAGCTCCACCTCTTCAAGTCCTGTTGTTACTCTAAAGGCTACATCTAAATGGCTACATGTGGGTAACCATTTGTGACACACCAGTTGGGAAGCTCTATTCTGAAGAGTTGTGTCAGTTATCATGTTCCTTTGATAGGATCTCTTCTCCAATTATATGTTAGTAGGGTCTATAAATCAGATGCTGGTAGTGATAGAGAGACTGCCAATGTCAAATAAAAAGAGAGCACTGAACAAAGTAAGCATCAGGAAACCATCCTCCTTCCCCTTTTGTTCTGGAGCTTGCTTGGTAAACAGAAGAGACTGAACTCCAAGAAGACAACTGAACTTGTATATTTGAATGACAATCTGCAAGACATAACATGGTGCATGGCTGATAGATACTTGAGTTATGAGGACACTATATTATGAATCATAAAACATTCTTACAAAAAGTGCTCTTAAAAAGTCAATCCCTCCAACATTCTTCACTGCTTCACAGTATCATCTATGTTAACGTCTGTTGAGCCAGTGTCTTGAGCATATTCACAGATGATAACATCTATCTATCAAATCAGCATCTAAAACAGAATATCCCTATTGAACTTTCAGGCAGCAATCCAACACAAGAATTGTTTTTTGTAAAATACATGAATGATTTTCAAAGATGAGGGCAATAATGAGTGGTGTAACAATTTATTGCCAGCAATATGATGGAATATGACATCCTGAATAAACCTCCCAATATAAATCTTTTATACTGGATTAAATATGAAAAACATCTTCTGAAGTGAACTACTTATCTGGCAATACAAGGAAGAGAAATTCTTGGAGTTCCCGTCGTGGCGCAGTGGTTAACGAGTCCGACTAGGAACCATGAGGTTGCGGGTTCGGTCCCTGCCCTTGCTCAGTGGGTTAGCGATCCGGCGTTGCCGTGAGCTGTGGTGTAGGTTGCAGACGCGGCTCGGATCCCGCGTTGCTGTGGCTCTGGCGTAGGCCGGTGGCTACAGCTCCGATTCAACCCCTAACCTGGGAACCTCCATATGCCGCGGGAGCGGCCCAAGAAATAGCAACAACAACAACAACAACAAAAGCCAAAAAAAAAAAAAAGAAAGAAATTCTTAAGGCCAAAAATGAAACGAAAAGCAGAAAATGAAAAGATATAATCAGGTGTGGGTGCCAGTGATGACCCAAAAGCACCTGCTGATCCCTGGTGATTTAGTTTTTAACAGCAATATATATATATATGTTTCTTAAGGTGTACCTGTGTGTGTGTTTTGCTTTTTAGGGCTGTACCTGGCCGGGGGTCGAATCAGAGCTGTAGCTGTAGCTGTCAGCCTATACCACAGCCACAGCAACAGTAACGTGGGATCTGAGCTGCGTCTGTGAACTACACCACAGGTCATGGCAACGCTGGATCCTTAACCCATTGAGTGAGGGCAGGATCCTCATGGATCCTAGTCAGGTTTGTTACCACTGAGCCATGACAGGAACTCCTATTTTTCTTATGTTTATATGGAACAATCTTCAGGATAAACTAGGCCATAAAAAAAGCTTCAGAAGTTTAAAGAAAATGAAATCAAACCAAGTATGTTATCTAACCACATGGAATGAAATGAGAAATAAAAGAAGGAAATATGGGGAATTCACAAATATGTAGAAATGAAATAACAAACTTCTAAATAACCAATGGGTCAAAAAAGAGATGAATGAAAAGGAAAAACAATAGACAGCATCAAAAAAGCCAACAGCTGATTCTTGGAAAATATCGACAAAATTGATAAACTTGTAGCTTGACTGATCAAGAAAAAAAGAAGACTCAAATTACTAAAATTCGTGACAAAAGAAGGGACATTACTACTGACATTACAGAAATAAAGAGGATTATAAGGGAATACTATGAACAACTATATACTAACAGATTATATAACAGATGAAATGTAGGAGTTCCCATTGTGGCTCAGTGGATTAAGGACATGACTTAGACTCTGTGAGGATGAGGATTTGATCACTGGCCTCACTCAGTGGGTTAGGATCTGGTATTGCTGTGAGCTGTAGTGTAGGTAGCAGATGTGGCTCAGATCTGGTGGTGGTGTAGCTATGATGTAGGCCTCAGCTGCAGCTCCAATTCAACATTTAGCCTAGGAACTTACATATGCCACAGATGCAGCCATTAAAAAAAAAAAGAAAAGTAAAAATTCCTCAGACACAAACTGTTGAAACTGACTCAAGAAGAAATAGAAAATTTGAATAGTCCTATAACAAGTGAAAAGACTGATAGAGTAGTCAAAAAACTACCTCTAAGTCCTAAGTCTGATGACTTCAATGGTGAATTCTACCAAATACTCACTAACTCTTCCATAAAATAGGAGGGATCACGTCCCAACTCATTCTGAGACCAGTATTGCTGTGAAGGAAAAAATCAGACCTCACAAAAAAAACTATAGACCAAATATATCTTATGAATATAGACACAAAAATCTTCAATACTAATACACCAAATTCAACATATAAAAAGGATTAGACACTATGATAACAGCTTGTGCCAGGAAAGCAAAGTTGGTTTAGCATTTGAAAGTTAATACATTATCAGTAGAACAAAGGTAAAAAATCATATGAACATCCCAGTAGACAGAGAGAAAGCATTTGATAAAATCCAATACCCTTCATAATAAAATCAATTAACAAACTGGAAATAGAAAAGAATACCTCAACTTGATCAAAGAAAAGAAGGAAACACTTTGAGGTCAGTGAAATGAAGATACAGCACATCCACAGCTAACATCGTACTTAAAAGACTGAATGCTTTCTTTCCCATTTTCAGAAACATGACAGGGATGTCTGCTCTTACCACTTCTACTCAACACTGTACTGGAGGTACTAGCCAGAGCAATTAAGCCAAAAACAACAAGCAAACAAACAAAAAAAGCATCTAGGAAAATTAAAACTATCTATATGCAGAGAACATGATTCTGAATAGAGGAAATTCTAAGGAATTCACCAAAACCTATTAGCACAAATAAACAAATAAATGAGATGACAAGACACAAGTTCAATATACAAAAATCAATTGTATGCTACATATTTGTAATGAACAATGCAAAACAGAATTTAAAAAAATTCCTCTAATATGGCCATACTACCCAAAGCAATCTACAGATTTAATGCTCTCTCTATCAAATTATCCATGACATTTTTCACAGAAATAGAACAACTAATCCTAACTTTATATGAACCCACAAAAGACCCAGAATTGCCAATGCAGAAAAAGAACAAAGCAGAAGGCATAACTCTCCAAGACTTCATACAATACTACAAAACTACAATATTCAAAACAGAGTGGTATTGGCATAAAAACAGACATACAGATCAATGGAACAGAATAGAGAGACCAGAAATAAACCCACACACCTATGGTCAATTGATCTTTGACAAAGAAGGCAAGAATATACAATGGAGAAAAGACTCAGCAAGTCGTGTTGGAAAAGCTAGACAGCTGCAAGTAAATCAATGACATTAGAACACACCTTCACACCACACACAAAAATAAACTTGAAATGGCTTAAACACTTAAATGTGAGACATGATATCATAAAACTCCTAAAGAGAACATAGGCAAAACATTCTCTGACATGAATCTTACCAAGGTTTTCTTAGGTCAGTCTCTCAAGGCAATAGAAATAAAAGCAAAAATAAACAAATGGGACCTAATCAAACTTACAAACTTTTGTAGCAAAGGAAACCATAAACAAAATGAAAAGGCAACTTATGATCCAGGAGAAAATATTTGCAAACAATGCTAGTGATAAGGGCTTAATTTCCAAAATATACAAACAGCTCATGTAACTCAATAACAAAAAAACCCAAACAACCCAATTGAAAAATGCACAGAAGACCTAATGGACATTTCTTCAAAGAAAACATACAGATGGCCAACAGACACAAGAAAAGATGCTTAACATAGCTAATTAATAGAGAACACAAATCCAGACTACAATGAGGTACCACTTCACATGGGTCAGAATGGCCACCAACAAAGACTACAAGAGCTGGAGAGTGTGTGAAGAGGGAACCCTCCTACACAGTTTGTGGGAATGTAAACTGATGCAGCCACTATGGAAAACAGCACAGGGGTTCCTTAAAAGACTAAAAATAAAATTGCCATGATCCTGAAATCCCATTCCCGGGCATACATCCAAACAAAACTTGTAATTTAAAAAGATACATGCACCCCCTATGTTCATAGCAGCACTATTCACAATAGCCAAGACATGGAAACAACCTAAATGTCCACTGACAGAGGAATGAATAAAGAAAATGGAATACTACTCAACATAAAAAAGAATGGAATAATGCCATTTGCAGCAACATGGATGGACCTAGAGATTATCATACTAAGTCAGAAAAAGACAATACTGTATGATATTACTTGTATGTGTGGAATCTAAAATATGTCACAAATGAACTTACCTATGAAACTGAAAGATTCACAGACATAGAGAAGAGACTTGTGGTTGCCAAGGAGTGGGGAATGGGAGAGGGATGGGTAGAGAATTTGGGACTAGCAGATGCAAAATTATTACATATGGAATGGATAAACAAAGTCCTCCTGTATGGCACAGGGAAATATATTCAATATCCTGTAGTAAACTGCAATCAAAAAGAATATGTGTGTATGTGTGTGTATACACATACATCCATATAACTGAATCACTTTACTGTATACAAAGATGAATACAACATTGTAAATCAACTATACTTCAATTTAAAAATTCCATTTGTAATAGCATCAAAAAGAATAATATATCCAGGAATGAATTTAACAAAACAAGTATAAAACTTACACTCTGAAAACTATAAAAACATTGCTGACTGAAAATAAAGACATTAAATAAATGGAAAGACATCTGATTTTCATGTACTGCGACACTTAATATTAAGATGTGCAGATTCAACACAATTTCTGTCAATATTCCAGCTGGCTTCTTTGCAGTAACTGAAGCTAATCCTAAAATTCATAGGAAAATCAAGGGACCTAGAATAGCTAGCAGTCTTGAAAAAGGAAAAGATGACTCACAGTTCCTGATTTCAAAACTCACTATAAAACTAGAGTAATCAAGACAGTGTGGGAGTCCTCTTGTGGCACAGCAGGTTAAGGATCTGGTATTATCACTGCAGTGGCTTGGGTCGCTGCTGTGGCCTGGGAACTTCCAAATGCCATGGGCGTGGCCAAAAAGAAAAAAGGGGGGGTGGTGGTACTGGCATAAGGATATATGTTCAAACCAATATAATAGAACTAGGAGTCCAAAAATAAGCCCTCACGTTTACTGTCACCCAATATTCGGCAAGAGTGATATGATAATTCAATGAAGGAAAGCAGTCTTTTCAACGAATGGTGCCAGGACATCCCAAATGGACATCCACATATAAAACAATGGAGCTGGATCACATATTATGTAAAACTTAGCTCAAAATGGATAATGACCTTAAACATGACAGCAAAAATAATATAATTCTTAGAAGAATACGTAAAAGTATATTATCATGACCTAGAGTTAGGCAATGGCTCTTAGATGCCAAAACAAAACAAAATAATAAATTGGACTTCACCAAATGTCAAGATCCAGGCCCAGAGAGAACAAGTTTGAAGGCCCTAAGGTAAGATGTGTATCTGAGGAGTCAAAAGTGAACTAGAGTAGGTAAAGAGGCATGATAGGAGAAATATTGGAAGACATGGCCATAGGCTAGCGTAGAGGGCCCTGAAGGCCATGATAAGAAATTTGGATTTTATTCTAAATGCAGTGGGAATTATTAGATTTTATTTTAGGGAATGTCATGTTCTGAGACAAATTTGATTCCTGCATGGCAAATGAACTGTAGCTGGAGGTCAGCTTAGGAAATTGCTATAGCATTCCAGGCAAGACATGAATGATGGTATCAAGAGAATGGATAGACTAGAGATTAGATAGACAGGTAGATAGATAGACAGACAGACATGGAATAGCCGAAAGGATTAACTAATTGAATGTGAGAAGTGAGGGAAAAAAATAAAAAACTCCTAGGTTTTTAACTTAAGCGTACTGACACGTATGGTATAATATACTGAGAAAAGACTAGAAGAGTAAGTTTGGAGGCAATAAGGCATGGAAATCAGAGTTTTGTTGTGGTGTGTAAAATGTGAAAAAACTTTAGTTATCTAAACTGAGATATCAAGCATTAAGATGAATAAACAAGTCTAGACCTAGGGGATGAGTCAAGGCTGTGGATAGAAATTTGGGAGTCATTCATTAAGCCGGAGTAGGTCCACTTGGAGAAAACATCTAGCTAGAGAGCAGCAGAGGAGCTCAGTGGACCAGGGCACTGCAGTATTAAAAAAGACTGAGGAAAGGGGGAGGAGGTGGCAGAGGAGACTGAAAAGGAGTAACCAACTAAGCAGGAGAAAAAACAAGATTGTGGTGTATGAAAGAACAACTCAGAAATAATTGGTTACTTGTATGCAAATTTAGTCACATGAGGTAGACAATTAAAAACTTAAAGCAAAAAGAGAGAAAAATGTAAACGAGGTAAGAAAAGGGAGGGATGAACTGCAGACCGTTTAGGAACAGTAAGTTTTATTTACAACAGTATTTTAATAAACTGATTAGCTGGCAGCTAGCAAAAGGTTAGGCTAAGCAGACTGTCTCTGAGCAGGCTGACTTGATCATCAAAGAAAAGTTTCAGTTTATGGCTTTTCCAGAGGGCTTGAGTTTAGTTGTAGAGAACATGTAACAGGCTTACTTTGTGTATTTTTCAGAGTCTACTCCCTTAGGCAGATGTAAATCATTTCCTTATCAGAAGGTCCACGTGTCACAAGGAAAAAAAGGGGAAAAAAGTATTAAAGAATATTTCAAGAAGAATGTAGAAGCCAACAACTATAATCAGGAGATGCAAATTAAACTCACAAAGGGCACCTACTACTACCATAGTATTTACATATGGCTGAGCACTTAAAATGTGGCTAGCATGACTGGAGAATGAATTGGAATTAATGTAAATTTAACAACTGATACCTGATTCAGTTACAGGAAAACTTTTAAGTATATTTGGAAGAACTTGGGTATGTGAATAAACTTTTTGAAACCGTAGGTTTTATGAAATCTAAATATAGGCCAAGCATTTTCAATGAAAATACAGCACATGAATTAAGATGGGCTATAAATAAGGTGACCAACTATACAAGTTTTAGCTCTGTAAGTCATACAACACAGAAGTAAATGTTATCTATATTCTAAATGTCAAACATGTAAAATAGCTCATTATTTAATGTTGTTATTATTAATTTATAGATCAACATTTAGTACATACTGAGATGATAATATCCTGGATATAGAAGGTTAAATAAAATCAAGGTTAATCTCACCCATTTTAAAATTTTTAATGCGGCCATCAGAAATTTTTTTGCTTCTACAAATGGCATTATTTCTTTTTTCTGGTTGAGTAATATTTCATTGTGTGTGTGTGTGTGTGTGTGTGTGTGCGCACGCATACGCACATGCACACATGTATCTTCTTTATCCATGCCTCTGTCAAGGGACATTTAGGTTGCTTCTGTCTTGGCTATTGTAAATAGTGCTGCTATGAACATTGGGGTGCATGTATCTTTTTGAATTAGCAACATGGATGGATCTAGAGATTATCATACTAAGTGAAGTTAGTCAGACAGTGAAAGACAAACATGATATCACCGATAAGTGGACTCTAAAAAAAAAAAAGGAAATAAATGAACTTATTTGCATAACAAAAACAGCTTCACAGACTTTGAAAACAAACTTATGGTTATCAAAGGGGACAGGTGGTGGGGTGAGGGATTGGCGTATGCACACTGTAGTATATGGAACGACTGGCCAATGGGGGGACCTGCCCTATAGCACAGGGAACTCTACCCAATACTCTGCGATATCTATATAGGAAAAGAATCTGAAAAGAATGGATACACACACACACACACACATTCATTTTTTTGATTCTTTTCCCATATATATAATTGAATCACTTTGTTGTAAGGCATTAATTATTATGACAATGTAAATTAAACCTCAATAAAACCTTAAAAAATGAAAAAAGTTGTTTAAATTACACATGGCTGACATTAAGCCTTGGACAACACTGGTCTAGACAAAGGGAGGCCTTAAAGTCCAACTTGAGTTTTGGCTATTACTCAGTAGGAAATAAAGAATGACTGAAATATCAAAATATACATCATATTAATTTTTTTAAGTAAAAGGGAGTATTGCAGATATGGAACTGTAAAAAATAAAACTGTGCTTTAAAGTCAAAATTTTAAATTAATTCAATACATCAAAGAAGAAGTGAAGTCAAGTCACTAAAGAAAAAAAAAGGCCTGTAATATGTGACTAGTTTACAAACGCTTTACAAAAGTGTAATATATAGCATCAAACAAGTTCCTAGTTTTGGGTGCAAACCATTTATAAACAGTCTTATTTAAAAATCAACTTTTGTATTTACTCCTTCTTTTAACAGTCACGGATTTACAGATCTACTCAACATCTCACTTTTCTACAAATCAGGCAAATTTCTATTTAATATCAGATAATCATAGCAATACTATGAATATTATGTAAATTAACGGATCTGGTTTTTAGAGTAAAGATTCTCAGAGACGGTCCTCTCTTACCCTTTCTCTAACAATGTCCTAAAATAGAAAAAGAAATGTCAGGATTATTTTGTCTTTTACAAATTTTGGGAAGTCTTATCTTAGCATCCTGACAAGCATTTTGCTTCCTCCTAACCCATAATACAGGGGAAGTCACCACCATCTAATCAGTTGCCCAAGCCAAAATTTGACAGTCATACTAAACTTCTACTTTGACTTCATCCCATTCAAAGACCTTTTCAAATTCCAGCTTCTTAAGTTGTTTCAAAATTTGCTTAATATCTCATCCCATCTCAAACCTCCATCTAAGGGCCACACAGATAAATATGGCAGAACTGGGATTAAACTAAATTTCTGTCTCCATATGGACTCTCTCTCTCTGGGTCATCTAATACGCCTTCGTAGTTTTAACTCCCAAATTGAATCTCTAGCTCAGATTTTTCTCAAATTACCTCAGAACTGGAAATCCAATTCATTATCAAAAACCTCCACCTGAATATTCCATAGGCATCCCAATCTCAAAGTATCCAAAAATTGAACTTAGCATCTTTACCATCCTATTTGTTACTTATCACTTATTTTCCAAATGTTGGGATTGTAAAGAGTTCCCATATTAGAAAATTGGACATCAATTTCCTTCTCAATACCCAATTAATCAAGTCCTTCCTATTTTATCTATTAGGCATTTTTCAAATCCTTTCTTCATTTTTCACCCCAAGAAATTTTCACCCTTATCTCCCTGCAACCCACATCCAACTTCAGAATGTGACCTACAAAGCTTTCCATGATCTGATCATCACCCACCTTTCCTATCTCTAATGATTGTCTTGTATTCAACAGTTCAACACAAAAAAACTGTTTGTAGTTTATATATAGTTGTTTCTCATCATTCCATGCTCTCTACGCCTAGGCAGCCTTCTTTCCAACACTAAGGAGCAAGTGCAAGTCTCTGGTGTCACCCATGGAAGAAACTATATCTAAATACACAGGTTCTACTGCTTTTAAATTAAGAATCAACCAAGTGAGTATATCCTGATGCCCCTCCTAGAGGTTCTTAAGTGTAGAAATCTCCCATCAGGATGCATTTCTAGTCATGAAGTTTCTCCAATGGAGTTTAAAGGCAGTAGCTAGTGAGACTCCCTAGATCAGCAGAATGAGCACTGTGGACACGGAGTTTCTTTAAACTACAACTTTTGGTTTCTAATTTTCAGTCAAGTACCTGTTCTTGAGCATCCTTTCCAAAAGAGTGGCTGCCAAAATTCTGCTTGGTTTAGCATCCTTTGTTGAGTCATCTGTAAGAAGTGACTTGCTGAGATAAGTCTAGGAAAAAAGGGCGAAGAAGCCGTGTAGGTGACCTACAGTAATGTACTGTCACTAGGAGCAGGGAGTTAGAATTGCAAGGTCAATCTTATTCAACAAAGTGTTCTAGGCACATGATACATCAAAATACTGTTCACTTGGAAATCACAACTTGTCACCCAAACACTGAGCACCTACATAAGGAAATTATAATGAATGCTAATACTAGACTTCTAGAATCACAAGACATTTCAGAATCTATACACCAATGAGCATGAAAATGGATTTTGTAAAAATTCAGGTTCCATGCACTGACTTTTATGAGCTCATCACGATAACAGAAGCTTCCCTAAGAGCTCAGGGGGAAAGGAGACTTATTCTATCTATACTAACTAAGAAGTGGTCGATAAATGTTGCCTCATCTGCCCTGATGTCTTCTCCATCTATTAAGATGCATAAGCTACCTCTCTTCACTCCCAGAATTCATTCTTTCTCCTCTCACTATATTCTCCACATTAACTTTTAATTTATCTGCCCTACACTTTTTCTCTAGATTGTGTCCATCTGGAGAATTGGGCTATGACTTTTCCTCTTTGTATCCCCAACATATAACAGTGTGTGACATTTGTTAGCAATCAATAAAAGTCTACCAAATGACTGACTCATCAAATTTTCTTTTTGTTTGATTAAACCACCAAAAAGATCTAAACCAATGCTAATCAAAGTAGTTAGCCCATAAACTGTTTACTTATGATAAGGAGTTTGAACCAGAATATGTAAAAAAAATGGCTTCCTTTTTTGAGAAAGTCTTGCTAAGAAAATAATGTCTAGCTAAACTAAGTAGTGTTTTAGTGAAACTTCTGATTTACATTCTTGCCCCAGTTTCAGCCAAATACTTGAAAGTTAGACAAAGACGTTTTTTCATAAAGAAAAGATGCTGAGGAATGGATGGTTAAAATTAACCTTAAGGGCTTCATCCATTTTTATAAACATACATATATTTACAAATACTCAAAACGATTTAAACTAAAGGTACCTATTTTCACTGGTAAAAATGAATAAATAAATAAATAAATAAAGACACAGGGCACTTAAAAATTTTTTAAAAGCCAAGACACATTAAAAAAAAACCTAATAAATTTTTAATTAGAATCTTTTCCTTTTTTAAACAGGACAAGTAACAGAGTACATCAAACTTCAGAACTTCTCAAATATCTAGTTAATATACACATTCCCATCTGTCTTGCAGGGAGGGATCTTGGTCAACTTAACAGTTTCAGGTAAAATAAGCTGCATAATAGTATATATTACAATAATAAATGTACAATGTTTACATGGAACATGTCTTAGAAGCAAGAAAAAGATGCATCTGCATCAAAAAGGCGACCTTTTAAAATGCCACAGCTAGTTTTTACATTCACTCTTGCAACAGGTCACAAGATGGGATCACTAAGCTCAGATAAAGCACTGTGATGCACATAAAATACAGAAAGATTGGTTATTTTATATATTATATATATTTATATTTCACACTTTAGCATCTGAGACATAAACTGAGAATTTAAAATTTATTCTCTTCAGATAACAAATCATTTTTTATTCTTCATAAACATGGTGCCCACAAAAGCACATAGGTAAGGCACAATAGGGTTTTCTGTTACAGAACAGTGTGCATCATGTTTACTTAACCAGAAAACGTGCATTAACTGTGCAAGTTCATGCTGCAAACCCAACACATATACAATTTAAAAAAAAAAAAGGAAAACTGAGTTTTAAGCAAAATCAAAATTGGTACAATGCCAGCTGTTTCACATATTCATTTGGACTGACAATGATGTATCAACAGGTTATTTTTAAAAAGCCAATTGTTACAAGTAAACTTTGCTTGGTAACTATTTTAATCTGAAATCTTAAACAATAATAAAGTAACTTTACTGAAACAAAGTAAATACTGAGGCACAAAGTGACCATCACTTGTGCCTTTAGTATACTGCAAACTCTCATGACCCAAAATTGCAAATACAATTTTTCAAATACACATTTTGCTGCAACAATGTGCCCTGCTTTAAACCTGACATACAACAGGGAAGCTAACATTTCTTTAAATTATAAATAGATAGGGAAAATGACTTAATTCCAACAGCACTATGTCATAGCCCTAGTATTTATAATAAATACAGCTTTTCACAAAATAGTTTTCCAACATCTGCCAATTGCTTCTTTATTGCTCACATAAATTTGAATCCATTACAACTGGTATCAGAACTTTCACACAAACTCATACATTTTTATATAAAACCTATAAAAGATATTTTAAACTTGTATCTAATACTTCCAGGTGTTTGGCTGTTTGATCTATATGATAGTACAGCCATATGTATATATGTGTGTGTATATATACACATATACACATACATATATATACATACACACATATATACACATACATATATACACATACATTAGATTATGAATAAAATAGGAAGCTTATTTTACTGCTTTAATGCAGACATCCTCACAAAACAAGACTACTTTCGCCATCACCAGCATTTATACATATATACAAAAGCCAGTTTAAGTACATGTACATCCTCTTATATGTAACCACTAAACCCAAAATGATTTTCTCATATTCCAGCAGTAACAAATGAATCTCTTACAAGCAACAGAAACCTAAGATTAAATTGGGAAATTAACAGTTTTACCACATTAGCCTGTAAAGAACTATATAGGTGACTGTATACAAAAATTCACAACATTAGTTTACAGGAAATTATGGAAATACAAGAAGCCTTTTCACCATGCTTTTGTGTGGTTATCCAAACACTTCTTGGTGCAAAAATACAACCACCACATCTGAAAATGCTTAATAAGGTCAATGTTCCTCATGCAAAACTTTAAGTGCATTGGCTTAACTGAGCTCCAAAAACTGAATGAAAGAATTATTCTATCTACTCAGCATTGCTGCCTCACTGCTAAGTCCCTTTGGAACCTTAAGATTTCTGAAACATTCAAACAGCGCTGTATTCAATAAAAATACATACAAAAAGCATTTTAAAAAGGAGACAGAAAGCCAAAGAGGAGTTTTCCTATTGTAAAGAACAGTCCTAGGAGTGGAAGAAAGTCTTTTCAGGAACCTCCTTGAGAATTGGCTAGGCCAGTCCGAAGACGAAGATGAGACATAGAGTTCATATGTTTATTTGATGGCTTCAAGGGAGTGTTGCAAGTAAGAGCTTGGGGAAAGCGATGGTGATATCTATCTAGTCGTAAATATTTTACTGTAACCAATTTCCCTGTTGTAAGATAAAAATAATATTTTAGATCTGTACGAATATGCTTAATATTTATAGAAAATAAACTGTGGTAAAAGACATAAGAACACAAAACATAAATAAAAACCTAAAATTATTGCTCTAAAAATGCTAACCTAAAAGTCTTTCATTTAAAATCTGCTATAGTCTAACAGTAAGCCATAAATTATCTTTCCAAAATGTATGTAATACTCAAATTTCTTACCATCAAACCAAGAGCCATGCAATGCCTTAAAAGCTTTCCCAGCATATTCTGGAGACAGACATTTAACATATACACAACCCTGTGATATTAAAAAAAAAAAAGGAAGAAAGAAAAGAAATAATCTTAGTTTAGTAGCAACAAACCTGAAGTACAGAATTCAATAGTAAAAGTTACTTTACCTCGCGTGAATTTTTGTCTACTGCAATGTGAACAATGCCATCATTATCACTGCATTTTTCTAAAATTGCTTCTTGAATTGCCAAATGCCACTGATCCCCTATTTCCCTAAAAGTTAATGAAAACACAAATCAACAACCACATTTCTACTCAGAAAGAAGTCTTTTGTCTCTTACAATATACATATTGTAACTAGCAGTAGGTAGTTGAAAAAATTCATTCAGGAGTCCCCGCCCTGCTTTTACTTTCCAGTGTAAGAACATACAAGCCAAGGCAATGAAGGATCAGTCCATCACAGCAGAATAAATGTGCTGTCATTTTCGTTTAAAATCCTATGTACTTACAGTTATTTCTCTTTACTATGTAGACATAAGCACTTTAAGGAGTTGTAGTAAACTTGTAAAAGTTAAATATGATATTTTAGTGACATTTTCAATTTCCTAAACTTAAGGAAAATTCTTAAGTTTATAGTATATTTTGACCTTCTCTTTTCCAAAATAACAGAAAAGTAATACAGGACGAACATTTTGCATAAATAAGTCCCTTTATTATTATCAAAGTTTTCCTGCTATAATAGTGCACATTTGTCTTTCTTATGAGATGTAGATGGTGGGGCAGAGGAAAAGGCAGCTACTTTCAAATCATAAATCTTTATTTCACATAATAAATACTGGACTGGCATAGATTTCCTAATCCCCAAGGTATGAGGTAAGATTCCCAATAGAGGGATCAGCACACTGTTAACTGTTTCTACTGCTGCAAAATGGAGGGTGTGAGGGTGTGGGCGTGTGTGTGGTGACAGTGGTTCCTTACATTTACAATTTTGCTGTCACTTATTTGGAATCTGACCGTATCAACTATTTCTTGAAATAAATGAGTTATTAGATGGGACTTATGGATATTTTATAAGAAATACAATTTCCATTGTCAGTTTTCAAAAACAGAATTTGACCTGTCCTATCCCTGGGCAGATAAGCAATAGCCTCTACTAAGCAAATTCTAAAGCTTTTTAGAGCCTATACATGAAATATTATGGATTCTAAGGCAACAACTTGTCTCTGTGCCATTCTTTGGATGCAAATGCTGCTGTAATTATGTAGACAGAAAAGTTTCTCAAATATTGCATGGACAGATAGACATGTCTTGTACAAAGGAAGGTGTGTACATCTTTGTAAAAAAGTGGTTTTTTTTTTTTGCTCTTTAGGGCTGCACTCGTGGCATATGGAAGTTCCCAGGTTAGGGGTCCAATCAGAGCTACAGCTGCCGGCCACAGCCACAGCCACGGCAACGTGGGATCCGAGCCATGTCTGCAACCTACACCATAGCTCACGGCAACGCCAGATCCTTAACCCACTGAGTGAGGCCAGGGATCGAACCCGCAACCTCATGGTTCCTAGTTGGATTCATTTCCGCTGCGCCACGATGGGAACTCCTATAAAAAGCTTTTTACAATTAAAGACTGGAAATTTTTAAATAGCAGATTTTTTATCTTTATTGTCTACTGAGGCAAAGAATGCTGGCAGCATGACTTAAACATTTAATAAGGGTATTGTTTGTCACCATATCTGTCATTAATTTGACTTAAACATTTATCTGCTATGGGGACTCACAGTGGATATAAATATTTATAAAAGCTTTACAAATCATTATACATCTATGTATTCTTGTGAAATCTTTGCTTGAAATTTAATAAAAAAAGAAATGAGAAAAATGTAACATTTCAGTTGTTAGAGATTCAGAAAAGAGAGTTTTTAATTATAGACAGCATTATAAGAGTATCATGCATTTTTCAGCCAAATATTCTAAATAAAAATTACATGTACCTTTGATCATAATACTTACATGACTGGATCAAACATATTTCGAATCTTTAGACAAGGCGTCAAACTATTTGGTGGTGAGTTTCTTCTATCTAAATGAAATGCTATAAAAAAACAAATTAATTTCATTATTTTCCATTGTTCCATTTTGTTGAAAGGTATTCAGTCATCCAGTTTATTTAAAAACTGTTCATTGCATGATTTTACTTTGAGGCAGAATTCTGGATTGAGGTGAATAAGACAGATCCAGTTATTCTTCTCATAGAGTTTACAGCTTAGTAGGGGAGAAAGAGAGATGAAAAAGTGCCACCCAAGAAATTGTAATTGTGGTAAATCCTAAGAAAGAGAACAGAAAGTTGTCAATGTAACTTAAGCTAATCTGTGAATATCAGATAACACTTTGAGGAGGAAGTAAAATTTATGCTGGTACCTAAAGAATAAATAAAAATAGGCGGAGTAAAGAAAGATGAAAAGGACATCTTAAGCAAAGGTGATAGCCTGTCCAAAGCCCGAGACAAGAAGGAACTTGGTATATTCAAGTAACTAAAAGATAGCCACTGTGACTCGGCTGCGGACAGCAAAAATATAAAAAACCTGAAGAGGGGAGGTCAGGTTATGGAGGACCACATAGGCCACATTAAAGTATTGTTTAGACGTTATCATAAGACCAATGGGAAGTCACTCAAATGTTTTAAGGAAAGGAATAGTATGATGAGATCTATCTTTCAAAATTAACAAAGATTTTAAATAGACTGTGATATGGAGAATCAATTAGATGGAGGCAAAAGTGAATTCAAGGAGACGAGTTAGAAGGTTATGTCTAAGAGGGAGATGATAGTGTTGTGGATAAGACAGGCCAACAATGCAGATGGAAATAAGTGAACAGAATCAGGATGTATTATGAAGTAGATCTGACATGATTTGTTTAAAGGCTGCACATCTGGGGTCTCAGGGAGAAATCAAGGATGACTCCCCAGGCTTATAGCAGAACCAGCTGAGAGGAGTAGGTATCATTACTTAGATAAGAACACTGGAGGACAGGTCAGTTTGGAGAGAGAAGATAAAGTGTTTGTGCATGTGCCAAATTTTTGGTACTTCTTAGCAGAGAAGAAAAGTATATGGCTGGGTATAAAAATATGAAAACCAAAACAGAAGACTTAGTGCAAGATATAAATTTGAAAGTTATCGACACATATGGTAAATGAAGTTGCTGCCTAAGATCACCTGAGAAGACAGGGAGAATGATAAAGGATGGCCTGGAAAAACTCCAACATCTAGAGGTCCAGGAAAATCTAGAAAAGAAGACTAAAGAAATGGTAGAGACAGGGTAAGAAACCAGAAGTGGCAACAACAAAGCCAAAACTGAAGAATTTCAAGGCAGGTTCAACTGTTACCACTTTTAAATAAGAACAGAAAAGAAAAACGTCCACTGAATTTAGCAATACTGGAATTTGAGAGTTGTTTCCTCGAAATAATGAGGATGGAAAATAGATTGGAGTCAGCTGGAGAATAAATGAAAGTAAAGACAGTGAGTAAACTGTTCAATGCTATTTGGCTATAAATAGGTAGAGAGGGTGACAGCTATAAGACAATGAAGAGTGCAACAATGTGTTTTAAATATGTGACCCCAGGAGTCCCGTCATGGTGGAGAAGAAACAAATCTGACTAGTATCCCTGAGGACACGGGTTCGATCCCTGGCCTCAGTCAGGTTAAGGATCTGGCATTGCCATGAGCTACAGTGTAGGTTGCAGATGTGGCTCAGATCTGGCGTTGCTGTGGCTGTGGTGTAGGCCAGCAGCTACAGCTCCAATTCGACTCCTAGCCTGGGAACCTCTATGTGCCATGGGTACAGCCTTAAAAAAAATAAAGATGTGACTACAGTATGTTTAAGTGCTGATGAAAAAGATCCAGGAAAGACAGGGATTTAAAACACAGTAAGGGAAGACACTTAAGACTAGAGGGAATAAGATCCGGAGGGATACTCTAAAAAGAAGGGGTCTGGTCTTTGCTAAATCAGACAGCTCTTCAATTGGAATAGTTGAAAATGAGTGTAGATTTTGGTAATTCTATGGATTTGATGGTGCAGATTTGAGGCAAGTAAAGTACAATCAATTGTTTCTATTTGGGTCATCAGCTAAGAATTAGAAGAGGAAGGAGAAGGGCAAAAAGGTTTGACTAGAGGAAGAAATCGATATTTGCTATTGAATAGAGTAGGAAAGTGAAGTGTCTAATAAACAATGTTAAGAACAAGAAAGATAAGTAGTATGGAAGGCTTAATTGAATTTTTATGACTGTATCAGTCTGCCAAGTTGTATGATTTTCTCCTGCTATGCTCAGCCACTTGCATATATATAGGCATAGATAAATAGTTTCATCCTTAGTTGAAATTTACCAGGATAACATGAAGGATACGGAGTTCCCGTCGTGGCACAGTAGTTAACAAATCCAACTAGTAACCATGAGGTTGCGGGTTCGATCCCTGGCCTTGCTCAGTAGGTTAAGGATCTGGCATTGCCGGGAGCTGTGGTGTAGGTTGCAGACGTGGCTCGGATCCCACATTGCTGTGGCTCTGGCTTAGGCCGGTGGCTACAGCTCCGATTAGACCCCTAGCCTGGGAACCTCCATATGCCATGGGAAGGCCATAGAAAAGGCAAAAAGATGACCCGGAAAAAAAAAAAAAAAAGGATAGGTAATGACTTAAGGGTACTTAGGAAGAGAGAGACTGAAAAGATAGATCATAGAAACGAAGATGAATAGGAAAAGAAGTAAAGATAGGAAGAAGGCTAAGGAACTGGAGAAAGGTGCACTGAAAAACCAGAGATTCTGGAGTTCTCAAATACATAAATCAGGAAAGTTGAAAAGATGAGTCTGTGATACAGAACAGAGCATATCAATTAAAGATTTCAGATGTACCAGTGACAGGAAACATCTGGGGTGTGAATGTCTGAACAGTGCTTGATATGGTGTGGAAAAATGATAATTAGACATGAAAAATCTTTGCCAAACCCCAGAACAAGATGGTGTGTGAACCTCTAATAGCTTCCAAATTTCTCTAGTAGCATGCAGGTTCTGTTCTTAGATGACCCATTAGCTTCAAATAATCTGACTTCCTTGAAATTCCAATAATGGCCTGGGCCAGCAGGGGAAGAACCAGAGAAAACAGAAGCATTCATACCACCTTATGCTAGCCTAAACCTGAGTTTCCACAAAATAACAGACCTGGGAGAAACTATTCCTGGCCAATTCTAGTCAGAAAGTAGTCCCAAAGTTCAAACTGATTTTTAAGATATAAGCTTTGTCTTCCTAACTAAACCCTAATTACCACTGCCATATAGAGGTGCAGCAGATACATTTCAAATGCCTCAGGAACTACCTTTGGGTGCTTTAAGTGAATGCTGTTTATTCCAAACACTATATTGTCAGAAGCATTAAATAAGACTCTGGCTCCCTAGCAGGTATTAATTTTTAACTGGTGTTTTATAATAACTTTAAGAGATGGGAGTTCTCTTGTGGCACAGCATGTTAAGAATCTGGTGTTGTCACTGCAGCGTTTCAGGTTGTTGCTACTGCACAAGTTTGATCCCTGGCCAGGAGCTTCCATATGCCATAGGTGTGGCCAAAAAATAAATTAATTAATTAAATAACTTTAGAGACACCAATGTTATATTATCACTCATTTCATATTTAATTATTTTTTAGAAATTGAACTAAATATTCAATAAGGTTGATTACTTAACAATTACTTGGGAAACATACTATTAAATGACAACAGTGTGTAGTGGTAGTGAATTCAAAAGACTACTATAATGACCATTCCTCCAGTCATGTACCTTTTATAAGGAGAAACATTAAGCTTGTTAATAAGCTAAACTATCTTTTCACATAAAAACACCATCACTGACTAGTAGCCTGGAAACTTCCATAGGCTGTACCTGTGACCTCCCCCCCCCCAAAAAAAAGCCCAAACAAACAGTAGATGCCCATTTTTATACAGCACAATATTTGTGCTCGGATATATTTAAATCAAACCAAACCTTTATGTACTCTTATTTTTAAAAAGCTAGATCAGTCATTTAGTTACATTTAAATAAACTATATATATTTAATAGCATAAAAACATATGTAATATTAAAATTGAATTCCTTCTGTATTAGAGCTATATGTTCTTAAAGCAGGCAAAAGATACATAACTACCATTAAGAAAATCCCAACAACTTCTCATTATCAGCCTCTTGTAATATTTCTTATTATGATGACATTCTTAAAAAAATTCAAATCTTCCTGCTATAAGTCTATAGACTTTCACTTTATCACTACAACCATCTAAAAATTGAATTGGGATACTTCAAGCAAATAGCTACTAGGTGTTTTATCTCAGGATTTTTTGCCTTCAAGCTGAAATTATCTCAGTAATTACACTTTTTTTATATTTGCAAAGTAGTAAGTGTCTTAATTTACTCTCCTTCCTTTCTAGGACCATGAACCCTTAATCAGTATAACTTTTTATCAAAGACTGTCAAGTAAACGGAGATTTAAATATATAATTCTTTACATGGCCCATTTAGACATATGCAAATTAAGGCAATTCAGTCCTTGGCATAAAGTTTATGAACATCTAATACACTGAAACATGGATGAAACACGAATACAGAAAGTAGCAGGACACTTTAAAAATACTTTATCAATTCATGAATTCATGTTGAGTTTTTCTTTAATGAAGTATATAGTTAATTTACAATGTTGTACCAGTTTCAAGTATACAGCAAAGTGATTTTATACATACATTTATGTGTGTGTCTGTGTGTACATATTTATTTATATAAATTCTTTTTCAGGTTCTTTTCCCTTATAGGTTTTTACAAAATACTGTGCTATAGAATAGATCCTCTGTTTATCTATTTTATATATAATAGTGTGTATAGTTAATCCCAAACTCCTAATTTCTCTCTCCCCATATCCCATTATCCCCTTTGGTATTCACAAGTTTCTCTACATCTGAATCTATTTTAGTTTTGTAAACAATTGTATCTTTTTTTAGATTCCACACATAAGTGATATATTTGTCTTCATCTGACTTACTTACTGCTATCTTTTATGGGATGGAATTGGAAGGAAGCTTTGCTTCCATACATCTTTCAGTTGTACTATTTTAAACACTTAAGACTTCTATAGTTGAGAAAATTACTTTTGTTGTTGTTGTTTAAAAATACATACCTTGACCCTGCCACACTTTAGAAGGTATTACTAATATTTTGTCACAGGATGCAGAAGGCTGGATCCACCGCCAAACCAGAAAATCTGTACCACCTATTCTTCGTGTCTCTGTGCGAACTCTAGACTCATTAGCAGCAAGGAAGTCAACAGCTCTATCCCAGACTTTCTTCATTTTTTTCCTATCATTTAAAGGAAAGTGACAAATTTACTATCATCTTGGCTTGTCATGCTCTTAAATAATAGTAATTAAAGGTAGTTGTTACTGCTACCTTTAGCTGTTCTTATCACTGCTTACAGAGTTTCTTTCAAAAAGACTTAGATGTCTAAACCTAACCTCAGATTTACTAAATTTGGATCTCCAAAGGTGGGACAATACACTGGAACTTTTTTCCCATAAAAGCTCCACTGGTGATTCTGATGTGTTTCTAGGATAAGAATGCTGCTTTGGGATGTGACATTATCTTTTATTTTCAAGAAGTAATTGCTTAATTCTTCTATTTAAAAAAGCTTCATTAACAAGAAAATGAAGTCTTTTAAACCATTATTAGTAAAACATCACTGCACTGATTATTGTCTGTTTATCAAGATGGAATTAAAGGAAATAAGGTAGAGATTGACAACAAAGAATCAAAAATACATACTTAGAAATCCTGCTATTATGCCACTCAAAATCAGGAAGATTATAGATAAAAATTTAGAAAAGAATTTAAAATACAAAAGTAAAGCCTGTCCAGTGAAAGGGATCTAGTTCAGAAGGGTCACAATTCTCAACAGAACTTTCATGACTGCAGAAGACACTGACATTCTGATTGATTGACTTCAACACATAACGCTTTAAACAGACCTGTCATGAGGCTGTATTAAGGAATCTCGCACATGGGGAATGGGCATGTAAGGCTGTAAATCTTTATTTTCCTGGCAAGCTTCATTATGACTTCGTAAAACATCTGAAAGTAAACCAAACAAATTTATAAATGAATCAATCCCTGGACATCATGTACTTTATCACATAATGACTATTCTAGAAATAGGTCAGATTTTTGTAAATATCATACCTATAATCTTTACCACCATATCATACATCTGCCTTGTTTCCTCTTCTTCTTTTGTCCAACGGTATTTCATGTAACGCAGAACGACACAAACCATCACTATACCTGCAATATTTATACATACTATGTTTTAAAAATTGTGGTAACTGGCATTCAATAATATTCATTTTGACCTGAAGTTACTGTATCAGTTATCAAATCTGATATTAATAATGCAAAAAATTACAGCAAACAAAAATAATACTTCATTTTAACTGCCATAATGGAATAATGGAGTAAGCGTTCATGTCAGTGGTTTGAATTAGCCACAAAGAAAAACTTAATATTAAACATATCCCAGAGTATCACTTGGTTTCTCCAGAGAAACTTTCATTACAATGACAACTGAATATTTAAATTCTTCCTTTTTTTTGAAAACAAAGCAACACAACTATGTTTCACAAATATTTGTTTTTACCGCATTAAACTACTAGAAAAGTGAGTCCTATGAGACTATAAACATGCTACATCTTACTTTAAGAAAACTGAAATATTTTTAAAGGAAATAAGAAAAAAATGAGTATTTCCTAAGTTCCTATTATCAATCAAAATTAGTCACATAAAATCTAAGATTCTGAATGAAAATTTTAATGTAGGTAAAAGGTTTTTCTCTTTGGCCAAGACTTTGGGCCAAAGATCAAACCCATGCTACAGCGGTGACCCAAGTCACAGCAATAACATGAAATCCTTAATCCACTAGGCCACCAGGGAACTCCTAGGTAAGTGATATTTTTTTAAATTAAAAATAATTTTAATGCAGTTAATTTACATTATTTTTAAAATAAGCTTAATTTTTGTAACTTCTTGTTCTAGTTCTCAAAGTAGATTTCTATCTATGCATTACATTTGCTTTCTCTGTGATAGCTTTATAACAAAGTTTTATTTCCACCTCTCCTCATGGACTGTTTTATAACCTTAGATCGATACTAACATTTTAAAATCCTCAATATTATTATACCTTAGTGAAGACTTTTGGATGTAATTTATAATGGCAACTATCCCAGAAGTATATTCTCAACCCTAGCATTTAGTGAATATAGACACAAAAATCCTACACTGCCAATGTATCTTCTTTCTCATTCTTACAACTTACCTAAGCACAACAACAATAACCTATGAGTGACAGTAATAAATGCACGTCGAAAACGACACCAGAAGGACATCTGTGGTCTTGTGGACTGTAAAAACTGTACATCAACCATATCTGTCAGTTCTTCCTCAGGGTCATAACCAACACACCTATTTAAAAATAATTGAGAGAGAGTTTAGGGTCAAAATCACTTCTCACACAACAAAATGGTCAAAGTGAAAATCAAATCCTTTACCTTATTCCAACATCTTTCCCATTTTCAAAAATCCACTGCAATGAGATATTAAATATATCTTCATATTCAGGACCTAAATCCTAATAAAAAAGAGAAAATATTCTTAATAATTCACATTCACTTGATTTTATATGTAAACTGTCCTATAAATAACATACTTGCTATAACACTTTAAACTATTTAACATAATAAAAATGTATTATTCATTACAGAAAAATAAAAGGAGAAAAAAAGACCACCTTAAGATGACCACTGTTAACACTCTGGTATGTTTTCTTCTCATTTTTTTATTTAAAGATTTTAACAAAGTATTTGTTTTTCAAGAACCATTATGATAAGAGTGAATTAGCCACTTTTTAGAAATGGAACACTATCTGTAGATGAACAAATGACAAATTATTCAGACTGCTGTATCATAACCATTTTCTTCATCTACTTCAAGTCAATGAAGTAAGCTTGTCAACTCTAGAAAAACAACTGACTGTGTTATCAATGATAAAATTCAAGCTTTCGAAGTGAAAAGGAGAATTTTTAAAACTTACTGTATCCATTACTATAAGCCTAACAATTTCAAAATACTTGAAAATCTTTGTAGTAGGACTGGTTTGATATCAACAAATGTGACTTTTGAGTACGGCATTATAAGGTGTGTCAACATTTGGAAGATCTGCCTAACTAGTGAACTAATATTTTCCAAATGACCAATCATGAGCTATAAAATTTTGCATGGGTAAAAGATCCATTCTAAGTGCAAAATAGACCTTTAGTATGTATAGGCTTTAGTATGAAAAGTTCACTGACATGGTTTCAAATTCCACATTGTCACTAATCTTAAGAAACTACTACTTGTAGAGTTTTGCCATTGTATCAATGAAGAGTATCTGAATAGAGAATTAAAATATTTTCTCGGTTTTGACTACCTCTGTGTGAGGCTAGATATTCTTGAATGTACCCCTCTACCAAAAGAGCATCACAGCGGACAGAATGCAGGAGCAGATCTGAGAATTCAGTCATCTTTTATTAAGTTAGATGTTAAAGAGAGGTGCAAAAATATTATTAAAACAATGCCACTTCTCATGAAATATTTTTATTTTGGAAAATAGTTATTTTTCATAAAAATACATTGTTAATGTTAACATGTAATATTCATTATTCCTATTTTAAATGAATAAGTAAATATTCAGATGTCAATTTCTAACATGGCAAATATATATCTAAATATAAATAGACTGGATAAAGATGTAGTACATAATACAATGTAATATTACTCATAATACAATGTAAAGAAAGAATGAAATAATGCCATCTGCAGCAACATAGATGGACCTATAAATTATCACACTAAGTGAAGTAAGTCAGAGAACTAGATAAATATCATATGAACTCACTAATACATAGAATCTAATAAAAATGATCCAAAAGAACTTATAAATAAAAACAGAAAGATTTTGAAACCAAACTATTGGTTACCAAAGGGGAAATGTGGGGAGAGGGAGGGATAAATTAGGGCGTTGGAATTGACATATACACATTACTATATATAAAATAGACAGGAAATAAGGACCTATGGTATAGTACAGGGAAATCTATTCAACACTGTGTAGTAACCTATATGGGAAAAGAATCTGAAAAGGAATGGATGTATGTGCATGTATAACTGATATACTTTGCTGTACACCTGAAACTAATACAATTTTGTAAGTCAACTATATTTCAATAAAATTTAAAATACATACTTGCATACATTTCCTACAAACAAATGCCATTTAAGATCATCGGTAATATTAGGAGTACAAAAGGGTCCTGAAACTAAAAAGTTTAAGAACTACTGTGCATAAACAGTCTACGTATTTTTAAAATCAAAATGTTAAAAACAAAAGTGGTATTATATTATATAGACAGTTTTTCTACTTACTTTTTTTTTCTCACAGAATGAGGTGTCATAAGTATCAATGTCAGTTCACATGGAAAAACCCCATTTTTTTCCAACAAGATAGTGTTCCATTGTGTGATTGTTACACTAGTCAACTCCTTATTGATGAACGTGAAATGTTCATTTTAGTACACCAAATAATACTGTAATAAACATCCTTGAAAATTCCTTCACTCAACTTATATTTATTGAGGGCCCACCATGTGCTAGGTACTGTTCTAGGTCCTAGAGATGTAGCACTGAGCGAAAAGTCATAAGTCCCTGGGCTCGTGGAGCCTGTATTCTATTCAAAAGCATGTCTCTGTGTACTTTTGAAGTGCAAAAAATGAATTTCTAACAAGTAGGAAGCCACCTTTTAAAATTGCTTAAAATTTTTTATAAGCAATAGCTATTGCATTTTAACAGTAGAGATTCTTTAACAGCACTGGAAATTACAAGATTCTCATTTGATAAGTTCAATATCAGTTCCTAATATGTAACTGACAGTTATTTTAATATATCAAATTTGAAAGTATAACTTATGAAGCAGAACTAATCTTGCTAGTATCATTACTTATGTGTAACTACTACCAGGATTTTTCAGATGCTTAAGATAACTATAGGCTATCTGGTTTTGTTTTTTTTTTTTAAGTGTGATAATTTCAGCAATATTTATAAATATAAAAAATTTATAACCAACGTTAGTACTTAATTATTGAGAAATGGTTTATGTATGAGATTGCTTCAGAGGGATATTATGAAACAGAAAAGATCACGCCAATAGCTAAATAGCTATATGCTTTAAAAAGTTAAAAAAAAATTCAACTTAATATATTTATAACTATAAAAGATATATGAAAATTGGCACATTATAAATCAACTATACTTTAATTGAAAAAAGATATATACTTATATGAGTAAGAACTAGAAAATAATGAGTGTTTTTTGTTTAATATGGCTTTAAAATGTTATATAATTATACAAAA
Organism: Phacochoerus africanus; assembly: GCF_016906955.1. Classification (NCBI taxonomy): domain Eukaryota; kingdom Metazoa; phylum Chordata; class Mammalia; order Artiodactyla; family Suidae; genus Phacochoerus; species Phacochoerus africanus. The sequence continues at coordinate 33,376,871 of NC_062550.1, read as the reverse complement.
TTATCAAGCAATTACTGTTTCAATTATTATAAATACACTACTAGAAGTCACTTTGTATATAACTGAAAAATCAAAGAGCTCATATTCACTTGCTCTAAAATTAGAGATTAAAAAATAAAGCTTTGATAAAAGAGCATCAGGAGAACATATTTCTGGTTATAGCACATGGATCAGGATTAGATGAAACACAAGCTACACAGGATTTTGAAAATCCATAAAGCAAGGTTAATACAGGTTATACACGGTACTGAAGACATTGCACTGATTCCTCTTTGCATAGTATTGGTTTTTAAAAGGGATTTTGTACTCATTTAGTTCCTTTCAAAGACTTTATCCTTCAAAGATACCGACATCATAGCACCCTTGAAAGACATGGATATTTAAAAAAAAAAAAATCAATGAAACATACACTGCATTTAACCTGTATTTATATATATGCTCTTCAGTTTGTATTAATACAATATACAGAATATTATGACTTTTCCATTACTACACAGAATTTAGTAGGCTATACTATAAGCGTAAGTTTCAAATACTGTAAAAACAAATTTCTATGTTTAATAGTTATATAAGTATCAAAATTTTAGGAAGGAAAAGATATTATAAATAATATTAATATCATTAATTACCTTAAAATGTACATAATAGTTCAAATTAACAAGGACACCTACTCTAATAAGCTAATTATATAGAGGCAAAAGAACTTAACACTTTTAGTTGTAAAACGGCAAGGGCAGAAAAGGGTATGTGTTGTTATTTTTCTCATTTTCTGTTTTTCTTTCCTATGTTAATATCCCTCAATATCCAACCACTACCTGGAATGTTCCTTTCTGAATACATATTTTCAAAAAGCAAATGATAATTTATTTAAAACTTCATTTAAGATTTTATAGGGTGTTGAGTTCTTAAGTATGCCATTACTTCCATATACATCTACATAGTGCACGGAGTTCCATAGTATCATAAAATGGACTTTTTTTGAAGTAGTTAAATTTTTTTCTGGCTTATACTAATTAAACAGCTCATGCTAACATGGTAGCATACACAGCATCCACCTGATTTCACGTCTGCAGTGTTTTACTATTCACAGTTTGGATCCACCTAGAAATCTGTAAGGCAGGGATAGGCTAATTTTTTTCTGTAAAGGGCCAAAGAGTGACTATTTTAAGCTTTGCAGCATACACGTCTGGTCTCTGTCACATTATTACTATTATTATTTTTTGTCTTTTTGCTATTTCTTGGGCCACTTCCGCGGCATATGGTGGTTCCCAGGCTAGGGGCCGAATCGGAGCTGTAGCCACCAACCTACGCCAGAGCCACAGCAACGCGGGATCCGAGCCTCGTCTGCAACCTACACCACAGCTCATGGCAACGCCGGATCGTTAACCCACTGAGCAAGGGCAGGGACCGAACCCGCAACCTCATGGTTCCTAGTCGGATTCGTTAACCACTGCGCCACGGCGGGAACTCCTTTTTTTTTTTTTTTTTAAGCAACCTTTAAAAATGTTGTAAGACCTCAGAGAGCAGGCCATACAAAAACAAGCCCATGGGCTGTAGTCTGCCAACCCATGAGGTAAGGTATTCTAATATCATAAAACACCCGTTTTCTAATAACTGATGACAAAACTCAGGGAGAAATTAAGTTTTTAATTTTAAAAGTAGGTATATTATTAACATAATTACTTATTACTATTTACTTATAGGCAATAGTTGAGTCAACACACTTCTTTCTCACTGCCTCACAGAAATCTTTCTAAATTCAAAGCATGTTTTCTTAAATCTTTAACAAATCTATTTTATTTTTTTGTCTTTTTGCCTTTTTCTAGGGCCACTCCTGTGGCATATGGAGGTTCTCAAGCTAGGGGTCTAATCAGAGCTGTAGCCACTGACCTATGCCAGAGCCACAGCAACGCGGGATCCAGGCTGAGTCTGCGACCTACACAACAGCTCACGGCAACGCCGGATCATTAACCCACTGAGCAAGCCCAGGGATCGAACCTGCAGCCTCATGGATTTTTTGACCACTGGGCCATGACGGGAACTCCAACAAATCTATTTTATTTTAATACAGTATATGTATATACAAACATATACACCCATAATTCCCAATTCCAAATTTACCTTATTTTCAAAATAACTGGTCAAAAATGTGTATATTTAAAACCCATATCCGATGCTTTGAACTTGGATTATAGTTCCAAAGTACAAAAATAATACTGTTTCACATAAAAGATTCACCTCATCAACAAAACACTGATGAGGGAAAAAGATACCACAAGGAGAAGTCAAACAAATATTAAAAATCTATTGCATATAGTTCAAAATGGATAATTTATATGGTAATAATAGTGAATATTCTTGTTATTTGTGAGATGATATATACCATGCATTAGATGTTACCTTTTAAATTAAGTAAAATATGACACACAGAAATCAATAGTGAATATGATTTAATTCTTAATGATTCAGCGAAAACTTGATCTTCTGCCTCCAGGAATAATGGAAAGAACAAGGTTCTTGGAATCAAAAACTCATGGAATCAGATCATGATTCCACAAGTGACTAGCTATATGTACAACCTTACATGGAAACAAGAGAAAATATGTCACTTATACAGATACATACACTTTGATCACTTCTTTAGATCCTAAACCCTATTCAGGATCAGTCCCTTGCCCACTCAATAAATGAAGGTAGGGGTTATAAACCCAGCCCTTCGATTTAAGAGGCAGAGCAGCATAATGAAAAGAATAAATTCTTTGATTCTACTCACAGTTCCATCACATACTAGCTGGATGACCTAGTCATTAAACCCCTCTGAGCTTTAGTTTCTTTATAAAGTGGGTTTGATATCACCTACTTTGCTGGATCACTGTGAAATCAGAAATAATATATCGAAAGTACTAAGATAAATTGTACTTAAAATATTTTTATTATTATTATGAAATTTATTCTTCATTCCATCTCTTAGAACACTTATTTTTCCACAAAGACACAATTTTATTAACAGTGATTAGCATTCCAAGCTAGTCCATAAAAATCTATCCAGCCCATAAATTAACATATTTGCAGCTACCTTCTTCCCTATTATATTCTTCACATATCTTAAACATACTGTGTTAAAAATTAAACAGGTTTGAAAGTGACCTAGGAGGTGAACCATTACATATTTCATCCATTACATATTTCTATTGTTATCATACAAATTTCCCACCATTTAATTTAAGCAATTTATGTCTTTTCACCAAAATATAGTGCCATGTATTTCCTAAATGTTCCACCAGAGGGACCTCTTAACTTTTCACAAATCAAAGTTTCAATCTCAAAAATCATGAATAAAAAGCTCGAAAAAAACCCCACTGTAGTTAGAAAAAGTGTTTGTTATTCAAATTAATTGTCACATTTATTTAAATTTCTTTTTAAGGAGAAAGTGTGAAAAATAAAATAAAAATGGACTGTAAAGGATCAAATTGAGGAAAAATTTTAAACTTTTACTGAAGGCTTATTTACTCCTTTTACTTCATCAAACATTTACTAATACTGTGCTTAAAATGCACTAAAGGGGAGTTCCCGTCGTGGCGCAGGAACCGACTAGGAACCATGAGGTTGTGGGTTTGATTCCTGCCCTTGCTCAGTGGGTTAACGTTCCAGCATTGCCGTGAGCTGTGGTGTAGGTTGCAGACAAGACTTGGATCCCTTGTTGCTGTGGGGCTCTGGCGTAGGCTGGCAGCTACAGCTCCGATTAGACCCCTAGCCTGGGAATCTCCATATGCCGTGGGAGCGGCCCAAGAAATGGCAAAAAGACCAAAAAAAAAAAAAAAAAGCACTAAAAGTTGGGAAAAAAATGGCTTGTACTTTAGGAGTTTTCTATATCCTCTGGCTCATTTACTCCTGAATGAAAAAACTGAATTGTACTGCAGGTGAAACGGTAGTATAAATACATAAAAGGTACAATATAGGTATTGTCATCATTTGATACTAGCTTTGTAGTGAGGTTCTTCCATATTTATGCCAGAATCTGGGTAAAATAAAATAGCCAGTTTTGAACTGTCATTACAAATTAGAAAAGAATTTTGGCAACATGTATCAAAAGCATTAACAAAAGCTCTTTGAAAAAGTAATTTCCTTTCTAGGACTATTTCCTAAGGAAATGATCAGAAAATCATGCAAAAATTAGAATGCTTTCATAATATTGAAAAACTACAAACCAGTACAATACAATCATGCAAAGAAATACTAACCAGTAATAAAAAGAAACAGTTTTTAAAAATCTGAACAATGACATGGGAAAATGTTCTTAAGTAGAAGGGAAAAAATACATACATATTTATAATATGAAAGAGACACATGGACCCAAATGAGTTGCTAATAACCTTAGGTGGTGAATTTGAAATGGATTTTTTATACATGTATGTGTAACTGGGTCACCATGCTGTACAGTAGAAAAAAAAATAATGTACTGGGGAAATAACAATTGATTACAATTAAGACTACTTGATAAGAAAAAAATAAAAATAAATAAAAATTTAAAAAGAATTAAAAAAATGAAATGGATTTTTCCTTTTACTTTCTACATATGTGTTAAATCATAAGCATGGGTTAATGTTACATTGAAAAAATAAGCATTCATGGGCTCAGCAATAATGAACCTGACTAGTATCCATGAGGATACGAGTTCAATCCCTGGCCTCCCTCAGTGGGTTAAGGATCCAGCATTGCCATGAGCTGTGGTGTAGGTCGCAGATGCAGCTTGGATCCTGTGTTGCTGTGGCTGTAGCTGTGGCTGGCAGCTACAGCTCCAATTTGACCCCTAGCCTGGGAACTTCCATATGCTGCTGGGTACAGTCCTAAAAAGCAAAAAACAAACAAAAAGAAGAAAAAAGAAAACACCTAAAAGATTTTATTTAGATTTTAAACATCTGGGGGGGGGGAAATTCCTGTTTAATGCTTTTTTTTTTTTTCCCCCAGTAGCAGTCCAAACTGCATCTCTGATAGAAAAAGCCATACCAGGTTTCACAGCCATTTGAAAACCTAAAAATGGGATTCCAAAAAGAAAAAGTTAAGACGCACACACACATTTAAATGTGTAAGGAGATTAATGTTTCTATATGAAATAACTAAGAAATAACCCAAATATTTTGTAAAAATATACATTAGAAATTCTACTGAATTTTTTTTTAAAAAGGCAAAACCCAATCTGAACCATAAAATAGTTCAAAGAAAAGATACGAAAATCTTTTAAGAGTAGAATTAACATCAATTTATATTTTAAAACTCAATACTGGTAGTTCCCCACTCATACATGGGTGCTCCTGAGTCTTTTAATAGAACTAATCTCCTGTACCTACAGCTTAGACTCCAACTTGTCCCAACTCAGCTCAGTTCTGTGACCCTTCTTTTTATCATATCCTACAACTGCAATCAAACAGCTGGGGAGGGGAAAGGGAGGCAGTTAATCATCCTTCCACACCAACCCCTGAGTCTTAATTACTCATCAAGCCCTAGCCCATTCCCAAGCCCTATCTCATTCCTTTACTCCTTTCTTCAAACAGAATTCGGTAGATTTTTAAGAGTCTCAGGATTCTTCTGAAATGTAAATTAATACGGCTCCAGGAAATTACGACCAACCATAGTCATAATGTGTTTTCGCCCCTCGGAGAGATTTAACTGGAAAAAAAAAAGAAAGGAAAAAAAAAGAAAGAAAAAAAGAAAGAAAGAAAGCAGGAGGTAATCACTGGTTGGGAGAAGTTTTTCCCACTGCTAAAAGTAAAAACATTTTCAACTATCTCACAAGGAAATCACTTGCTGGCTTTGGATTCCCACATGTTTCGCCCTCTTCTGGGAATAATTCATTCTGTGTTCCCTTCAGCCTACTCAATCCAATGCCTTCTTAGCTCCCCACCCCTATTATCCATCCAACAATTTTTCCATCCTTAAGACAGAGCTCCATAATCATAACTGCTCCTTATTTAGACCTTTTCAGATGCTTTTTTTTTTTTTGGCCACCTCTCCCCACTCCCCCCCTCCCCATATGGAGTGCCCTGGCTAGAGATCAGATCCAAGCCACAGTTGTGCCCTACATCAGAGCTGCAGTAACACTGGATCCTTTAACCCACTCTGCCAGGCCAGGGATTTAACCTGTGTCCTGGTGCTGCAGAGACGTCAATGATCCCATTGCACCACAACAGGGATTCCTGGATCCTGACTCTTTAGCTATCCAATCTATTAACTATTTCACTATCCACCAATGTTCTCATCCAGGTCACAACTGAAAATGAAGAAGAGAATAAGGTTGAGAGACAAATCCTGTAGCATGTTACCAGAAAACTCTCTCCAGAGTGACACTGATTTAACTAGCTAAAAAAAAAAACCCAAAAAGAAATAAAACTTATTGGGAAGCTATTATAATCATAAAGCACTGAGACAGGTACTTTATATATACTAACGTCTCTCAACAACTCTGACAGCTATTAATTAATAACAACAGTCCCACTTCAAACTGAGGAAGAGGTTCAAAATTTATCAAGACACAGCTAGAATGACAGTACTAGAATTTGTATAAACATCTAACCTCCATCATATTGTATTATCTTAAAATCCCTTGGGTATCTACATACAAATTATGAATTAAGTTAAAAACTAAGTCTATATTTCTTTTTTTTTTTTTTTTTGCCTGCATACTCAGCACTTGGAGGTTCTCAGGCCAGGGATGGAACTCATGCCACAGCAGTGACCTGAGCCCCTGCAATGACAATGCCGGGTCCTTAACTTGCTGTGCCAAGAGAACTCCATATTTCTTTTAACAAGCATATCATGGCAGATTTTCACCAACCTCACTGAAGGCCTTAGTACTATATTACATTCTAATTTTCTTTTAAATGAGGGGGTCATATCAGCAAGATGACAGACTAGGAAACCCCAGACGGTCTTTTCCATGGAGACACAAGTTAAACAATACACAGACCTATTCCCTTTGTAAGAAATCCAGAAACCAGTTAAGAGGCTCCTATACCCAAGCAAGTGTTAAACTAGCTGCATGAAAGTAGCCCTTCCCCCGGCATAGCATAGTATGATTGGGAGAAAATTCCCAACTCCTGTTTTCTCCTCGGGGAAGGAGAGAAGACTGGAACATATGTCTAATGTTTAGATATTTCAGGGGCTACTGGAGAGACTGGTTTCTGTCTTGCTTGAATGTAAGCACTAATAGATAAAGGCACTAGGTTAGTGCCACCAAGATCAAAGACAATGAACACACACTCACTTGCCATTGGCCCTACCCCCAACTCAGTGCAGAATGAGTGGCAGAAAACCCCCAATCCCTGGCTTCTCCCTGAGGAGGGAAAGAGTTGGAACATGTGTCCAATGTTTTAGTTTCTCAGGGAGCTGCCCAAGGGACTGGTTTCTGTATCACCTATTTCAGAGTACTGAGACCTGACACACATAGTCTAGATACCCAGGGACTGCTGCAAATTAAAAAAAAAAAAAGGCTAAACAGCTTACTGCTGCTCCAGAGGCCCCAAAGTATAGCAGACAGACACCAGAGGGAGCAAGAGATTACAAGCTCCTGTAAAAAGAATCTTGCAAAACCTCTCTACAGGGAATATACACCCATAAGTCCAGAAAAGATGCATCTATAGAAAAAGTCTGAAAGGACCCCAGAAGGCCAAGATGTGCATTGTTGCCATTTCTATTCAATAGAGTACTGGAAGTCCTAGCTAGAGCAATTAGATGAGAAAGAAAATAAAAGGCATCCAAATTTGGAAAGGAAGAAGAAATTACATTTGTATGTAACATAATCTTATTATATAAAAGACCCTACAGATCCCCCACACACAAAAAACCATTAGAACCATTAGAATTTTGCAAAGTTGCAAAATTTTTTTAAAAAATCAACATTCAAAAAGAAGTTGCCTTTCTATACGCAAAAATTAACAACCAGAAAAGGAAATTTTTAAAATCTCATTTATAATAGCAATGATTTATTTGCAATGAATGGATGCTAACTTCTAGGGATCAACATTTCTATTTGTGAGTACTCAAGTTTTTATGAAACTATCTTTATGGAACTGGACTAACATCAACCTCCCCAGTATGGTTTTCAAAATCCACTTTCCTCTTTTTCTAAGTCAGAGTGACACCTGTCCATCTTAACCTTCCAGTCCCTTTCCTTTCATCTAGGATTTCCTAAAGATGATTTACAGTGGTACAGAAAATGCATCTGCAAGTTCTCTTACTACTCTGAAATGAAATTATCCTGGAGTAGAAGATTTGAAATAAATGACAATGGTTAGACGCTTACTTGCTTTCTTATATGCTACTTACCCACCTCAATTTCTCTCTCACCAAAGGTGTTTGTACCCTTTCCATGTTAATGTGCATTCTCTCACAGAGAATGTTCTAAAACAAACTAAAACAAAAAATGTTGAGTAATTCTGCTTTCTCTATCTGCTCACATTACATCAAACAGCAGGCCCGAGCTTTTAACAGTACAATTGAAGTAATCAAATGCATGGTACTTTAGATATGTTGTAATGATTTATATAAACTTTAAGAAGAGCACTAATAAAATTCTAATTTCATTGCTTACTTTCAAATACGCAGCTGCCTCTTGAACAGAAAGTGTTCTCTGGCTAGAACTGCCACATTCATGATCTCCTGGAAAGATGAGCATATTATTAGTTTTGAATCGGTACTATGCTAAACAGAAAAAAATAAGTATGATGTATAAAAACGACTTTATAAATTACACAATTATAGGTTATATTATTATACTCAGTAAAAAAAGAAGATAAACATAGGCAATATAAACAATTATATTCACATAAACCATACCTTTAAATGTATTTTAGTCTAGACAGAAACATGTCTTCCTCTTATATTCCCACTAAAATAGTTAGCAAGGGGTAGGAACCATGTCACACTGATGCCTATCCACAGATTCTGGCACAAAGAAGGCACTCCACTGATGTATTATTTTGCAAAGGGAAAAATTCATTGTGCTAACTTATACACTTGTTACCAAAGCTATATGAGTTCAAATAAGTTTGAACTGAAATATGCATTTTGGAGTATTAACTAAGCATGCCTTAAAAATTATTATAACACAGATCAATAGGAAAATTAGACAGACGCTTCTAGCTATGACCTGGTTTCTACAAAAAGGTGTACTACATATGAAAGTTTGGAAAACTACATTTTCCTTTCTTGTAACTATTTATAAGAAGAGAATCCAAAGCCATTTTTCCCCAAGGCTATGTGTGGTTATTAGAGATAATTATCCTTATACTGAACTTCAAGTTTCTCCTGCCTGTTTCTTTAAGGTACTAGTCTAAAAAAAAATTTTTTTTGAACATAGAAGTACAACAGGTAAAGTAAAATTTTTCTATTATAAAAGCAACTTGGAGTTCCCACTGTGGCTCAGTGGTAACAAACCCAACTAGTATCCATGAGGACGCGGGTTCAATCCCTGGCCTCGCTCAGTGGGTTAAGTATCTAGCATTGCTGTGGCTGTCGTATAGGCTGGCAGTTGCAGCTCCGATTAGACCCCTAAGCCTGGAAATTTCCATATGCTGCGGGTGGGGCCCTAAAAAGAAGAAAAAGAAAAAGCAACCATGTTCCTATTTATGTTTTGTTCAAGGAGCCAAATTTTAATGGTAATAACTGTAAAACGAATAGAAATACCTATCATATGAACAAGTTAGTCTTCAAACTTTATAATCTGTCCTCAGAGACTCTGATTCCATAGATCTACAGCAGAGGTTGGCAAACCCATAGACCAAATCTGGCCTACCACTGGTTTTTATAAGTGAAATTTTATTGGAACACAGCCACACTCATTCATTTATGTATTATCTATGGCTGCTTTCATGCTTTAACAGAATAAAGGAGTTGTGACAGAGATAGCCTAGCCCACAAAGCCTAAAAAATTTATTATTTGGCCTCTTTACAGAAAAAAGTTTGCACACCCCTGTTCTAGAGGAAGGAATCTATATCTTTAAAAGCACCCCGGACTACGCACTAGTGATCTAACACACTTCATAAAACACTGCCATAGGGACAGCTGTAGAACATTGTAGCAGCAACATCAGAAATTCCTAGCTAGATTATATACTATTTCTAGGTGCTTCAGCATACCAAATAAATGTCATTAGTTTGTAGCATAGGAATATCAGAGTCTGTCAGTTACTGCAAAGAAGACTTTTAGTGATATACACAGAATTTCAAGCCCCCAAAACTGACCAGAATTAAGGACCCAAAGGAAAAAAACAAAAATTGGTGAGAGGATGGGGAACTGTCAGGATTCTAAATGCTTTCGTTCAACCAGAGAAGCTTCACATTTACTTATTAGGCTTCTATCAGTGACCTGGTTTCTATAAAATCATCTGCTACAGACAAAAGTTTGAAAAACTGGGAGTTCCTGTTGTGGCGCAGTGGTTAACGAATCCGACTAGGAACCATGAGGTTGCGGGTTCGGTCCCTGCCCTTGCTCAGTGGGTTAACGATCCGGCGTTGCCGTGAGCTGTGGTGTAGGTCGCAGACGCGGCTCGGATCCTGCGTTGCTGTGGCTCTGGAGTAGGCCGGTGGCTACAGCTCTGATTTGACCCCTAGCCCGGGAACCTCCATATGCCGCAGGAGCGGTTCAAGAAATGGCAAAAAGACAAAAAAAAAAAAAAAAGTTTGAAAAACTACATTTTTACTTTATTTATATGAAGGTAATTCAAAGTTTCTTCTTGCAGATTATGTGAAATAACTTAAAAAAGTTAAAAGGTAATAAACAGATAATGTGCTACCAAAGCTTATAGATGCAAACTTGATGCCAGTTCATCCATATTTTCCTAATTGCAGATATGTTGATACCTGAGAAGCTCTCAAAGAATAGCTAAGAGCAAAATATGAGGAAAATGAAATGAGTCAGGAGAAAAAAATTCTGTAATATATTTACTTTCTCCATGGAAATGACACATAACCACAAAAAGAAAATCTGCACTTTCATCTTTAATATTTTAGTCAATTCGTTGCTTACCCAATTCAACTGATATAGCTTATAAGCTCTCAGAATTTTGTTACTATTAACATGATACATAAATATGATGACTTTTATTATATAATACAATATACATCTATACTTCATCTTACACATAATGGCAGGTGAGAAAAAAGCCTTGATTAAACATATCTATACAAATAAAGCCCCACTCCTTACAGGGAATAAAAACGGCTAATGGCTAATGTGAAAATATCCCACAAATATAACCTAACAACACTGAACTTGGGAAAAACCATTTCTACTGATACTGCACGCTACATATGCAAATTAATTTTCAAAACATTTTTAGAGACTATGAATGTTAAAACAATTACCTGCAAGTTGTGCCAATCGATCATGAAGCTTGTATAAAGTGTTCATCATAAGATTTTTTTGACTCTCCTAAATTTAAAAGAAATCATTATAAAATATCCAAATCTAAGGGGGGGGAAAATGCACCAAATAATAATCTTATTCAAAAAGAAAAACAGTAAATGAATTTAAAAATCATCAAAACTATATAATCTGAAAGACAAATTTATATTTAACCAATGGCTACCATATTTTAAAGAAACCTTGCATTTTACTTTCTTCAGGATGACTGGGAAATTGGCGCTAAGGTTAGTGCTAGAAAAGATCTCATAATACAAAAAATTCCCCAACCACCAAAGCAATGCTCCCAATCACCCTCTATGCAATGCATGCTTACATATATTGTTCTTACAACACTATTTTCTTCATGTTTTACGTTAATCTGATTCAATTACATAATAAGGAAATGTGTTCTGATACTATGATAACACCTGAACCTTTGCTAGGTTCCCAAAGTGACCCTGTATAAATTTATGAATCATTAAAGTGAAATAAACATTTAATGAGCATCTACCAAAAAGCTAAGAAGTGTTCTCAGCAAAGTGAGAAACCCAGTGAACAGGATGATTTCTACCTCAAGGGCAAAAAACATATTAAATGTTATAGCTGCAAACAAAGCATAATGTAAATACAGAAGAAGGAGGGGAGGAAAGATCCATTTTTCGAAGAGGAACTATCTAAACTGGGCTTCACAGAAAGAATAGAACTGACCAGCATTCCATACAGAAGGAATAGGATGAACAAAGGCCAGAAGGCATAAAAGCATTTGTTATATTTCTTACGTAACAAGTAGCCTACTTTGACTTCGCAAACTACTGGAAAAGTAGTTTGGAATCAACAGCTAGAGAGCCCTAGATACCAAGACAAAGAGTCTGACTTCATTCTGAACATTCAGGAGAAATAAAAGAGTACACCAGAATTGTGTATCAGGAACATTACTCTAACCATATGAAAGGAGACTGGATTAGAGACTACTGATGAGATGCCCTATTTAAGAGCAACTGCAATTAAGAGAGACTAATATAAGCAATGGGGGAGGGGAGGAGGGTGATAATAATAGCTTATTATTTGAAATAAATTCATGACTCATAAGGGGTCTATGTCTTTATTATTTCCTTTCTCTTGGAGTTTTGAACAAAACAGAATTACTGGATGAGTAGGTTCAAGAACAGAAGAGACAAGTTGGCACACTATGGGTGACATAATTTCATCAAAGCAGCTTTAATCAATGACACTAGGAAGAAGAAAACTCATCAAAGGCTCCACAACACTGCCTCCGAAGCCCTTGGTTTTATGAAAGATGGTCGACAGAGATAAGCAACGTTCCTTCTGCTGAGTACATGCCTTCCAACCCTTTTGCTTTTTACCCCCCCCCCATTCTATCTCAACCAGATTCTAATTAAGCCAGTCACATGGGCTTAAAAATGCAAACAGCAAAAATCTGACATCAAAAAATAACCATAGGGGCTGAAATCCAGGATTCTGAAAGCTATGCAACGCTGATGGATTAAACCACAAAATCGTTTTTAATAAATATGTTCAATAAAATGAGATGAGAAGGAGTTTCAATGATAGTGTGTAGCTTGTGGACTTGATATATAAAACCAAGGTAAATCTGAATAAGCTTTGGGACTAAAGTAGCTGAGTGTTTTGAAGTTTGTCTGCTCCCTCATCTGGAACAGACTGATTTCCCTTTTGTTTTACATGTCCTGATCATGTCCACCCCCATGTCCCTTTCAAAACTGAATCTAAATCCAAAAATTTGACACTGTCCTCTGTGACTACATCTTTAATGAACTTCAGAGGCCTGAGAATAAACTTCATCTTTTTGATTCATACATACTAACACCGGACTAGACAAGTGGAAGAAATAACAAAACCTAAACATATGTTACTGGATCTCATACTGTGTAACATACATGCGATTACATTCTCACACAAAGAATTTAAATACTCAAAAAGCTCGAGTATAATTTTTTCAAGAATTATTTTTCCAATGGCACCTCATTCAAAAACAGCCATCTATATATTACAAAGGTGTCAAGGGCTGTCCAAATGATCAACTAAATTATGATCTAAATAGTTTTTATGGAATATTTTATAAGTGAGAACAAATCAATTCTGAGAAATAGAAAGGTCAATAATCTTTAGCACCAGGATGATAAACCAGAAGAAAATCTGAAAAACCTATAATTCAAATTTTAAAGTTACTTTCTTACAGAAACTTATATTAGCTTGTAGTCTCATTATAAACTTCTTCCATTGTCTGCCTTTCAGATTATCTCAACGTTCAGCTTGAAATGTACCTACTAATCACCCAGAAAACATGTTAAAGGTCTACAAATGAATCCATATTTAAAGTAAGCTTTAAAGTATCTTTTACTGAACAAAAATACTTTTATAATTTGAAATAGCTATCTTCTAACTATATGTTTGGTAAGCTCCAGATTTTCTTTAGTAACATAAATTATACTCTGAAGCAAAGTTCTCATTCTTGGAGGGGGAAAAAAATCAAACTGCAGAGTAACTCTACCAAATTTTCTTATATATTATCACCTTTAAACATTTCCCTCTTCTATTCTCCGTCAATTTTCTCCTCAAAGATATTTTCAATTTTTGTATCAAGTCCTTAATTAAATGACAATGGATTTTAAACCCTTAGCATAGTGCCTTATACAGAATAAAGCACTATAATATAAGTGAGTTGTCATTATCTTCATTACAATTATTACTATTATTTAGAGGTTAGGAACCTCAGTTTCCCCCAAGGGGAAAAAGTCTATAGAAGAAAATATAAGCTTGTATTTTCAATGCTCAGTGAGTATTGTGCCAATTTAAAATTATGATGCCAGTAGCAATGTTATACTTAACATCATAACTGATGAAGTCAATTTTTTTAAAACAAGTACCACCACAATAGAATACTACTAAAAATAGTTACTACTAACATCATACTATGGATCTGATTACACATTATTACACATCATTCAGCACAACAAATAATGTTTTCCATACATGTTTATATTACTATCAGTTTCTATCATAAAAAAATTAACAACTAATTGTGTACTATAATGTAAGCTCAAATATCATAACTTATGATGGATGGTACGTGAAAAATATTTTCATGTGAGTAAAACTCAAGTTAAAATTAATACTATAAATCTTTTAAAAAGAAAAGGAATTATAAATAGGGTGCATAAACTCTAAATCCTTTGCTTTCTTGACTGATGAATAGGCAGTCAATGAGCAAAAATCCAAAGAGAGACAAAATGAGGCCAAAAAAGACAAAAACTGCTAGTGTATCAACAACTGAAGAAAACACACATACTCATTCCCAGATGACATGCCACTGGAAATCTTACTTGGCAGTTGGCTTTTACCATAAAGCGAAAAACAGTTCAGCTCTTAGGAGGAAATCTGCTTTACGCTTAATTATACTATAGCTAAGGAATATTCAAAATAAGAAAATGTATTGCCTCAACCTAAAAGAACCTTTAAAATTACTATTGTTTTCAGCTGATAGTTATCCTACTACTTTTACTATATAAAACATGAGACAGGAGTTTCCGTTGTGGCTCAGTGGTTAACGAATCCGACTAGAAACCATGAGGTTTCGGGTTCGATCCCTAGCTTTGCTCAGTGGGTTAGGGATCCAGTGTTCCCACGAGCTGTGGTGTAGGTCGCAGATGCAGCTTGGATCCCGCATTGCTGTGGCTCTGGCGTAGGCCGGCGGCTACAGCTCTGATTAGACCCCTAGCCTGGGAACCTCCATATGCTGCCAGTGAGATCCTAGGAAAGACAAAAAGACAAAAACAAAACAAAACAAAACAAAAACATGAGACAAAGTATCAATATTATGATTTTTTTACTTACTTGTATTTTTCCAAATGTTTCATCAAAGGGGTTTTTTACTATCAAGGAAAGAAAAAGAGAGAACTGTTAGCATCAACTAAGAATATGAATTAGAAGCCCTGTAAATAAGCCCTCTGAAATGCCAACATGTACTCTGCTAAAACTGAATGTAAACATGCAAACAAAATATAAACAAACTGATGACAATACAGGTTGGGGAACTAATTTTTAAGACATACATATTTACTATTCTCACTATGATTTTCTGGTTTGCTCGGTAATAGTTAAGAGCAGGTGCTCTCGTCTCAGAGTGGCTTGGTTCAAGTCCTGGCTACATCACTTACTAGCAACATGACCTTGAAGTATCATTTATTTAGCCACTCTAGGTTGTAGTTTCCGCTTCTACAGTGGAAGGATGTAACAAAGATACCTACCTTAAACAGTTGTTGTGAGGATTAAATGAGATAAACCATATAAAATGCTTGGCATTGTGTCAAACACGTAACATGTTACCTATTATCATTACTATTAATGGCTATCATTTCTTCACCTTAACTTGGTTTCTCTTCAAAATACAGACTAAAGGCATTTATTGCTTGAGGAAATCTAAAAGATGCTTTAAAACGGAAAAATTCATTTAGAACCCTTACTTCCAATGATTAAAAAACAAACTACTTAGCAGTAGCTAAGAATTAAGTCTCAGTATTAGACAACTTATTTCTAATAAATATTATAAAGAAAGGATTTACCACTTTTCATCCAACCTCCCTACACACACTCTTCCCCAGAAGATACAAACAAATTTATGGGTGAATATGTAGCATCTCTCAGGGTATTATTTAGAATACCCTCCTAATCTTTTACTTAAAAATTACATGCAAAAATATGTGAAGCTTTCAGATACCTGGATCTTTATAATCCAGGTCATCTAAGACTAACTGAGCCTACAAAGTAATTTACACTGACCAGGTTTCCTTTCTGAGGTGCTTTTCTATTTTTATTTGAGAAAACAGGAAGTCCCATAGGAACCAGGAACTGCCTGATTCTAAGAAAGTTTATGCGTGAACCACTTTAAGTTAAAAGGTACAATAAAAAAGGGAAAAGTGTATTCTGCTATCACCTAAAGGGATTTGATACAGATTTTCACACATCATTTTTCTGTAGAGCTATATGGTTTTGATCCTCAGAAAAATTTTTTTGAAAAATAGAAGATCAAAAGCACTGAATAGGGGAAGAGGAAGACAAATATAGCTTAAAGATTATATAAAATATTAAGAATCAGAATATGCTTAGACTAAAAGATACTTTGTAATGACATTAATTTTTATTAATGTAAAATTTGAACCATTTAAAACCAGCTTTAGTTCAATATATAATCAAAAAGTGCTTTGTCAACCTACTTAAATTCAAACAATCTAAAAAACAAGTTATTTTATTTGCTCTCTATAAAAATAAACCTAAAAATATTAAAACATAAAATGATAAAAAAAGTTTTAAGATATTAAAACTATGAAGAAATACAATGAGAGGACTGTTTTTTGACTGTGCGCAAATCTGTTTTTGCCAAAGTAATTAAATAGAAAACTAGCTCTAAAGTATCTCAATGAAAGTGTTACTGTAGACTGTGGATGTTCTCCCACTAGACTGTTCTACTATGAATTTCTCATGACAAGGGACCGCGTGTATTCACATTTGTATGCTCAGAGCCAAGCACAGTACATACAATTAGTGCTTGAAAAGTGCTAGACTAAATCTGCCCTTCTTTATTCTACTCTCTGTTAACTCTGAAGCAAAAGTGTTAAGTTCTGCAGGAAGCTGGAGAAGGGTATGTTCTGAGCAACTGGGAAGGGAGAGGATAACAAAGAAAGCCAGAGCAGAAAAATGAATCTATTGAAAAACAACGTTCTGCCATTTGTATCTTTCTAGGTTTCTGCCTCCTGTCTAAGGGACTGAGATACCAGAAAGTATAACGTATTTAAAAAAACAAAAAATGTACACACCTAGTGTTAAAAAAAACTTTCCCAAATTTCCTATGACAACTGTTACCTATTAAATTAACAGACATATTAAGTTAACAAAAGTAAACATAGTCTTGAGATTAAGTTTTAGAAAGGAAGCTCTACCTAAAAATTGCAATTTTAACAAACGAAAAGCATTTTATGAATCTTTTTAAATCCCATAAATCATTTCAGTATTTCTAAAACTACGTCAGTATTTTTTTCTCATCTAAATTATCTTTAATGGATTCAACATATACAACGGAGTGAAAATACTTCTCCTTCCCCTTCCAGTTAGGCAACTGTAGGGAAGAAACCATATTCCAAAAGCAACCTACAGCAAAAAATTGCCCCCCTCATTTTTTAGCCTCTTCTCTAGGAATGGATCTGAGAGTAAATCACAGTTCTCATCCCTTATCCTAAAGTATTTCAAACTTACTGTCCTCCTATATTCCAACTCCTCCAACAACTTCTCTTTACTGCTTTTTCTCAAATTCTCCTGGTGTGGCCATTTCTCCTTTAATTTGGGTTTGGATTATTTCAAACCTCAATTATACCCTTTTTTTTTTTTTTTGGTCTTTTTGCCTTTTCCAGGCTGCTTCCTGCTGCATATAGAGGTTCCCAGGCTAGGGGTCTAATCGGAGCTGTAGCCGCCAACCTACGCCAGAGCCACAGCAACGGAGGGATCTGAGCCGCGTCTGCAACGTACACCATAGCTCTTGGCAACACCCGATCGTTAACCCACTGAGCAAGGTCAGGGATCAAACCTGCAACCTCGTGGTTCCTAGTTGGATTCGTTAACCATTGCACCACGATGGGAACTCCCCAATTTTTTTTATAAAGGTCCTTAAATGTTGAACTATCCTAATTATAAAAATCAAATTTCTAAAAAATGTTTTTAATTATACTACTAGACTTCTCAAATTCAAACCAATGCTAATCTTGCAATCCTTTCCTACTTACACCACATATTGTTGACTCTCCTTTTCTAAGCCTTTTTTTTTTTTCACATAAATTCCAAAAATGTTACTAGTTTCTCTCATCTTTTTTGTCAAGTATCAACTTTTTTCTCTTAGGCTGAAATCAAATTTGTCAACCATTATGAACTCCCAGATTAGAGGGGGAAAAAAAGTATATTAACCTATAAAAGTACATATATTGTTTTTTTAGACATTGTATATGTAATAGACTGTAGTGTAAGGATAACTTTTATAGGCACTGGGAAGCCAAAAAAAAAAAAAATCATGTGACTCCGTTTATTGCAATATTTACTTTATTGCAGTGGTCTGGAGCCTTATCTGTAATACCTCCAAGGTATGCCTATATTCACAATGTACATGTTTAATACTGACCAAATGATTTGATGTTTTTTTTCAGGAAGGCTCCATTTTGGTAATTCAATGTCAGTGAAGGGAAGAAAGACCTGTGGTGACTAAAGTTCTCTTACAACTTGGAAAGCAAGATAAAGTTTATTCATTTAACAAATATTTAGGAGTCCCATTGTGGTGCAGCAGAAATGAATTCAACTAATAACCATGAGGTTGAAGGTTCAATCCCTGGCCTCGCTCAGTGGGTCAAGAATCCGGCATTGCCATGAGCCATGGTATAAGTCTCAGACGCAGCTCAGATCTGGCGTGGCTGTGGCTAAGGCACAGGCTGGCAGCTGTAGCTCTGATTGGACCCTTAGCCCAGGAGCTTATATATGCTGCTGGTGTGGCCCTAAAAAGACCAAAAAAAAAAAAAAAATTGAGTAGTCTGTGCTAGACATAGGAATTGTGGCTGTGATTAAAATTAAAAAATCTCTGCCCTCAAGGAACTTATATTTTAGAGGGGTTGGAAGAAAAAATGAACAAATACACTTTAATTATAGTATGTCAAAATGGTTCTAAGTGCTTTGGAAGTAAAACAGAAGGAATAGTGCTTGACATGTGAGGGAGCAAAGCATTATTAAATGAGATGGGCAGAGAAAGCCATACTAAGAAGACTGCATTTGAAATGATACCTGAGGGAACAAGCTACATGGATATCTGAAGGAAGAGGATAACAGGCAGAAAGAACAAGAAGTGTATCAGCTATGAAGTGGCAGCATACCTGTCATATTAACTCCTGGAAACAGAGTAGTTTGGATGAGAGAGCAAACAGTAAGAAATGAAGTCAAATTGGTAAGATTATTTAAGGAAGTTAGTAGATACAGATAATGTAGGATCTAGAAAATGTTTTATCTATTACTTTAAGCAAGAAACCTCAGAGAATTAGAAGCATGTTATCTGGCTTATGCTTTAGAAAAAAGTCATATGTAATAAGCAATGGGCCACTCTCTTCATTAAGCTTTAAAGCCCTAAGCATTGCAGATCATTGCCCTAACGAATGATCTGCTATTCATGACCAGGAAAACTGAGGAAATAGTACATTCAGGGTGCTTTCTTCCTGCTTTCTCTATATCAGTAAAGCCAACTTTGGTCAGCCTCGACATTTTTCCTGTTCTGACCACTTGAAACTACTATTATCAGTCATTCAAAAATATTCTGCCAGGAAGAACTGAATAGACATTTTTTAAAAGACATAAAAATAGCCAACAGGTACATGAAAAGGTGCTCAATGTCACTAATCATTAGGGAATAGGAAATCAAAACCACAGTGAGATATCACCTTGTATTTGTTAAAATGGCTAGTATCAGAAAGACAAGATAAGTGTTGGTGAGAGTGGGGAGAAATAGGAACCCTTGAATACTGTGGGTGGGAATGTAAATTGTCACTATGGAAAAGAGTATAGAAGTTAATTAAAATAACTAAAAATAGAACTACCACATGATCCAGCAAATCCCACTTCTGAGTATACATCCAAAGGAAATGAAAACAGGATCTCAAAGGGACATCTGCACCCTTATATTCACTGCAGCATTATTTACAATAGCCAAGATAAGGGAACAAGCTGTCAACGGATGAATGGATAAAGATGACATGGTGCATATATATAATGGAGTACTATTCAGCCACGAGAAAGAAGGTAACCTGCCATCTCCAACATCATGGATGGACCTTAAGAGCATTAGGCTAAATGAAATAATTCCTGACAAAGAGAAATATGGTATAATATCACATATGTGGAATCTAAAAAAGCCAAACTCAGAGAAACAGAATGGAGTGGTGGTCATTAGGGGTTGGACAGTAGGGGAAATGGAGAGATATGGGCCAAAGGGTACAAACTTTCAGTAGTAAGATTAACTAATTCTAGGGATTTAATGTACAGCAAAGTGATTTAGCTAGTAATACTATAATATAAACCTACAATTTGTTAAGAGAGTAGACCTTAAATGTTCTCACCATAAAAAAGAAATGATAATTACGTGACAGGATGTCACTGGTAGCTAATGCTATGGTGGTAATCATTTTACAGTACATAAGCATTGCCAAATATATAACACAATGTATACCAAAAACTTACACAATGCTACAGGGCAACTATATCACAGTAAAGCTGCAAAAATACTTCTTCCAGAAAGGCTCTGAGCTTTTTCTGATCTTCTTCAAGCCTGAATATTTTCCTTCTCCTTCATTCTGTCTTTAAGGTCCAGTTTGCAGTTCTCCTGAGGTCATGAAGGCTGCCAACGACTGCACCTTATTAGGACCTTCTGCTTCTCAGAACTTCTATGTATTTACTTTTAATATCCCACGACTCTATAATTTAACTATTTGTTGTTTCATCTTCCAACAAGACTACAAAATCTCTACTTGCCCTGCAGATATTGGGTGCTAAATATATGCAGAAAGAATAGAAGCTTGAAAGCATACTGCAGTCTTCTAGAATAACAGCTTCACCAATGCCCAGGGTTACCATAATCCTGATCACTCTATAAGCTTCTCCTTTGAGTAAAAAGGAAATACTTTTTGAGCTCTTGATATTTTAACGAATACTAATGCCACACTTTGAGGAGATGGTTCATTTCATTCTTACGCCACTATATTACAGTAAGTATTACCCCTATTTTTTTATGGACAGAGGAATCGATGCATGATGAGGTTATGTTGCTTCCTTCATTCAAGTAAATGTACTTTAAAGAACTGGGATTCAAAAAGATAAGATTCAAACCTATGTCTGACTACAAAGCCTAGGTTCTTTTTCATTATAGAAAAAAACTACAGAAAAGAAAGTATTTGTTCTACTTGGTTTAAAGAAAGCATTCTTCTCTAGAACTTTCAGATTTGGAATCATTAAACTTTAATCTCTTTATGATGTAATGCATGAAAAATGCCCAAACTGGGGACAAGGAGGAAAAGATACTGCTTTAGAGAGAATACACTGATGTCTCAGATGAGGAAACACTTCAAAACCAAGTTCTCTGATTGTAGTCTAGGAAAAGATTTTCCATGATATAGTGAAACAGAAAAACATAGAAGTGACCACCACAGGCAGCATTAATCACCCCCCTTCTTTCTGTTGCCATGGCATTTTTTTTATTAAGAGTGTTATAAAAGTTACAAGGCACTGGTTTAAAAAAAAAAAATTTTCTAATTTAGTACCATCCCATATCTAAACAACCTTTTGGCTTCATCTGCCAACATAAGATACAATGTTTATCAAGTACCTACAAGGTGCCAGGCATTATGCTAGGTGTAGGAGATTAAAACTGAAAACACATAAGCCCTGTCCTCAAGAAGTTCAGTCTGCAGGGCAGTAACTCTGCAGGCATGCTCTTTCAAAGGTAGTCTCTTCTAATTCTAAAATTCTATGAACTTAAGGCTAGGCTTTGGAAAATTCAAGTCGTCTAGGCAGTTAAATCCAGCTACCTAAATGACCAATTATCTCTCTCAGATGTACCTTTTAGTAAAGAGACATTCAAATTCTCAAATCCCATCTTCTAGCATTAATGGTTTAAACAGAGCAGAATTACACTTGAAGAAGTAGGGGCAAAGGGGAGGGCAAATGTTTCCAACAGCTGCAGAACACTGCACCTGTGTGGCAAACACTTCTGCATTTCACTGCCAGCCAGACTGATCTAAAAATGGACAGGGTGAACAAGGCAGTACATTCTTTTGCAGCACAGCACGTTGCCCATTTGTTCTCTGAAAGTTCAGCTATTGTTTCATGGCTCTGTTAAGTATATGGTCATTCTAAAAGCATAGGAACAGTTCACTTCAAGTGTATTTAGTAAGTTATGGTCAATATTGAGATTAAATCAGCATTCAAAATAAGACATTTTCCGGATAAGAATTGTCTACCATAAAACTTGCCTAAGGTAAACTCTTGTACCACTTTTGTTCTACTCCTAAACAACCTTTCCATCTTAACCCCGGCTGTCTATCTGGATTTACAGAGGTACAGACTGAGGTGGGGATAATCAGGAAAGAGAAGGGGAGGAGGGCAAATATGCAAATACTTCCTCACTTATCATCTACTATAGGACTCCCAACTTTTCACTTACCCCATTTTAAGAGGCAACAATGCTGTGCTAATTCCAAATCAGGTTTCTTAAAGAATAACAGAATAATATTGATTTTTATAAAATAAAAATAAACAGGGCTTTAAGTGTGATTATCAAAGTATCAAGAATATGAGGAAAAATGAAATAGTGTGTCCAAGGAAATAAAAAAAATTAAAACTCAAAATTGGCAGTAGCCTTATTATTTATTTGATTAGTTCTTATTCTTCATCTCTATATGATTAGAAACATTATGGTCTCTTTCAATCTTGTGGTCATTTGAAGGTCTCACATTTTCTCACCATAAAAATGAAGACTCCCTCCCTAGAGGAAAAATTGATAACAGAATGTAATTAAATTTTTTTGTCTTCATTCAACCACAAATTTCACATTATTACTGTAACCCAAATTTGGGATCTCTGCAACAAAAGCTGTAAGAAAGACTTCTAAGTATAGATTGTTCAAGAAGTATTAATGGAGTATATTCTATACATGTTCTGAGAACATGCTGCCTACAGTAGCAGAGATAATGAGAAGCTATGATATATAAAAATCAATACTTCAGGGTTTAGTATAGAGTGCTTTAAGAATTTAGAAAGGGGCAAATAATTTCTGTGCAAATAAATCGAGCCTTAAAAATAAAACAAAAGTAATAAAGTGGAACAAACCACTAGAAAATGCAACACTGACAAATCTCAAAAACATCATGTTGAGTGAAAAAAGCCTCACAAAAGAGGGTTCTATGAATTCACTTAATATGAAATTTTAGAACAGGCAAAACAAATCGATGGTGAAAAAATTGGAACAGTAATGAATCATTGACTGGGCATGAGGAAAAACTCTGAGAGATGAAGGTAATGTTCTGTATCTGCAGGGGTTTAAGTCACAGCTGGATGAGTTTGTCAAAGCTCATCTGATGGTACGCTAAAGATCTGTGCATCTGACTATGCAAATTTACCTTTAAAAAAACCTCACTCTAGGGAGTTCCTGTCGTGGCTCAGTGTTTGACAAATCTGACTAGGAACCCTGAGGTTGCAGGTTCGGTCCCTGGCCTTGCTCAGTGGGTTAACGATCCGGCGTTGCCCTGAGCTGTGGTGTAGGTTGCAGACGCGGCTCGGATCTTGCGTTGCTGTGGCTCTAGCACAGGCTGGTGGCTATGGCTCTGATTAGACCCCTAGCCTGGGAACCTCCATGTGCCACAAGAGCAGCCCAAGAAATGGCAAAAAGACCAAAAAAAAAAAAAAAAAAAGACAAAGCAGTGTATCTACTTAAATTATGGGAGCTTTATCTTATTACATTGCTCAGGGTCCAAAAGTTTGAGTGATTTGTCTTTTCAGTACTTTCACAATCTCTTCTTGAAAACTATTTTGCACATATGCCAGTTAAAGAATTATGCTACTGCATGATGACAAATGAATAGAAAAATAAAACTAGATCAACCCACAAAGGTTAGATACAAACCTATAAATAATAGCAAGCATCTGTGCAACAGATAACTTGGCACCCAAAAGAATTTATGCTAATGCAATACTGTAATTTATTAAACATGGTGACAGCTCACTGTATGAAGAGATTTTAAACATTAACTGTTACACACTAGAGACTGGCTGTAACACTTTCTCCAGGTTTACAATGCCAAAAATGCAAAAGAAATGGTTCTGAAAGAAAACTGCTAAATGAGAATTTAGAGATCCAAAAGGAATCTGTGATACACTGTAAAATCTATCTCCTGCACAATGCAATAAAACAATATGTATTTCCCATACAAGTAAATACACTAGGTCTTCTACTTAGTAACTTACTCAATTACAATGGCTATGTTTAAAAATGACTAGAGATAAATACTATCACCAGTTTAGTTTGGTGTAGCACAGAGACATTATGCAAATAAGAAAAGTGGAGAGAGAAAAAGCTGCAGTGCAATGAAAAGGTGAAGAGAATTAAAAAAAAAAAGACAGCAGTTTTCATTCCATTCAACAAATGGGGTAAGGAGCATAGCTCTGATAAAAGGGAAATGGGTGCTGTATGTAAAGACAAAGCATAGAGTTTGAAATACGACAGAAACTAACATATGACATGAATTTGGAGCTAAAAGAAAAAAAACTCCACTTTTATGAGCAATGGGCTATCTTGACTCTTAGCTCTGGAAGAAATCAGACAGAAATGAAAAGTCAACCAGAGAACAGAGAAATTTAAACATGTCATCATTGGTTTAAAAAAAAAAATCAGATAAAACAGGAGTTCCCATCGTGACTCAGCAGAAATGAATCTGACTAGCTTCCATGAGGACACGGGTTTGATCCCTGCCCCTGCTCAGTGGGTTAAGGATCCAGCGTTGCTGTGAGCTGTGGTGTAGGTCACAGATGTAGCTCAGATCTGGCATAGCTGTGGTGTAGGCCAGCAGCTACAACTCAGATTCGACCCCTAGCCTGAGAACCTCCATGTGCCGCGGGTGCGGCCCTAAAAAGAAAAAAAAGAAAAAAAAATTGGATAACACAAAATGTAAGCAGTTATCACACTTACTAAAATAGGTAAAATAGGTTAAATAAGACATTTTCCTGCTGATTAAAACATGAAATCTTGAGAGTAAAACCCATGCTTCCACATGAACACAATGTACAGAAAGTATAACATACAATGGAATCATCAGATTTTCACCTAATGTCTACTTCCAACTTCTACTTGTAGCAGAGAGAGAAAATAAGAATAAATATGTGTGAACAAATGCTGTAAAAAATGCATTTAATTCCCTACAATCGCAGTTCTGTCGTGGCGCAGTGGTTAACGAATCCGACTAGGAACCATGAGGTTGCGGGTTCGGTCCCTGCCCTTCCTCAGTGGGTTAACGATCCGGCGTTGCCATGAGCTGTGGTGTAGGTTGCAGACGCGGCTCGGATCCCGCGTTGCTGTGGCTCTGGCGTAGGCTGGTGGCTACAGCTCCGATTGGACCCCTAGCCAGGGAACCTCCATATGCCGCGGGAACGGCCCAAAGAAATAGCAAAAAGACAAAAAAAAAAGTAAATTATAATTGATTTTAAGCTTATTTCCCCATAGACCATCTCTTAAATTCTGTTCAATATTGCTGAGCAATCAAAAACCAGGTGCTGGAGTTCCTGTCGTGGCTCAGTGGTTAATGAGGATGTGGGTTCAATCCCTAGCCTTGCTCAGTGGGTTAAGGATCTGGCATTGCACTGAGCTGTAGTGTAGGTCGATGACGCAACTTGGATCCCAAGTTACTGTGGCTGTGGCGTAGGCCAGCAGCTGCAGCTCCCATTTCACCCTTAGCTTGGGAAACTCCATATGCCACTGGTGAGGCCCTAAAAAGACAAAACAAAACAAAAACCAGATGCTAAGTAGTACAAAGATGAAAACTCACAGTACCTTCCCCAGAGCAGCTGATAGTGCAGTGATTCTCACTACTTTGGAGGGTCAGAGACTCTTGAGAAATTGATAAAACCTAGGGACCCCATCCCCAGAAAAATGCATGCCATTCAAAAATCTGCATATAATTTTCCAGGGGTTACTGTTCACCTAGAGTCCAGTTATGGTTTCTTTAAGAGTCATGGACCACTGTAAGAATTCCTCCTGGTCTAATGGAATATAAGATTTTTAAAGGGGTGATAGGGACAATTACAAAGGAAATCAAAAAACAAAAATAGGAGATAATACAATCATGTAGACAGTGTAAATAAGGACAAAGATCCCATGCCAGAAGTCAGATTATCCATATTCAAATCTTGGTTCTATTACTTACTGACTTTAGATAAGTTTCTTTACCTCGGTAAGCCTGTTTCCTCAACTAAAGGGAATGAGAATACCTGGCTTTTACAATTGTCTTAAGTGAAATAATGGATGCAAAATTTAGCACAGTGCCAAGACAGAGACACACGTGGTAGTACAGACCCAGAGTCCCTTGAGTTGAATTTCTCCTAAAGTCTTTACAGTCCTAATAAGTCCACATACATCCTCAGAGTAAACCCTCGGTTTCTTAAGATTGTCTTTATGACCAAAAGAGCCCAACTAAACATCACCTTCTCTCAAACCCCAATGCCCAAAGTAGTTGATGACTTCTGAAACTCCTTTAAATTCTAAGGTGATCATGTAGGGCAATATTGACTTTAAATGTATCTGCTTTTATTCATTCAGTGAAACCTCCCTTCCCCCCAGAACTGGGATTTATTAACAAAAAAAATAACTCCCCCCCCCAAAAAAAACTGCTAGAAAAAAAGTCTTGTAAATTAAAGCGCAAGACAGTAAATTTATTTACATTCATATTATTTCTGCTCTAGTTAGCAAACTGACTTGTAGAATTTTGATTTACCACTTTAAGCTGTTTCTTTTTTCTTCTAAATTGTATACCCTACTATAGGCTGTTTAACCTTACTTTGTAAACATCAAAATCCATATATCATGAACCTCAGTGTCTTTTATTCTATGTAATAATCCTATAAAATTTATTAGCAAAGAAAAATATTAAAGATACTGTTTTCCTTTACAAAAAAAAAAAAAAGGCAATCTAGACCAATCCAACAGAATGCTTTACATTTTTTTTTAAATGCATTTGGACTGATATTCTTCTTACAACAAAATTCAGGCAAGGGCACTAAATGATTCTAGTTTCCCTAATTTTCTAACTCAAATATTATAGAATTTTTTTAAAGGTAATAAATATTTCCAAAGTAATCAGGTGATATATTTATACTTTTTCCTTCTTGGATGACACAGTATCAATATAATTTATAACTTTATTAATTTCAATCTACTGTAATTTTTTTGGCCATGCCTGAGGTATGTTAAAGTTCCCAGAACAGGGATTAAACCTGCACCACAGCAGTGACAATGCTGGATCCTTAACCTGCTGCACCACAAAGGGACGCCTATAATTTTTAAAATTTAAATTACAAAGAAATAAACCTGACCAAGGAGGTGAAAAAAAAGATAGCTATACCATGCTCTTGGATTGGAAGGATTAACCTGTTAAAATGACCAAACTACCCAAAGCAATCTACAAATCATCCTAAAATTTATATGGAACCATCAAAAACCCAGAATTGCCAAAGGAATTCTAAAGAATAAGAACAAAGCTGGAGGCATAACCCTCCCAGACTTCAGACAATACTATAAGGCTACAGTCATTAAAACACCATGGTACTGGCACAAAAACAGACACATGGATCAACTGAGCAGAATAGAGAGCCCAGAAATAAACTCACACACCTATGGTCAATTAATCTTTAACAAAGGAGGCGAGAACATACAGTGGAAAAAAGACAATCTCCTCAGCAGATGGTGTTGGAAAAGCACGACAGCTACATGTAAATCAATGACATTAGAACACACCCTCACACCACACACAAAAATAAACTTGAAATGGCTAAAGACCATAAAACTCTTAGAAGAGAACATAGGCAAAACATTTTCTGACATAAATCGTACCAATGTTTCCTTAGGTCACTCCCCCAAGGCAACAGAAATAAAAGCAAAAATAAACAAATGGGACCTAATCAAAATGACAAATTTTTTTTGCACAGCAAGAATAAAATAAACAAATCAAAAAGACAACCTATGGACTGGCAGAAAATATTTGCAAATTATGTGACTCACAGGGCTTAATTTCCAAATATATAAACAGCTTGTACAACCGAGTAACAAAAAAAAAAACCAACCCAGCCAAAAAATGGGCATAAGACCTAAATAGACATTTCTCCAAAGAAGATATACAGGTGGCCTACAGGCACAAGAGAAGAGACTCAACATAGTATCAGAGAAATGCAAATCGAAAATACAATGAAGTATCAATTCACATGGATCAGAATGGCCTTCATCAAAATGTCTACAAATAAGTGCTGGAAAGTGTGTGTAGAAAGGGAACCCTCCTATAGTGTTTGTGGGATGTACACTGGTGCCACCACTATGGAAAACAGTATGGAGGTTCCTAAAAAAACTAAAAATAGAGTCGCCATATGATCCTGAAACCCACTCCTGGGAATATATTCAAACAAATCTATAATTCAAAAGAATACATACACTTCTATGTTCACAGCAGCACTATAAACAATAGCCAAGATATGGAAACAAGCTAAATGTCCATCGACAGAACAATGGGTCAAGAAGATGTGGTACATACACATAACAGAATATCACTCAGCATAAAAAAGAATGAAATTATGCCATTGGTAGCAACGTGGATGGACCTAGAGATTACCATACTAAGTGAAGCCAGAAAGAGAAAGACAAATACCATATAGCACTTATATGTGGAACCTAAAATATGCCACAAATAAACTTAACTATGAAACAGAAACAGATTCACAGACATAGAGAGCATACCTGTGGTTGCCAAGGGGGAAGGGGGATGGGAGAGAGGGATGGATTGGGAGTTAGGGAGTAGCAGATGCAAATTATTATATATAGAATGGATAACAAGGTTATACTGTATAGCACAGGGAACTATATTCAATATCCTGTAATAAACAATAGAAAAGAATATTTAGAATGTGTGTGTATATAATTGAATCACTTTGCTATGATTCAGCAGAAATTAACACAACCCTGAAAATCAACTATACTCCAATAAAGTAGAATTTTTTTAATTACAAATTTTTACCATTTAAATAAAATACAAAATTTTCCTCTTAAGTAATGCTTACTTCTGAGGTTATATGATTTAGATGAATAAAAAATAACTCTTCACACTCAAAGGCACTGAGGCAAAATGAAAAAAAAAATCTCTGGAGCAAGGAATACTTTCTTCACCATTTATGACTTATGATCTTAGGCAAATCACCCTGAGACTCTATCTATTAAACTAATGTAAAATGGGATGTTTTTTGACTGCATGGCAATATGGAGAGAAAAGAGATTAATAAATCTTAGCTTTTTCTTCTTTTCCCAGTTCTAGCATGAATTTAAAAATAGACAGTACTCAGTCAACGGAAAAAAAAAAAAAAAAACCCACAATATACCATTACTCCGTTGCTCATTTGTCTCTGTCACAGCGCTACAGGGAAGAAATGAGAGTTCTCAGAAAATCTGTGAGAGAGAGAAAGAGATGAAAGGGAAGACCCTCAAGGCAAGGCTTCCTGCCAAAAATCTTCTTATAATACTTGGATTTTACACAAAATGCCAAAAATTTCACGAATCAGAAAGAGAATCTAGGAAAATAAAGATTTTAAGTGTTTTTATTTTGTTTGGTTTTGTTTTGTCTTTTTAGGGCCATACCCATGGCACATGGAGATTCCCAGGCTAGGGGTCGACTTGGCCTATACCACAGCACAGCAACACTGGATCCTTAACCCACTGAGCAAGGCCAGGGACCAAGCATGTCTCCTCATGGATATTAGTCAGATTTCTTTCCACTGAGCCATGACAGGAACTCCATAAAGATCTTGTATTTATTTATTTATTTATTTTCGTCTTTTTGCTATTTCTTGGGCCGCTCCCACGGCATATGGAGGTTCCCAGGCTAGGGGTCAAATCGGAGCTGTAGCCACCAGCCTACGCCAGAGCCACAGCAACGCAGGATCCAAGCCACATCTGCAGCTCACGGCAACGCCGGATCGTTAACCCACTGAGCAAGGGCAGGGACCGAACCCGCAACCTCATGGTTCCTAGTCGGATTCGTTAACCACTGCGCCACCATGGGAACTTCTGGATTTTTTTTTTTAATGTAAGTACAATTGATGTACAATATTATGTGAGAGGTACAATATAGTGAGTCATAATTTTAAAGGTTATACCCCATTTATAGTTATTGTAAAATAATGCCTATATTTCCTGAGTTGTACAATATATCTTTGTAGCTTATTTTATACATAATAGTTTGTACCTCTTAATCTCCTATCCCTATGTTGCTCCTCCTCCCTTTCCTCGCCTCACTGGTAACCACTAGTTTGTTCTGTTTATCTGTGAGTCTCGCTTTTTTTGTTACATGTGCCAGTTTGTTGTATTTTTTAGATTCCACATATAAGTGATATCATACAGTACTTATCTTATTCTGACTTATTTCACTTAGCATAATAGTCTCCAAGTCCACCCATATTGTTGCAAATGACAAAATGTCTTTACTTTTTATGGCTGAGTAGTGTTCCATTGTGTGTATGTGTGCGTGTATATTTACATATACACTCCACCTTCTTTAACCATTCATCTATTGATGGACACTCAGGTTGCTTCCTTGGCAATTGTTAAAAAAAATGCTGCCATGAACACTGGAGTGTACGTATCTTCTTGAATTAGTGTTTTTAAAAATAGGAAATGGTTTTAAATAAGCTTCTCTGGCCTAGCCTGGAAACTTAAAAACTGTGTAGACACGTTCAGGAATCTAAATGTCATTCAAAAATTATTTGAATGCATTAGATGTGCTAATAAGAAAAAGTCCACCATAAAATAATATGATGTAAAAGAAATGAGATAATGTTTGTAATTCCAAGAGAATATGATAAATAAGACCATCCCCAAATCTTCCTCAATGTGAGGTACTGAAACCTTAAAAAAATCTTTTTACCACAACAAAAGTTTTATTAGTCATTTTGTTTTCATTTTCTCAATAGTAGTTGATTTTCCCTTATCTCCCCAAACGGTCATGTGCCAGAATCAAAAGGCCATCCCTTCCTTCTACGTGTTTAGTTTGAAGAGCTATCCAAAGCAGTTTACAACAGGAAATAGTGAAAAGAATACAAAGGAATATTTCCAACAAGGAATATAAGAATTTGCAGGATAGCTCTTCCACTTTAACCTAAAATGCTAAATCAGAAGTTACCACAGTAAATCAAAAATAATTAGGCAGTGGCAGAACTAAATCTCACCACCAACCTAGCTTAGGTAAGTGGCCACGCTTTAAAACAGTGAAATACAGGAGTTCCCTGGTGGCCTAGAGATTAAGGATCAGGTACTGTCACTGCTGTGGCTGGGATTCAATCCTTTGCCCATGAACTTCGGCATGCCATGGGCATGACCTAAAAACAACAAGCAAAAAACCAAACAAACAAACAAACAAAAACAGAAAATGATGCAATGATGTGAACAAGACAAGGATTTTAAATGGGTCAGAAGACTTGACTTTAAATCTCTGTCCTGCTATAGACTATCTGTTCAACCTTAGACCTTAAACAAATTAACATTTCTATACCTCATTGAATGTATAAAATGAAGAGAGTAAAACCTGCATCATGGAGTATTTATAAAGATTAACTGAAGGAGTTCCCTTAGTGGTGCAGCAAAAACAAATCCGACCAGCATCCATGAGGTGGTGGGTTCGATCCCTGGACTCGTCAGTGGGTTAAGAATCCAGTGTTGCCGTGAGCTGTGGTGTAGGTCACAGATGTGGCTCAGATCTGGCTCTGCTATGGGTTTGGCGTAGGCTGGCAGCAACAGTTCCAATTAGACCCCTAGCCGGGGAACCTTCATATGCCATCGGTGCGGCCCTAAAAAGATAAAAGACAAAAAAAAAAAAAGATTAACTGAAAATATTACAGAGAACACAATGTGAGGCACATTGTAAGATTCAAGAATTAGTAGCTATTAGATCTCATTAAACCTGTAATATAACACTATAACTTAGAGGCAGTCTAGACCTGTGCTCTCCTATATCACAGCCACTACTACTACTAAGGTGAGTATAAAACAGGCTGCTAGTACAAAAAAGAGAAAGAATGTAAAATATCAGAGTTCGCACTGTGGTGCTGTGGGTTAAGGATCTGATGTTGTCTCTGAGGCGGCAGGGGTCCAATTGCTGGCTTGGCACAGTGGGTTAGGGATCCATGGTTGCTGCAGCTGTGACGCAAGTTGCAGCTGCAGCTGGGATTTGATCCTTGGCCCAGGACCTTCCACATGCTGTGGGTGCATGCAAAAAAGGAAAAAACAAAAAACAAAAAACTGTAAAATATCTCAGTAATTTTTAAACTGATGATGCTGAAATAATAATATTCTAGATTACCAGATTAAGGAAAATCTATTATTGAAGTTAATTTCACTTGTTTCTTTTCACACTTTGAAGAGACTACTAGAAAAATTAACATTACATATGTGGCTTATGTTTCTCTTAGCTCTGGTTTAAAATCACATCTTTGATACATTTTCAAACACAAAATAGGATGAAAATTTCATTATGCACTTCATATGAACTATCTAGGAGACTGAAGACCCTAATGCACTTTAAATTCCTTATAATTTAATTAGCATGATTTTAATGTTTATCAAATTCACTTTATTATTTTATACTTCCAGGTCTCTTGATTACTCCTGTTCAATCTATTGCCTATTCATACCTCATCTTCCCACTTTGGCTATAACATCACACAGGATATCTTACACACCAGCTGAAAGCCACCATGTGGCAGGCCACCCTTATCTATCAGCTGCACGTACTGTCTGTTCTTCAGATAAAGTTAACAGAAACTTACTCTAAGACCCATCCACATTCCTAAAAAAAAAGTCTGTCTCAAATTCACTACTATATTTTGTATTAAAACAATGTATCCCATCTCTGACTTTCCTACCAGCAAATCTACCTTCTAGTGATCAAGGAGCCAAAATATAGTTTCAAATTGTGCTTTATAACCTATTAATGTAACTTAACTGCAAGATAACATTCTTTTTCAGTGCCTGGAGATACGCACTAATTAGGTAATGGTAAAAGATGACTCCTTTTTTTTAACTTATTTATTTATTGGCTTTTTTTTGGGGGGGGGCTTTTTCAAGGCTGCACCCACAGCACATGGAGGTTCCCAGGCCAGGGGTCCAATCGGAGCTGTAGAAGCTGGTCTACGCCACAGCCATAACAATGCAGGATCCGAGCCATGTCTGTGACCTACACCACAGCTCACCACAATGCCAGATCCTTAACCCACTGAGCAAGGCCAGGGATTGAACCCGCCACCTCATGGTTCTAGTTGGATTTGTTTCTGCTGCACCATGACGGGAACTCCAAGATGACTCCTTTTTATCTGCTAAAAATTCTCAGAGAAAGTTTTAAAAATACTGATAAAAACTATAAATTTAACCAACTCTTCTATTACTTATTAACATTACTGACAGGACATGTCATAATGCTGAACACGTACTGTTTAACCACTATAGCTGGGAAATTCTAACTTAAATGGTATCAAAAATACATAGTTATACATCACCTCTGATTTCTCCAGAGCATTTCCACAGCATTTCCATAGACATTATTGTATAAGTTCCTACAAAAGTCACTAGCTGGAAGTAAAAGTGATTTTTACTATCCCTTCATCTGACAGATGCAAAAACCAAGGCCCAGAGGTTATGTTATGAGTGACTTACCTGCCCACAAAAAGTTAGTGAGAAAAGATAACATAAGAAAATCTACTGTTAAGTAGATTTGGGGCTCTAAGTCAGATCACGGATTCAAATACTGGCTTCAAAACTTCACAGCTGTAGCATCTCTGAAAAGTCACTCCTAGCCTTCTTTCTTCTGTATTTCAGTTTTCTCATGGAGATAATATTAGGAGTTTCCCTCCCAAAAATTAAGATAAGGTGCTCACACATAGAAAGTTCTCAATAAATGCTTTTATCATTTAAAGCTTTAGAATATGAAACAAGGGATATTTTAAAATGACTTTTTCTTCTTTTTCTTTTTCGCTTTTTAGGGCCACACCTGTGGCATATGGAGGTTCCCAGGCTAGGGGTACAATCGGAGCCACAGCCACCAGCCACAGCCACAACGACAGCAACGCCAGACCCGAGCCGCATCTGTGACCTACACCACAGCTCATGGCAACACCGGATCCTTAATCCACTGAGCGAGGCCAGGGATCGAACTCACAACATCATGGTTCCTAGTTGGATTCGTTTCTGCTGTGCACAAGGGGAACTCCCCTCTTTTTCTTTTTAGGGCTGCCCTTGCAGCATATGGCAGTTCCTGGGCTAAGAGTAGAATAGGAGCTGCAGCTGCCAGCCTACACCACAGCCACAGCCACGAGGGACTCCTTAATCCATAACCCATTGAGCAAGGCCAGGGATTGAACCCGCATCCTCATCGATTCTAGCTGGGTTCATTACCGGTGAATCACAATGAGAACTCCCTTAAGATGACATTTTTTAAAAACAAAACTTGTCATAAGCATATTTCTAGAACATCTTGAACAGTCATACACATTTCAAATTGGTAACATTTTCATTTATGACAAATTCATTCTTGTCGCTTCCTTTTTTTCTTTTAAAATTATCTGTAAGAAATGAAACTATTTCTCTTGTGTGGAGTACACATTGTGGTAAACTTTATCACAGGGCAGACTCAAATTTGTAGAAACTAATTTTTAAAGTCATGTTTCCTAAGTCACAATGTACAAATCTGAAACAATGTTGCACAGTAACCAGATCTCAATTCTGAAGGCTAGCTAATGCATCAATTTAGGAAAAAGAGAATGCCACCGCAAAAGTGGAGTGATGGGAGACAGTGTGCAGGGGAAACTCCTATAGTTCTACAAAGTATATACTCTTCTGGTATCAAATAGTAGGTGCTCAAAAGACAATTTCTGGGTGAGTGAATGGATGAATGAATAGGAGAAACTTAACGTTCCTTCAAGTGAGCTAAATCAAACAAGAAGGCATTTGTGATACTGTGGTAGATATCCTTCTAAACCTAGGAAGTCATTAATAAGGCTGACCAAAGTTCTCAGCCAAAGCCCAGGGACTAAAAGAAACAATTATTCTAAGATTTCCCCCTGCTAATTAATTTCAATGGCCTTCTTTATATGTCGGTTTAAAAAAATTATACCGAAATGAATTCCTACAGAGAGAGGAAAAAAAAATGCTTTCTTTATAAGTATAAAGTGCTTTTAGGAATTAGCCAAAATCATCAAATTCCTGTTGTACCTATATACATATAGAAGGATCCTTTAACTGCAAAACAAAATTGACACTCTATGGAGTTCCCGTGGTGGCGGAGTGGTTAACAAATCCGACTAGGAACCATGAGGTTGCGGGCTCGGTCCCTGCCCTTGCTCAGTGGGTTAACGATCCGGCATTGCCGTGAGCTGTGGTGTAGGTTGCAGACGCAGCTCGGATCCCGCGTTGCTGTGGCTCTGGGGTAGGCCGGTGGCTACAGCTCCGATTCGACCCCTAGCCTGGGAACTTCCATATACCGCGGGAGCGGCCCAAGAAATAACAACAACAAAAGACAAAAGACAAAAAAAAAAATTGACACTCTATGTGTTAAAATGTCTATTGTTCCTAAAGGATTTTTTTTTTCTATTCAAATATATCCAGGGCAGGAGAGCAATTGTTGTGCCTACTTATCACTCAACTTGCAGAGTTCTGTACCCAAGCCTTATTTCTAAATGTTAGCCTGACATTTGATATCGACATAGCTATAAAGATGAATTCAGAGTCGTCTTGCAAAAAGATTGTAAGCAAAAAGCAATGGGCATAAAGCAATAACTACATTACCCAGACAAAACAAGTAGTATAATTTTAACTCGATACTTCTAGAAATAGAGAAAAAAATTAAGACACTGTAAAAGTAATAATGATGGCTTCTACACGATACACCTGTTATCCTATTTTCAGACAGTTACTTCTATTAGTATAAATGCTTATAAACTTTTTAAGAAGCTAATTTTCTTAGAAATATATTTTCAAAAGAATAATGTAAAACGTAAATTTAACTATAAAATGTTACATAAATAAACAGTCTCAGGGAACTATATAACTCAGGAAAACTGTTGTATTATAACACAGGGAACTCTACCCAAAATTCTGTGATAATCCATGTAGGAAAAGAATCGGAAAGAGAATGGATATGTGCATATGTATAACATTCAGTTATACAGTTTGTTGTATAGCAGAAATTATCACAAACTTGTAAATCAACTACACTTCAATAGAACTTTTAAATTTGAAAAAATAATGTTACATAAATAAATATTAAAACTTACACACTTTCTTTCCAGTCAATTCTTCTTCACTTTAAAAATGATTTTTGAGAAGTTCCCATTGTGGCTCAGGGGTTAACGAATCCGACTAAGAACCATGAGGTTGCGGGTTCGATCCCTGGCCTTGTTCTGTGGGTTAAGGATCTGGCGTTGCCGTGAGCTGTGGTGTGGGTCTCAGACTCGGCTTGGATCCTGCGTTGCTGTGGCTCTGGTGTAGGCCAGTAGCTATGGCTCCGATTAGACCCCTAGCCTGGGAACCTCCATGCCACGGGAGCCGCCCTAGAAAAGGCAAAAAGACTAAATAAATAAATAAAATAAAAATGATTTTTGACAGTGTTGTTAATAAAGAATATTAGATCAAGTTTTTTTTTTTTTTAACTATTACATGTGAGATTCAGGTTAAGGCATGCATTATTAACACAGCAAAATCCAAATATACTGCTACCGGTTCCCTTTAAAAATCCGTTAAAAATAAATTCTGAGCATGAAAGTCAAAATCTAAAGTTATGAGACAGGGGAATTCCCGTCATGCCACAGTGGTTAACGAATCTGACTAGGGACCATGAAGTTGCAGGTTCGATCCCTGGCCTTGCTCAGTGGGTTGAAGATCCAGCATTGCGGTGAGCTGTGGTGTAGGTTGCAGATGAGGCTCGGATCCCGCGTTGCTGTGGCTCTGGCGTAGGCCGGTGGCTACAGCTCTGATTCGACCCCTAGCCTGGGAATCTCCATATGCTGCGTAAACGGCCCTGGAAAAGGCATAAATAAATAAATAAATAAGTAAAGTTATGAGACAATAATTGTTACAATTTCTACAATTACCATTGAGCTAGATTGCCAAATTAAACAGTAACAATTTTTAGTGTAATGATAATATAGCATTAGAATAAAGATATAGGAGTTCCCTTTGTGGCTCAGCAGAAAACAAATCTGACTAGTATACATGAGGACACTGGTTTGATCCCTGGCCTTGCTCAGTGGGTAAGGATCTGGTGTTGCCATGAGCTGAGGCATAGGCCTGTGACTTCAGCTTCGATTTGACCCCTAGCCTGGAAACCTCTATGTGCCATAAGTGCGGCCCTAAAAAAAAAAAAAAAAAAAAAATTAGAAATAGTATCATCTCCTTTATGGTTTTATATATAAGTTGTATTCATTATAGCAGATTGCCCTTCTCATATATCAATGAATTAGTACTCTAAAATCTTAAGGGTAAATCGTTCCACATGATCGCTAATTGTCGAGTGAGTACACACTGTACTTACTGTTCTAACACTGGGGGGCTTCACAGATTATCTCTGGCACTTCTAGGATTTCATGCATTAAGTTGCTTTACCCATCCATATCTTTCATAATGTTCTAGATAATAATAATGATGGAAAACATATACACAGCCCTTATGTTCTTAAATATATTAAAAGGCGATCTAACAGAGTGGTTAAGAGCAACTACCTGAATCCAAATACTACCTCTGCACTCATGACCCTAGGCAAGTTACCTAACTTCTCCATATCTCAGTTTATCTACAAAATGGGATGAATACTTGCCTCATGAAGATTACATAACAATTTTCATTGTTTAGGCTTAGGGCACCCCCCCCTGCACAAAGTGCTACATAAAGGTCAACTGCTATTATTATTATTACTATGTGTCATGTACTGAGCCAAGTACTTTACATGCATTTAATTCTCATTTCTCTATTTTACAGATGAAAATACTGAAGTTTATGGTGGTTCAGCAACTTGCTTTTAATATAAAAGCTAACAAGTACAAGGGCCCAAACTCAAACCCAGGTTGCCCCTTTAACAATCCAAGCACTGATATCTATGCCAATGTTTCAAACCTGGCTCCATGAATATACTCATAGGGAATTCACAAGTTTTCACCCTGAAGATTTTTATTTTAAACTATGCTAGAGATAGTTTTCAGATGAAAGACATTTTCACATACTAAATTTTCTTAACTCATCAAACTGGGATATGCAAACCACTGGTGTTCCCAGGAATATCTTTTTTTTCCCTTACAAAGTAGTCAACTTTAAAAAACTTCAAGTGCAACACTCAGCTTTCATTTTTTAAGAATGAGGACAACAATTTTTCAAAATCCTTATACCTATTTCATTACAGACAAAGTTTTCGAACGTTTGGCTAGCTTAACTACCTGAAAAAGCAAAAAACAAACAAACAAACAAAAAACTATGGACACCCCCCCACCCCGGTAACACTTGGTCTTGTCTTTAAAAATAAAACACAAACACTAAAAGAAGAAACAAATATTTTAAAAGTATTTATTCCCTTAGTTAACATACTAGTACTCATATTAAGCACTAGCTGCTCATCTTTAATTATATAATAGCCTATAGGATATTTTTACTTCATAACTCAAAAAATAAGCCTCAAATAATAAACTCATTTTCTCTATGCCACCTTTCCCTTAAAAAGATCCCTTTTCAACATTCTTAATTCCTGTCAATGGTATCACTCTTCTCTCTGTCATCTGGCCTCAGAACCATGTGGTTGAGAAAGAAATGGGATTCAAAGGCAGAACAGTGAAAAGCCTGTACTCAGTTCCTCCTATAGGAACATTACCTCAAGAAGTTGTAATCTATCTGGCACAGTGGACATACACAATTATAAACACTGAAATAAATGCTATGAAGGATGCATAAGATCTTATGGGAGTAAAGAATGATGGGCTAAACTCTAAGGTAAAGAGGATAGGGAGTGAGAGAAGATAGCCAGAGGTGATACTTTTAAGAATGAATAGCACTTAATAAAGAAGAAACAATCTGCCAAAAGAAGGGAGTAACATGTACAAAGGTATAAAGGCACAAAAATCTCATGATGTATTTATTGAACACCAAGCAGTGTTCCAGAAATTTCCAGTTTTACAGAAAGTAAAGTGTGATAAGAGAGACTGATAGGAAATGAAGCTAGAAAAGGCAAGCATACTCACACTATGAACAGTTTAGCCAATAAATTTAGATTTTATTCAATGAGTAAGGAAAGACCATTGAGTAATTTTAAGCCTGAATGAATTACTGCATCTTTCTTTTAGAAATCTTGCTCTTGCACTGAAAAACAGACTGCAAGAGTTACAGGCCAAATCAAGGACAACTGTTAGAAGGCTACTGAAACAGTTCAGGCAAGAGACTAGATTGATTCAAAAAATATGTAGTAGGTAGGACTACAGGATTTGGTAACCAGTTAAGACTGGTTTGAGGTTTGATAGGAAGATGGAGGAAAGGAAGGAAGCTAGGCAAATTCAAGGGTTTTTTTGTTTGTTTGATTGTTTTGGCTTTTTAGGGCTGCACCTGAGGCATACGGAGGTTCCCAGGCTAGGGGTCCAATCAGAGCTGCAGCTGCTGGCCTACACCACAGCCACAGCAACATGGGACCCAAGCCGCATCTGTGACCTACACCCCAGCTCACGGCAACACCAGATCCTTAACCCACTGAGCGAGGCCAGGGATCAAACCCCCGTCCTCATGGATACTAGTTGGGTTTGTTAACCACTGAGCCATGACAGGAATTCCCTGCAAAAAATTCAAGGTTTTTAGCTTGAGCTCTGGGTAGATGGAAATGCCATTAAGTAAAACGGGGAACAAAGCAAGAGAAACAAGGTGAAAGGAAGGAAAGCTTATGAGTATAGATGGTGTTGGTACTTCTGGTACGTACATCCAGAAGAAATTGTTTAATGAATGGCTAAGCTTAAAACTCAGGAGAAAAAAATCTAAGGTAAAAATATGAAATTGGGAAGTATTAGGCAGGGAGCAGATGAAACTGACTAGGCAAACTATACAAAAGCAAAGAGTTCCAGAGACCAACAATATTTAAAACCGAGGCAGACAAGTAAATGAAAAGTTGGAGAGAGTAGTGAAACAGAAGTTTGGAAAGGAGAGAGTTTCATGAAGAAGAGAGTTGTCAATGTATTGAACATATCAAAAAAGGTAAAGAGAAGAACTTCAAAGCTTTTGGATTTGGCAATTGAGTAACTGGCAAACACAGAGGTTACAGAGGAATGGAAGGCAAAGAAAGCTAAATTAGACAGGGGTTGAGTGACTGGCAGGGGAGGAAAGAGATATCAATCCTGGTTGAGAAGAAAGTAAGAACAGAGGAAAATATACAGGGTCAAAGAAGAACATTTTAGTATTTTTACAGGATTAGAAAGGGACTAGTGAAGAGTGAGATTTTTTACTTTGTACTTTAAACTTAGTATAAAGAAAGTTACCCATGATACAACATTAAATGAGGAAAAAAAAAGTTGAAGAATATGCATAGTATGATATCACTTAAAATTCAGACTCCATTCTATGGCCTTCAAGGTTTTAGTCCTCTATAACCTGGGCCCTGCCTACTTGTGACTTCATCACATGCCATTCTCTTCCTCATTCACTATGCCCCCTCACACTGACTGTTCTTTTTTGATGCTTCAACATGCCAAGCTTGTTCTTACCTCAGGGTTAACAGGTTACCTCCTGTTACTTCTGCCTAGCATGCTCTTCTCCCTAACTGTCAATGGCTCATTTCTTTAAATCATTCAGATTTCAATTCAAACATCGCCTCATTTAAGAGGCCTGCCCACCTATGTAATATTACATCATCTACCCCAGCTCCTTAAAGTTACCATCATTACCTTCGTGTTATCAACTATCACTACATGAAATTATTTACTTGTCCACTAGGCCACCCCCACCAGAATATAAGCTCCATGAGAAGAGAGACCTCCTTTGCCTTATTCACCACATATCCTGGGGCTGCTTAAAACAGTGCTTGGCACATAGTAGGCACTTTACTATTGAATGAAAATGTGTATGTATGCATGCACGCACACATATATAAATGCATTTATTTACAGGAAAAGCATTAAGAAAGTTCTAATTTATTATTCGAACTTAACACCAGATGAGTGTGAGATTAGGAGATGTATACAATGATTCATTTTTTGCTTCATAGATCTATATTCAAATCTTCTATAAAAATTACATATTTTGTAATTGAAGAACAACTTTTAAATAATTATTATATGAGCCTAAGAGAGCTCATCTATTTCTGTCTCCCTCTTTGCTTTTGGTGGTCGTCATGCTCTAGTGCAATTGATCCTTGAAAGGTTTTGTTTTGGTAGGGCAGTTCAAAGTTACAATCATAAACTTTAGAGCCTCAGAGAACTTACACATCATCTAATCCAACCCACTAGTTTTACAGATGAGAAAGTGGAGACTCATAGTAACTTAACAAAATAATTTAAGTAATAAAACTAAGGTATTGATGAGACGTTTTCAAAGATCAAATAATTAGGAACTATTTAAAAGGCTCATCTGTTATATGCAATACGTAATTTAAAAGATCACCAATAAAAGCTTACTCAAGCTTACTCTCACATATAACCTACAATCTTCTGGTGAAATTATTCATCAAAGTAAAACTATTTCCTTAAGCACACTATTTGACGAATGAACCCTACAGTTAAGCATCAGCTGACCATTATAATATGACAAGGTATTAAGAGTACATAAACAGGGAGTGAAGTCACTCACCGTTAGGTGTGCAGACTTACTGAACTAACAGGTACTTCCTTCCTCTAGGATATACAATACGCTAAGTATATAATACATCTAAGGATTCATCAAACTTTGGTTCAAAATTCTGTATCGATGTCTATAATGTATATTTCATAGAATTTAATAAAAATTAAATGTTGAATAGCTAAGAAATACCCTACTAAACATCACTTACAGAAATGACGCAACTATTTCTCTTTACGTATATGTAACGTTTACCGGGAGTACAACAAATTTCATCTAAACTTTATTAATATTACTTTAAGTTTGTTCAACAAACTAACTCATATGATCCTCACAACAACCCCATAGACAGCAGAAATTATTACTCCCATTCTATATGTAAGAATATGGCAAAGAGGTTGAGGAACTTGACAAAGGTCATTTTGACAAGTCCTAGGACCCACACCCTCTACTTATTAGCCCACTGTTCTTTCCATCACCCAAGCCACCTCACATTTACTATTTATTAAAATGCAAACCACTTTATAACCTCCTTCCTTCCACCAATGGAGGTGAGGAGGGTACCAAAGCTCTAGCAATCCTATCCCTTTCTATTCCACTTGAAATTTTAGTACCTAAGAGAATATTAGTCTCTTATCACTATTTATTTTAATAATGACAAGAAAGATAAGTCACTTTGGTTGAGAACTGTCCACATCAGTAATTCTGTATGAAATTCTAACAAGTATTCAATTACTTTATTTTTTTTTCTTTGTCTTTTTAGGGCCAGACCTGTGGCATATGGAAGTTCCCAGGCTAGGGGTCCAATCGGAGCTGTAGCTGCTGACCTAAGCCACAGCAACATGGGATTCAAGCAGCCTCTGTGACTTACACCACAGCTCACAGCAACACTGGATCCTTAACTCACTGAACAAGGCCAGGGATCAAACCCAAGTCCTCACAGATACTAGTCGGGTTCGCTGCCACTGAGCCACAACAGGAACTCTCTATTTTCTTAGTCTTAATAAAGGTATCCTCTCATTTAGAAAACGCTCTACAAACAATACCTAAATGGGCTTTATGAAGCCCATACCTACTATGGGCTTTATACCTGAAAAAAAACTGAAACCAATCTTAGTCCTAACACTTGCTAGCTGTTCAAATGTGGGTACATTTCTTAACTTCCTTGAGTCTCACTTTTCTCATCTATAAAGTGAGGATATACCATCTAGCTCTGT
This sequence comes from Phacochoerus africanus, assembly GCF_016906955.1. NCBI lineage: Eukaryota > Metazoa > Chordata > Mammalia > Artiodactyla > Suidae > Phacochoerus > Phacochoerus africanus. The sequence goes on along the minus strand of NC_062550.1, from coordinate 33,333,568 downwards.
GAGTTGTTAGGCAGACTCAATGAGATAGTATTCGCAAAGCGTTTTAGTAAAAGGGCCGGTTCATAGAACAAACCAGTTCTGTTAGAGAAACAAACATACAGATAGGTACTGCCCATAGGTAACATCATTTATGTGACATTTACCAATTTAACTTCTACCGTGACCTTATTTCTTTTCTTTCTCAAATATCTGGGGCAGGACACTGATATACCACTCTTGCTCCCAGAGTACCAATTAACATTGAGTGCTGGATTTCAGTCCTCTTCTAATCCCTCTAGTTAAGGAATATCATAATCTATTATTTGACTATCATAAAATTGGCTATACCCAAACCAAAGCTTCCACTATTTTCACTCCTATTCTTTGCTAACTACATCATTCGCTACTTTGAACAAAACTGATAACACCAAGCCAATTTCATAAATATAAATCATGATACAGTGAATTCACATTGGGTGAAGAGGGTTAGTAAGTTTCAGGGGGTAGAGAGGAGAAGGACCTAACATGGATAAAGTATGTATTCAGCAGTCCATCATGCACTAAAAACTTATTTTCTCTCTTTCAATCATCCTAGGCGTCATTCTAGTCAAGATTAGCATCGTCTTACAGATTATCAAGGGAAACTCCAACTCTGGCTCCCGCACCCCCTTGCTCAAAGTACTATACCCTACAGGAAGGCTCTTGGCTCAACTCAAAACCTTTCCTCCTCCTCTAGTAATCTCTGCCCAGAAAGCTCTTCTGTCTCCTACAAGGCTAACTCCTCCTCCTGCTTTAGGTCAGAGATTAACTCAACTAGTAGGTTAGCTCAACGAGTACCTACCTGCACCACCTCTAAAGTAGAGTACACCAATGACTCCACCCTATTGCCTTCATAGAACATAAAATGATCAGTATTCATCTTCCTCCCATGTTAAAGGAGAGGGATACTTCGACTTACCACTGCTATATCCTGAATGTTCAGCACAAATGATGCTGGCTTAATGAATGAGCAAACACACCTGCCCACAGCCATTAAGCAAGTGAAAGGCAGAGCCCGGAAACCAATCCAGATGGATCTGACTGCAAACCCCTACACTGCCCCTTTTCACTGGTGGGAGGGAGGTGCTTTGGGCTGGGAAATCAATTTAGATGTGTGCCTTCCTACTTTCCATACTCATTCACTTTAAAGAAATTATGGGACTACTTACACCTGTCCTTAATAAAACAAAACAAAACATTTAACCACCATTTCAAGAGATCTTACATTGTCTTTTAAAACCACAACTCATTTGGGGAAAACAAAAAAACAAAAACTCCAGTGCATTATTATGCTCCTGCACAATCAAAATACCTCCAAACTGTTGAGTAATGGGACTGGCATCTGCACAAGTGGTTATTTAAGGCCAAAAGAAAATTTAAGTCACACACACGAAGTGCATTTTACTAACAGGCTTGCTTATAATATTTTGTTCTTTTATGTTTTGAATTTCCCAATACATCATACAGAAAACCCTTAAATCCAGCTGTGGCATTATCGTTCCGATCATTGTAATCATGTTCTTTCTTAAGGAAAGATGGCACGAAGGCACTCAATCTGTTGTGTTTCACTACTAAAGCCATATTCTTGCTGACAGAAGTCACCTCGGATAGGGAGATCCCGCCATGGCGCAGTGGGTTAAGAAGTCACCTCGGCTAAATGCCCAGTGCGGTTAGAGCCCACCACTAACAACAGTCCTTTTGTTGCCTTCCCCACAGGGCTTAATACTTACTGGTGAGTTCTCCATCCTCGGTTACTCCCGTCCCTCTCATTCCTAGGTAAGTCAGTCCCAATATGAGGAAAAATAAGCAGGCAGCAGTTAAGAGAAACATGGACAAGTAGTGAGCACTGAAACCTCCTGTTGGGGACACCTCCTCCCGTTTAAACTGCTGGAGAAGTTCCTCCTCGGGTTCAGAAAGCTTCGGTTTGTTGTATGTGTTTTTCAGGTAGGTGTGATTGGAGCCCGTATGATTGGAGTGATTGATCCTGAGTGAACCAGAGGCGGCCACCGCCGCACCGGGAGGGAGGCTGTTGGAAAAAATCCTGGGGGAGTCCACGTTGAAGGCTCCGCCGCCGATATGATTATTGGTTTTAAGAAGAGAGCCTGTGGACGAATCCAAGGTTGAGTCCATGTCCGCGAGCGGTGGCGGCAGGAGAGGGGCCAGTTTCTTAGCGTTAACACGATATCTAGGAATGGGGCTGGAGTCCAGTGGATCACACCCTCCTCCCTGCTCCGCCGCCGCTGGCTCCTCGAGGTTTCTGCTCCGGTCTAGACTCCCGGCGGCCGCCGCCCTGTCATTCATCGCGATTCCTCCCCTTCCCTGAACTGAGGTCTCCAGCCGGCCGCCGGCCGATTTCGCAGGCAGCGGAGAGAGAGGCTTACTATGGCCCCGCCGGAGCCGGTGCCGGGAAAGGGAGTCGTCCTTCAATACCTGTCGGCTGGAGGCCACGTCGTCGTCGTCTTCTTCCTCCGAGTCCGAATAGTTTTCCCGGCAGCTGTAGGGGAGAAGCCGGCTGCCATTCACGGTCCGGCCGGACCACAGAGGCTCCTCGGCCTCCGGGTCCCTGTCCTCGCCGTCTTCTCCCTCCTGCTCCTCGTCTTCCGCCGCCCCATCTCTCCCCGACGGGCTCTGCAGCTCGGGAGCCGCCGACCTCCTGGCCCCCCACCACGAGTGGGGCTTCCTCCACTCGGCCGAGTTGTTGTTAGTCACCTCGCTGGCGGTCAGGGGCGCCGACGGCGGTTTGAGCCCGCGGTACTGGAGCGGAGCCCGGTCTTTCCTCCCGCCGCCGCCGCCGCCGCCGGCCTGGTCCCGGGGACTGGCCTCCACGTCCGACTCGTCCGAGCTGAAGCCCAGGACCACTTTGCTGCCAGCCGTGGGGGCGGCCGAGGCGCCCCCAGTCCCTCCCAAGGGGCTCTCCGGGCCCGAAGTGGAGATCCGGCCCAGGCCTCCAGGAGTCCGTAAGTAGGAGAGGTCGCCCGAGACCGGCCGGACCCCCATCCCCGCGGCCGCCACCGTCGATCCCGCGGCGGCGACCGTGGCGGCTGCCGTGTTATTGTTATTACTGTTCCGCGTCTTGGTGCCGCGGCCCCCGGACCGGTGCTGCTGCTGCTCTTCCTCTCGAAGCTTCTTCAGCTTCTTGAGGTAAACCGGGCGGGTGCTTTCCGTCACTGGGCCAGGAGACAGGCCGTAACGGCGGAGCTGAGAGAAAAGCTCCTCATCCGAGAGCTGCTGAGGCGCCGAAGCCGCTGCCGCCGCCATTTTCTCTCCAGGGTGTTTTACAAGCTCCGCGCTACCGGAAGTGACGCGCCGCCCTAGACCCTGAACTAGACCGGGGTGCGTCGCCCTCCCAGCGCCACGGGCGCCTTAGCCAATGGGAGGCGCGGGAGGAGCTCACCTGAGCGGGAAAAGGCCACCTGAGCGGCGCGCAGCTCCCGCTGCTGAGAGTTTTTCTGCGCTCTGACTTGGGGTGCCAGCGCCTTCCCTTCCCTTTCCTTTCTGTCTCCTCTCCATCCGGCAACTCTCTCTTTGCCCTTACCACCGCCTTTCCCGGGGACTGCCTCCTGACAAGCCGTACCTTGACCTCTTCTGTCCAGGTTCCTGCCGCTGGGCAGTAATAGTTGATGGGAAATCTGCCTTGAACTTCATGGCATTAGTTTTTTCCGTCCTGATTCCCGCTGCCTAGGGGAGCCAGGAGACTTAAATTTTGGTGGACAGACAATTGGCAATTTCCCTATCTGACTCCTGGTTCTCTTTTCACTTTGTCTTTCTACTTGACTTACCAAAGAAAAGGGAAGGGCAGTTTCTCTCACTGCTCATTCTGAGAAGCCTCACATCTTCCATTCCAAGGAATAGATACAGAGTAAACCAGCTAGCCCCAATAGTTTTCTTCAATTGTGATGGATATTCATTCCCTAGTTGGTTGTAAAGTATTATCATTTTTTCCTCTTCTAAAATCTGATAGGTCATTATTTTGGTGATTGAAAGAGCCTATCCCTTGCTTCACTCTGTGACAAAAAAGCGAGCACACCATCCTGCTTATTTCCTTCTTAGCATCTTTCCAACCTATAGTTATTTATTTATTGTTAATGATTATTTTTATGCATTTGTTTTCAAAATTATTGATTGACTGGATTGTCTTATCCCTTTGAACTGTAAGCTTTATGGGCACAGGAACCACCCCTACAGTGCCTGACACTAGAAGTTCAAGAACATTTGTTGAACTAATGAATGACTTCCAAAAGTAGGATAGTATGAGATTAATATTTTGATGTAAAAGTAGTGGCAAATGAGAAACCTTCACACACAGTCAATAACAAAAACAAAAAAACAAAAGCAATTAAGACCTGGCAGTCTGTTTCTTTCTCTCTGTTTTTAATATTATCTCTGTCTTAAGCCCTCTGGTCAGATACCAGTTTAGCTTGGGCCATATTACTAACACTGTACTCCCCCTGGTTTCCAGTAAAATATCTTTTGCAATTTTGTCCTTCATAGTCAGGACATTAGCTTTTTTTTTAGTTCTGCACCTGCAGATTATGGAAGTTCCCAGGCTAGGGGTTGAATTGGAGCTGCAGACGCAGGCCTACACCACAGCCACAGAAATGCCAAATCTGAGCCATGTCTGTGACCTACACCACGGTTCACAGCAATGCAGGATCCTTAACCCACTGAGGAAGGCCAGGGATCAAATCTGTGTCCTCATGGATACTAGTCGGGTTCATTACCACTGACCCACAACAGGAACTTCTGACTTTAGCTTATGTTGAAGAACAATCTAAAGAATGACCACTCAACATTATGTTCAAAGGTTTATTTCCTTAGAGACTGTCCTTTCTGGTCTCAGTATTAGAAATAATTGTACTTTTCCAGACAGCTCATTTGTTTTGGTTCTGCTTTGTTTTATTTATGTATTTATTATTTTTGTTGTTGAGGTAAGATTCACATAACAAAATTAAGCATTTAAAAGTGTACATTTGATTGCATTTAGTACATTTACAAAGTTGTGCAACCATCACCTCTGTCTAATTCAAAAACATTTTCAACGTTCCTAAAGGGGAACCTGTACCTGTTATGCAGACATTCTCTATTTCTCCCCATCTCCAGACCCTGGCAACTTTTTTTTTTTTTTTCCTTTTTAGGGCAGCACCCGGGGCATATGGAGGTTCCCAGGCTAGGGGTGTAATCAGAGCTACAGCTTCCACCTATGCCACAGCCACAGCAACACGGGATCTGAGCCCCGTCTGCGACCTACACTATAGCTCACCGCAACACCAGATCCTTAACCCACGAGTGAGGCCAGGGATTGAACCTGCAATCTCATGGTTCCTAGTCAGATTCGTTTCCACTGTGCCACAACAGGAATGCTCAGATCCTGGCAACCTTATCTTCTTCCTGTCTCTATGGATTTAACTATTCTGGATATTTCATATAAATGGACTCATATAATAATGTGATCTTTTGAGTCTGACTCCTTTCACTTAGCATTTTGAGATTCATCAAGATATACCATGTATCAAGGAGTTCCCGTTGTAGCTCAGTGATAACAAACCCGACTAGTATCCATGAGGACAGTTGGATACGTGGCCTGGCTCAATGGGTTAAGGATCTGGCATTGCCATGAGCTGTGGTTTAAGTCACAGACACAGCTTGGATCTGGTGTTGCTGTGGCTGTGGTATAGACTGCAGGTCCAATTTGACCTCTAGCCTGGGAACTTCCATATGTCATGGGTGCGGCCATAAAAAAGCAAAAAGCAAAAAAAAAAAGGATGTAGCATGGATCAGTATTTCATTTCTTTTTATGGCTGAATAATATTTCCTATTATGAATATACCACATTTCATTTATCTGTTCATCCATTGATAGAAATTTTGGTTGTTTCCACCTTTGGGTTATTGTGAATACTGCTGCTATGAACATTCGTGTACAAGTATCTGTTTGAATACTTGTTTTCTATTATTTTGGGTATGTACCTAGAAATTTCAGATCATATGGTAATTGTGGGTTTCACTTTTTGAAGAATCACAAAATTACAAATTTGTTTCTGACCTTATGGATGGACACTGTGTTTGCTGACTTGCCATGTTTCCCTCTTTGAGACAAGAGCTAGGAAGTTCAGGCCAACCATGGCAAGTGTTTAGGGCTCTATAGCATATATTTTATAAATTAATCCCATTGCTAACTCCATCTAAACTTTCTAACTTCATGTGCCTCATTTTATTTTATTTTAATTTTTTTAGGGCTGCATCTGAGGCATATGGAAATTCCCAGGCTAGGGCTCAAATCAGAGCTGCAGCTGCCATCCTACACCATAGCTCATAGCTGTGCCAGATCGTTTAACCCACTGAGCAAGGCCAGGGATTGAACCCTCATCCTCATGGATGCTGGTCAGATTCTTAACCCACTGAGCCATAACAGGAACTCCAACGTGTGCTTCATTTTAAAAAATGATTTTATTTTCTCTTCCTAAGATGATATACATCTGTTTAGCTATCTTTTACTTATTTGCAGACCATCATATAATTCCTCTAACAATCCAAAGGGTATTTTATGATTAGTTTTCATCTTTTACATATAAGGAAACCAAGATTAGAAAGGTTCCTTGATTCAGTTCTCTCAATAGCCAGATGGAAAACTGAAACGTATGACCTCAGAGTCCAAATTTCCTACTCTTTCCACTACAGTATACTACCTCTTGAATACCTTTCTTAAATCATACAGTAATATATGTAAAAATAAACTTAGTTCCCTCTTTTCTCACCTATCCTAGAGAGGGAGGAGTCTGTAATGAGGTGAGGAAGAGGACAAAAGCTTTTACAGTTAACATATTTCTTAGTTTTATTGCTACATGAAGCAACTGGAAAGAGAACTCAGAAATATAAAACTAATTCTACCACAAGTTTTTAGCGGATCAAAGAAGTAACACAATATCACAATGATGTTATTGCTTAACTTCTCTTAAACTGCCTCAAGAATGTCTTCACTAGTTTGATCTACAAAGTTCCTGATGTTTATTTTTCTTTTTATTTGCTCAACTTTTATTCAACGCTCACATTGCTTCTAAGGAAGAAGCCAGAATAAACAGGCTGAAAATACAACATGGTAATGAGAAATGTTGGACAAAATTCTTGTCCTATGTTATTGTGAGAATTAGCCAAGAAAGTTCATAGCAAGAGCATCTGTTTCCTTTTTCTGTTTATAACTCAAATAGGTGAGGAATGGTCATACAACTCAAGTAAATAACATACAGATGATTGATAATTATTTTCTTCTCTGTGCAAGAAGATGAATTGCTAAATCATATACTGGGAATGGTGAAGAATATTTTATATTAATATGTGATGGGCAAGTGTCTTAAAGAATATTCGAGTTCCATTTACAGTTCTGCAGTTAATTAATTGTAGTGATAGTTTACACTTTTATATTGCCTCAGAATCAATAAAGCCTCTTAATTACCTCATTTGATCTTTATGCCAACCCTAACAGGCAGGCCTTATTATCTTGGTTCTATGGATGAGAAAACTAAGGCTCGAGAAAATTCTATCATTTGTCCTTTATGAGAGCTTACTAGCTGAGATCTAAAAAGAAAATCATGGATTTGAAGAATAGACTTGTGGCTGCCGTGGAGGAGAGGAAGGGAGTGGGAGGGATGGGAGCTTGGGGTTATCGGATGAAACTTGGAATGGATTTACAAGGAGATCCTGCTGAGTAGCATTGAGAATTATGTCTACATACTTATATTGCAACAGAACAAAGGGTGGGGGAGAAAATGCATACGTGTAAAAGTAACTTGGTCCCCATGCTGTACCTCGGAAAAAAAATTAAAATAAAAAAAAATGAAATAAAATCATTCCTAGATTGTCTCACCCTAAGTTCACTATTCTTTCCAGCCCCTCACAATCGCCTTCTCACATGAGTAGATTGTACGTCACAGAACGAGTCATTTAGACTTTTTTCTTTTAGTTTCTTCATCTCTAAAATGGAGAATACTTGACCATTAAAATCTTCTAGGAATTCAAAACTTTCTGAAAGTACTTCCTTATGGTCCTTCTTATTGCACATTTTTATTAGAGTTATTTATATACCTACATTAATTCTCCTCTTTGTTCTTTGAGATAAGGATCTGTGTCTGAAATTTGCATCCCTCCAAGCTCCTGGCTTATTAAGTGGTTCCACATGTCACAAAATAGTATCAGAAAGACTTTGAGAAGACACACAAAGAAGAAATACATTAGGGATGACTCCTGTAGGATTATCTAGAAATAGGAGAGAAATGTGAGTCTATAAATTCAGCATAAAGTTTAAGGAATACACCTGCAAAGAGGCTTATGGCCCAGGCTGCTCTAGAGATTTGATTTCCTTAAGCAGCAAAACATATTTTTAACAGCAATGTTTTCTGTCTTGTATCATATAAGCAAGGGTGTGAAGAGATCAGTTTATGATTATCCATTCTTTTCAATGCAATCTTTTTTTTTTTGTCTTTTTGTCTTTTTTGTGGTTGTTGTTGTTGTTGTTGTTGTTGCTATTTCTTGGGCCGCTCCCACGGCATATGGAGGTTCCCAGGCTAGGGGTCGAATCGGAGCTGTAGCCACCGGCCTACGCCAGAACCACAGCAACGCAGGATCCGAGCCGCGTCTGCAACCTACACCACAGCTCACGGCAACGCCGGATCGTTAACCCACTGAGCAGGGGCAGGGACCGAACCCGCAACCTCATGGTTCCTAGTCGGATTCGTTAACCACTGCGCCACGACGGGAACTCCTCAATGCAATCTTTAAGTGTTGTTTTATTTGTTAGAAGAGAGCATCATAGGAAACAGGCATAGAAAATCATCAGGTTTGTGCCTTATAGTACTTTCAAACCTTGGTTTATGCATCCTTTGGTGTTTCTTATCTGTTCTTCCCAGAAGCTGAAGCATGGACAGAAGGTATAGCGGGGGAAGAGGACCATTTTAGTTTTTGTTGATGTGATAGAAAGCTTTGTCTCCCATCACTCATGACTGGGACTTGCTCCTGACCTCTGCTTGCCTCTAAATAAGAACATTTCTGCCCACCCACACAAGAGGAACATTTCTGAATGGTGTGTGTTCTTTCATTGTTCACTTGGTCCTTGAAGAGCAAGTCCACAATGAGCAGCCACGTTCACTGGTTCCCTTCTCTGCTGCAAGGCCTGAAACTACTCTCTAGACAAAGCCCGGGCAATCAGGCTCGCTTCATTTGTTCTACCTTTCTCAGCCATCACTGTCCTTCATTGCCTGATGTCCAGTGTCTCCAAACTTGTTTCAGTGTATTTTTAGTTGTTCCAGGCTAGAGGACAAACCTAATCCCTGTTATCTCATTTTGCCGAGACAAAGCAATTGCAGTACATGGGGGTTTAATATACTAATCTCTCTACACTTCTTACATGTTTCAAATTCTCTGAAATAAAGAACTTTAAAAAAAAAAAAAAAAGGTGAAGACCTGAAGCCTGGTAATGCAGCAGGTTTTTGAAGGAAGACAGTGTTGTGTAATGGAATTTTTATTCAGTTGTATTATCCATAAAGGTGTAAAGATTATCTCCTTTGACCCCCCCAAATAATTTTTCATTAATGTCTACATAACTAATATTTTTTGTTTTAACATACAAAAAGTTCAAGTAATATCCTGAGCATCTGAGCCCATAGTAATAACCCCCTCAAGTAGCCACCGTTGTGTTTGAATTTGGTATTTATCATCCTTATGCATCTTCTTTTTCTTCTGTTTCTCTTTCTGTCTCTCTCTCTCTCTCTCTCTCTTGTGGGTGTGCGTGTGTGCACGTTTGTGTATCAAAATATATTAAAAACATGTTTAAGTTATTTTAAAATTTTATGTATGATAACATTATATATGTATAATATATATACTTTTTTCTGAAACTTACATTTTTGATCAACATTTTGTGAAATTCAGACATATGTAACTCCCGTTCAGTCATTTTCACTAGATTAAATCAGTGAATGACATGCCTAGTTTTCAGTTGCTCATGTATATTTTGTCAAGTCCCTAATTAAGACTGCAGGATTTGTTCATTCACTTATTCAACACATATTTCTTTTTTATTGTTATCTTTTTATGGACACACCCATGGCATATGGAGGTTCCCAGGCTAGAGGTCCAATCAGAGCTACTACAGCTGCCAGCCTATGCCACAGCCACAGCAACATGGGATCCGAGGTGCATCTGCTACCTACACCACAGCTCATGGCAATGCTGGATCCTTAACCTACTGAGTGAGGCCAGGGATGGAACCTGCATTCTCATGGATATTAGTCAGATTCATTTCCGCTGAGCCATGAAGGGAACACCACCAAATATTTTTTTAAATTACTCAATGAATAGTTGTACAATGATCATTACAACCCGATTTTATAGCATTTCCATCCCAAAGCCCCAGCTCATTCCCCACCCCCAACCTGTCTCATTTGGAAACCATAAGTTTTTCAAAGTCTGTGAGTCAGTATCTGTTCTGCAAAGAAGTTCATTGTGTCCTTTTTTTAGATTCCACATGTAAGTGATAGCATTTGATATTGGTGTCTCACTGTCTGACTGACTTCGATTAGCATGGTAATTTCTAGGTCCATCCATGTCGCTGCAAATGCCATTATCTCTTTCCTTTTAATGGCTGAGTAGTATTCCATTGTGTATATGTACCGCATCTTCTTGATCCACTCTTCTGTCCATGGACATTTAGGTTGTTTCCATGTCTTGGCTATTGTAAATAGTGCTGCAGTGAACATCAGAGTACATGTGTCTTTTTGAGTCATGGTTTTCTCTGGGTAGATGCCCAGGAATGGGATTGATGGATCAAATGGTAATTCTATTTTTAGTTCTCTGAGGCATCTCCATACTGCTTTTCACAGTGGTTGCACCAATTTACATTCCCACCAACAGTGTAATAGGGTTCTCCTTTCTCCACACCCTCTCTAGCACTTATTGTTTGTAGACTTTTTGATGATGGCCATTCTGGCTGGTGTAAGGTGATACCTCATAGTGATTTTGATTTTCATTTCTCTAATTATTAGTTGATATTGAACACCTTTTCATGTGTTTTTTGGCCATCCGTATGTCTTCTTTGGAGAATTGTCTGTTTAGATCTTCTGCCCATTTTTTGATGGAGTTGTTTGTTTCCAACAAAATTTTTTTGAGTGCTTATTGTGGGCCAAACATTGTTCTATGTGATGGGGATACTACAATGAATAAAATCACATCATAGACCTTACATTTTAGCTCAAGAAGATAGACACTAACAAGTAACATATACTATTTCAGTTAGCAATAGGTGCTAAGAAGAAAACAAGGTAAATGGGATAGGGATTAAGGTGACAGGTGCATGATGCTATCTCATAGGTGGTTAGGAAGATCTTTCTGATAAAGGTACTTTTGCACAGGCATCTGAAAGGAATGGTAAGAGCAAAAACCGGAATGGGAATGTGCATGGTGTGACCATGCTTTTGCAGAAAAGAGAGCAGTATGGCTGGTGAAGAGACGGGGGATGGGGTGTGAGCCAAGGGAGAAGGGGTCAGATTTGTGGTGGAGGAGAAACTTATAGGGCGTTTTAGGCAATGGTAAGGGCTTGGATTTCGCTCTGAGTGAGATGAGAAGCCATTTTAGGATTTTGAGGAACAGAGCTGCATGATCTAATTGACCTTTTTAAGACCCGTTGAGAATAGACTTTAGGATGGAAAAGGGAAAGAAAACAGGAGGCTATTGCCACAATTCAGATGAAAAAGATTATGGTTCGGAACAGAGTAGTTAAGTGGAAGAAGCATTTGAATTCTGAATTTAATTTTAAAGGTAGAGCTAAGTAGAATTTACTTGCAAATTAGATGTTAGATCTGAGAGAAAGAAGTCAAAAATGACTCCAAGTATTAAGGGCTGAGTATCCAAAAGAAAGGAGATTTGTTTTTGTTTTTGTTTTTTTCTTTTCTTTTCTTTTTATGGCCAAACCTGTGGCACATAGAAGTTTCCAGGCTAGGGGTCATTTTGGAGCTGCAGTTGCCAGCCTATGCATAGCCACAGTTATGCCAGATCTGAGCCACATCTGCAACCTACACTGCAACCTGTGGCAATACCAGATCCTTAACCCACTGATTGAAGCCAGGGATGGAACCCACATCCTCATGGACACTCTGTTGGGTTCTTAACCCACTGAGCCACAACAGGAACTCCCGGAGCTGCGGAGCTGCTATTTATTGAAATGTATTAGTCTAGGCTTGCAATAAGTTTGGGAGGGAGTCAAGAGGTTCATGTGGATATGTTATATTTGGGACTTCTGAGTAAAGGAGTCTGATAAACAAGTGTATACATGAGTCTGGGCTCATGTTATTAATAAGTGTATCAGCAGCATATGGATGAAATTAAAGTCCTGGAAATTAGCAAGATAGGAAAGATAAGAGAACTGAGCCCTGAAGTACTCCAACATGTAGGGAAAGAGAAGATAACAAGAAACCTGAAGAGAAGACTGAAAACGAGCTGGTGTGAGATAGCAGAAAGCCAAGAAAGTGATGTCTTAGAAGATGCTAAGCCAAATTTCTGAAGATTTTCCTCACCTGCTCTCTTGTGGATAATGGACTCTTCCCATGAAGGTTGATTATTCCCCAAATGTTAAGGAACTAAAATATATGCTTGTAAATTAAAAAGTAATAAATGTAAAATTTCATATAATAGGGGGATTATGAAAAATATTAATTTTACTATAATTGTTTTAAATGTTTAATCATGTTTTCAACAAAATTAAGCTTTACCAAAAAAATCTGAAGTAACATCCTGTCTCATCTTTCTCTTCTATGCTCATATTAACTTAGGCTCCCTTCTTAGCATTTTGACATTTTTGTGTAAAAATCCAAGTGGTGCATTTATTTCTAAAGGAAAGAATTTACTGATGGCAAATGTCTAAATCATTTAAACTTCATGTGAAAAGATTAGCTATTTTTATTTAAATAAGATGCATTATTGTTGTTAAAGTCTTTAGGGCCCATGGGTTTTGGTTGGGGTCTGAGCTGTGATATTTGTATTCAGTAAATGGAAAATTCTTTCTAGTTTACCTCAGGTGGTTCTGTAATTACCTAACCTTGTTGGTTTCAGTTTGGTGTTTTGGGACTCTTTTAAAAGACTTGAGCTCTTATAGGCACTGCACCTCTGCTCCTATTTGAAATGTAGCATAAGTATCTTAATCATTATAAAACCACCAGACATGTACCCTGATGAAGACAAATGTGCAAATAAGATTTGTGTTATTCTTGAGTGTGAGCCAGCAGGACAGGTTTTCAAAAATTCAAAAGCTGAGAGGGATCTTAGTATGTAGGCATATCCTATTTTTTTTTTTAGGTTAAGAAAATAAAGTCTAGGAAGTTATATTAATTGTCCAAGCTGCCTTAGTTAGTGAGAAAATAAAGATTTGAACCCAGGAATTCTAACTGCAGACTAGCTCTCTAAACTCTGACGCTCTATTTTAAGAGGAAAAATGATAGAATAAGAGAAGAAGTTTATGTGATTATAACTTGATTAAGGGTCTCTGACCATTTTTCTTGTTTTATATCAATATTCCTATGGCACTTCCATGATCTCACCAAACAAAACCGTATTAGATTGCAGATGCAGGTTCTCATTTTCTCACTTACAAAGGTGATGAAATTGAGGCATAGAGTTTCATTCACTTCTCCAAGATCACAAAGCTAGTAGATGGGATAGTACCTTAGTCTTGTGAATTCTATTTAATTTTTCTTTCTACAGTTAATCATATCAGGAGAAATATTTAAATGATCAAGCAAAATAATCTCAGCCAAAAAAAAAGAAAAAACCCCACAACCAAATCACTTTTGTATTGCATACCAGTGGGAAGAAAAGGGGGACAAGCTGATGATGGAAAATGTAATGGCTGAAAAAATAGTAACAACTAACCATGTTGCCATAGTAGCAAAACTGAGCAATTAGGAGCATCAATGCAAATGTCTCTGAACGAAAAGAAAAAAATCTGTGAAAGTAATATTTGGTCAGTCCTTAACATTGTTTCAAAATACCAACTGCATAAATGCAAAGATAAGTAGATTTGAATTAACGTCAATTTCTGGCTGAAGACATGGGAATTTTTGTACATTAAAACCAGAATGCAATCCAATGTTATGACATAGCTGCCAAAAAAGCAAATGTAACCCTAAGTGACAGTGATGGAAGGATGTATGGAGTACACATCACCGGTTGTACTAAAACTGAATCATCATGTTCATCTTGGTGCCACATTTTAACAAGGACACTAAAAACCTAAAGGTCATCTAAGAGGATGATCACAGTGGAAGTTCAGAAGCCATGCGAGCCATCGAAGAACTTTGGGGAGGGAACTAGGGCATTAATTTGAAAATAAGGAGAATTAAGTGTTCTTTAAGTTCATTCACTCAACAAAAATTTATTGAGTTTTTACTACATGTCAGAATAGGTAGGGCCTTTTAGGGGAGCGCAAAGACTTTGGTCAATACCTGAGTGAATTGGGGAGTCATGTAGAGGGTTTTAGATGGAGGAGTCTGTATTTTATGTGTTTTTGAGGCATTAGTATGGGAGTTATGATAAGAATAGGCTCTTGGGGGTGGGGCCAGGATGGAAGCATGGAGACTAATCAGGTTACTGAAATAATCCGAAAAGAGCTGATTTTTTTGGGCTGGGGGGTGACAGTGGAGGAAAAAAGAAGTGATTAGATTTTGGTTATGTTTTGAATTGGAACTATATTTCATATAGGTGAATTTTTTTTTAGTTTAAACTTAATTTAAATCTTTGTGTCTCCTGAAGATAGCAACAGGATCTGCAGATGGTATTGAGAAGGGAAATGGGAGCAGGAAGACGGAATTTGCCAACTGGTAGACCTTTCGAGATCAGAGAAGAGGATGTGGGTAGTGGGTGGGCAGAGCTGGAACATGCATCTCTCCCTTTTTTTTTTGTCTTTTGTCTTTTTAGGGCCACACCTGCGGCATATGGAGGTTCCCAGGCTAGTGGTCTAATCAGGAGCTACAGCTGCCGGCCTACAGCACAGCCACAGCAACGCCAGATCCAAGCCGAATCTGCGACCTACACAACAGCTCACAGCAACGCCGGATCCTTAACCCACTAAGTGAGGCCAGGGATCAAACCTGCAACCTCATGGTTCCTAGTCGAATTCGTTTCCGCTGCGCCACGGCAGGAACTCCTGTCACAGCATTTTGACTCAGTGTCACAGAAGGAGAAAAAGTTCCTGTCAGAAATGTTATAGAATTTTCAAAAATTCATGAAATTAGCAATATAAATTGCAAAACGTAAAGCTGCTCTTAGATTTGTTTCACAACAGCATAAAAGCAATACATTTTTTACAAAATATAAAAGCAGAACAAAGACAATGACCTACCACTTTCTTCAAGAGTCATTTGGAGTTATTACTAGAATAGAAGTTATTTACATGACCACCACACCTCATATGCCCATTCGTCCCATAATCATGTTTCACAATCTACAACTATGAAACATAAAAGTGACTAATAGAAAAATAAACAGCAAGACTAAATATAGACAAATATTTCTACCGCATAATGGTCTAATGTAAAAGTAATTGAAATAGGACTCATAAGACACAATACCTATGCTATTTTGGGAAGAAGAATTGGAATATGGGCAGAGAGAAAGGCTAACATAAAGGAATAGGAGTTCCTGCTGTGGTGCAGTGGAAACAAATCCGACTTGGACCCATGAGGTTGAGGGTTTGATCCCTGGCCTTGCTCAGTGGGTTAAGGATCCAGCGTTGTGGTGAGCTGTGGTGTAGGTCACAGACTTGGCTTGGAGGCATAGGAGACAGCTGTAGCTCTGATTAGACTCCTAGCCTGGGAATCTGCTTGTGCCTTGGGTGTAGCCCTGAAAAGCAAAACAAACAAACAAACAAACAAAAAAAACAAAACCCAAAACACAACAAACCAAAAAAACCCAAAAAACAAAGGAATACTCTAACTAGTAAACGTATCACAATAATTGGCTGATATGTTTTTTTATTGAAGTATACTTGATTTATGATGTGTTAGTTTCTGGTGTACAGAAGTGACTGTTATATATACATATATGCATATATATATATACACACACATATACATATACACACACATATTTTTCACTCTTTTCCATTATAGTTTATTATAAGATATTGACTATAGTTCCCTGTGCTTTATAGTATGACCTTGTTTATCTGTTTTATATATAGTAGTTTGCATCTGCTAATCCCATACTCCTAAGTTATCCCTCTGCTCCCCAGTTTCCTCTTTGGCAACCATAAGTTTGTTTTCTATGTCTGTGAATCTGTTTCTGTTTTTTTCAGTTCATTTGTATCATTTGTTAAATACAACATATAAGTGATATCATATGATATTTGTCTTTTTCTGCCTAATTTTCTTCACTTAGTATGATCATCTCTAGGTCAATTCATGTTGATGCAAATGATATTATTTCATTCTTTGTCTAATATTTTATTATATATACATATACACCACATTTCTTTATCCATTCAATTGTCAGTGGACATTTAGTTTGCTTCCATGTCTTGGCTATTATAAATAGTGCTGCTATGTACTCTGGGGTGCATGTATCTTTTCAAATTAAAGTTTTGTCTGATATATGCCCAGGAGTGAGGTTTCAGGATCATACGGTAACTCTGCTTTTAGTTTTTAAAGGAATCTCCATACTGTTTTTATAGTGGCTGCACAACTTTACATTGCCACCAACACTGTAGGAGGGTTTCCTTTTCTCCACACCCTCTCCAGCACTTATTATTTGCTGACATTTTGATGATGGCTGTTCTGACAGGTGTGAAGACTCCGTTGTAGTTTTAATTTGCATTTCTCCGGTAATTAGTGATGTTGAGCATCTTTTCATGTGCCTATTGGCCATCCGTGTATTTTCTTTGGAAAAATATCTGAGTCTTCTGCCCATTTTTTGATTGGGTCATTTATTTTTTTGCTATTGAGTTGTATGAGCTGTTTTCATATTTTAGAAATTAAGCCCTATGGCTCACATCATTTGCAAATATTATCTCCCAGTCCATAGGTTGTCTTTCTGTTTTGTTTATGGTTTCCTTTGCTGTGCAAGAACTTATGTTTGATTAGGCACCATTTGTTTATTTTTGCTTTTATTTCTGTTGTGTTGGGGGACTAATCTAAGGAAACATTGGTACATTTTATGTCAGGGAATGTTTTGTCTATGTTCTCTTCTAGGAGTTTTATGGTGTCGTGTCTTATATTTGTCCTTAAACTATTTTGAGTTTATTTTTGTGTATTTGTGTATGTTTGTGAGGGTGTGTTCTAGTTTCCTTGGTTTACCTGCAGCTGTCTAGATTTTCCAACACCACTCACTGGGGAGACTGTCTTTTCTCCACTATCTATTTTTGCCTCCTTTATCAAAGATTAATTGATCATAGGTCTGTGGGTTTATTTCTGGGGTACGTATTCTGTTCCATTGATCTGCCTGTCTATTTTTGTGCTACTACCACACTGTTTTGATTACTGTAGCTTTGTAGTATTTTCTGAAGTCTGAGAGGATTGTGCCTCAAGCTTTGTTCTTTATCTGTCAGGATTGCTTTGGCAAAGCTGGGCCTTTTATGGCTCCATGTAAACTTTAGGATTTTTTGTTCTGGCTTTGCGAAAGTGTCATGGGTAATTTGATAGGAATCACATTAAATCTGTAGATTGCTTTGGGTAATACGACCATTTCAACAGTACTGATTCTTCCAGTCTAAGAGCATGGGATATCTTTCCATCTCTTTGAATCATCTTCAGTTTCCTTCATCAATGTTTTATAGTTCTCAGCATATAAGTCTTTTATCTCCTTGGTTAGGTTTATTCTTAAGTAAGTATTTTGATTTTTTTGATATGTTTTTAAAAGAGATTGATTTTTTTTTCTTTCCCTCTCTGATATTTCATTGTTAGTGTTAGGAAATGCAATCAATTGCTATATATTAATCTTGTATCCTGCTACCTTGCTGAATTCATTTATCAATTCTAGTAGTTTTCACATGGAGTCTTTAGGGTTTTCTGTATATAATAGCATGCCATGTGCATATAATGACAATTTTACTTCTTCCCTTCCAGTTTGAATATGTCTTATTTCTTTAGTTTGTCTAATTTCTGTGACTAGGACTTCCAATACTGTGTTGAATAGAAGTGGTGAGGGTGGGCATCCTTGTCTTGTTCCAGATTTTAGT
The DNA here is from genome assembly GCF_016906955.1 of Phacochoerus africanus. NCBI lineage: Eukaryota > Metazoa > Chordata > Mammalia > Artiodactyla > Suidae > Phacochoerus > Phacochoerus africanus. The sequence goes on along the minus strand of NC_062550.1, from coordinate 33,315,340 downwards.
GGGAAGGCTTCCAGCTTTTCACCATTGAGTATTATGTTGGCTGTGGGCTTGTCATAAACAGTTTTTATTATGTTGAGATATGTTCCCTCTCTACACTTTGGTAAGAGTTTCTAATCATGAGTGGATATTGAACTTTATCAAATGATTTTTCTGCGTCTGTTGAAATGATCATGTGGTTTTTGTCTTTTGTTGATAGGGTGTATCACATTGATTGGTGTATTTTGGGTTTTTTAATAATGATTCTCATTTTTTCTATTATAGTTTGTTGATTTGTGTATTTCGAACCATCCTTGTGACCCTGGGATGAATCCAACTTGTCATGGTGTATGATCTTTTGTGTATGTTGTTGGGTTCAATTTGCTAATGTTTTACTGAAAATTTTTGCATCTATATTCATCAGAGATTTTGGCCTGAAATTTTCTTTTTGGTAATGTGTTTATCTAGTTTTGGTATCAGAGTGATAGTGGTTTCATAAAATGACTTTGGGAGTGTTCCTTCCTCTTCAATCTTTTGGAAATGTTTGAGAAGGATCGGTATAAGTTCTTTGTATGTTTCATAGAATTCTCCTGTGAAGCCATCTGGTCCTGGACTTTTGTTTGCAGGACTTTTCTTTAAAATATTGGGCTGGTTTTTGATATGAGTATTCTTAGTAACTGTTAGAAATAATTTGGTATTGCGATGTAATCAGGAGTTTATAGGTTGTAACTGCTGTGGCTTGGGTTAAGTTCCTGACCTTGGATCTTCTGCATGCCTTGGGTGTGGCCAAAGAAAATGAGTTTATGTTTCAGTCAGTAACTTTAAGTTAAGCCTTGTCACTGTAATTATAGGTTTGCATATAGTCAGAATTATGTTGTTGATGTAGGAGATAGTTTATTGATTCTGTAATAATATGTGTCTTCTATGTGCCAGACAATGTGTAAGGGATTTAATCCTGAACAAGACAAACTAACAGTTCCCTGTCCTCAAGTAATTTTTAGTCTGGTTCTTAAATGTTGATGAACTTGAAAATCACCCAAAGAATTTGTTTAAAATGCAGATGGTGAAGTTCCTGTCATGGCGCAGCGGAAACAAATCCAACTAGGAACCATGAGGTTACAGGTTTGATCCCCAGCCTTGCCCAGTGGGTTAATGATCCGGCATTGCTGTGAGCTGTGGTGTAGTTCACTGACATGGCTCAGATCTAGCGTTGCTGTGGCTGCGGTGTAGGCTGGCGGCAACAGCTCTGATTAGACTCCTACCCTGCATTTTTTTAAATGCAGATGGCCAGCTCCTTCTACTTCTGCAGCTCCTTTCTGAATCAGAAATGCTGCTTCAACAGAGCTAGAGTGAATCCCAAGAATCCATCTCCATTTCATTTCATTTATTTTATTTTATTTTTGGACCACACCCACAGCCTGGGGAAGTTCCTGAGCTCAGGGAAGAATCCACATCACAGCTGTAATCAGAGCCACAGCAGTGACAACACCATATCTTAACTCATTGAGCCACCAGGGAACTCCTCTATCTCCATTTTAAACAAGCTTCCCAGAAGATTCTAAAGCAGCTGGTCCATGGATATCACTTTAAGAAATCCTGGAAGTTCCTGTCATGGCTCAGCAGAGATGAATCTGACTAGGATACATGAGGATATGGCTTCAATCCCTGGCCTCACTCAGTGGGTTAAGGATCCAGCATCGCTGTGAGTGTGGTGTAGGTTGCAGATGAAGCTTGGATGCAGAATTGCTGTGGCTGTGGCGTGGGCTGGCAGCTGCAGCTCTGATTCGACCCCTAGCCTGGGAATCTCCATATGCCACGGGTTTGGCCTTAAAAAAAAAAAAGCAATCTTGGAATGTGACAGAGAGCCACTGAGGAGAAACAATAGGTCTCTGTCAGCCTGTTCAGGGCAATACTAGTGACTAGAATCAGCAGGACTACTTACAGACAAGTAGGTGTCCTTTGGAAGAAGGATTATTCTTAGTGATGAAAACCTTGGATGATTCTTAGAAGAGCATAACTTCGGATTCCTGTGCTACCGTTTTTCAGAATGTCTGGCCTTGTAAGGAGCATTTACCCATCAAGAATATACTAGACCAGTCAGTCAATTTGCTACATAGTCTCAGCTGCACCTTCTATCTTGACCTACCACATCCATCGCCTCCAGGGATATGCAGTTAACCTGCCCCTACCTGTTCCCTAGCTGATTTGGCTAAGGGTGAATACCTAACTTAAAAACAGCCCATCTACTGGCAGGCCAAAGAGCAAATTTTTTTCCCTTGGATAATTTGAACTAAAACATAATGCCGTCATCACTTGACTATATAGGTTAAGCTAAAAGGTCATGAACGGTCAATATGAGGTGGTTAAACAAGAACCTAGCAAAAATAGAGAGCAGAATACAAGCACAGAAAATAGCAGTGAAGCCGAGAGAGAGACACACATATGAAGCAGAACGCTTGATCCTTGAGAGATGAAAGGGTAATCACAGTTCCTGACGCCCCATTTCCCCGTTTCAATTCCCTTGGACCCAGCTCTAATTCCTATCCTTAGTGCCTTGAGATTTCTTTATGCTCTTTCAGTAAAACTCTCATTTTTAAAGTCAGCTGGAGTGAGCTCTGTCCATTGCAACCAAATTGTCCCTAACTAAGATAAGCAGACTAATCATCTGAGTGGGAGGGGAGCTACTGATCGTGTTTTGGTTATGGAGATGAATTACAAGCAACAGAAATAAACTCTAAAGATAATTAAACCATTGGGAGGCTATTGGCAACATTCAGAATTGAGATTAGAGAACCAGATTCTGAAATGAGCAATAACCAAGGTAACGCAAATTGATCTGGAAGCAGAAAGTGCAGCCACTGTCTTGTAACTGCAGCTGAATGACCTCTACCACTTTTTATGCCACATTTCCTTAAGATTAAAAAACTAAAGGGAAAGTATAAAGTTGACCACACCTAGGAGACGTACTTAGGAGACTGGTTTTATGAGGGCGAGGAAAGGAAAGATGTGCCCTTTGTTTCTAAATCATGGACTTGGAGAATAGACTTGTGGTTGCCAAGGGAGAAGGGGAGGGATTGGGAGGGACTGGGAGCTTGGGGTAAATAGATGCAGAATGTTGCTTTCAGGATGGATGAGCAATGGGATCCTGCTGCGTAGCACTGGGAACTCTGTCTAGTCAATTATGATGGAACACGTATTGTGAGAAAAAAGAATGTATACATGTATGTGTAACTGCGTCACCATGCTGTACAGTAGAAAAAAATATATATAAAGAAATTTAAAAAATAAAGTGGGACGCAGTTATACAGGTTTTCTCCTCTGAAAACGGTACACCATGGAAGATATGTGATTTTCTGAAATGAAATTGAGGCCTTTTGTGAGTGGGAACGGATACTAGAGATACTTTGAACCAGAAATATGTAGCAAGAGACCATGTGCATACCCTCAGACAGAAAAAAATTGTAGAGAAATGATTTGGTATTCAACGTGAAAAAGAAATAAAGTTCTGATATTAGACAGGTGGACTAGCTATGTTTGAGAAATAATGAACTCTCTGTCGCTCTGTTTAAGCAAGAGCTGAATAACCATTTGTCCGTAACATTGAGGGGATTTCTAAATTGGATGACAGATGGGCTCAATAACTTGTCTGACTACTTAGAGTTCTTCATGGTCTATGAAGAAAAATGCATTGGAAACTATGTCTGTTTCACATCTTGGAGTACTATATATCTCCTAAGTGCTTTCTGAAATAGCTCTGCCTTATATTAGTCTCGAAGTTATTCTTGTAAGCTTTAAACTGCTATGCTTATCTCCCTGTCCCTGCATCTCTCAAATTATTCCCACTGAGATAGCTTTGTCTTAAGGTAAAGGCATAATCTTGCCCAGCAATTTGGGGTCAAACCTGTTCCTGAGGATAGGGAATGGCAGGAGCCACCAAGAGTCCTAGGATTGAGGTTCACCAACTCAGCATACAGGCTGCACTGCAGCACAGCCTTTCCTGAAGTTGATTTTGGTTCCCTGATAACTAGGGTAGTGTGCTTTTTCTTGTGATGGAGACTGTCTGGCTCACCTGTCTCTCCAAAGACTTAATTCCTTGTCCCTGAGCTGCCTCTTTATTTCCACATCTGCTGATTACTGGTCGTGTAAGCCTTTGTTGAACGTCTCTCCTGATTGTGTGTATCAGGCAGAGTTCACTGCTGAAAAGAGATGCCACCTGATATACTTAAGCAGAAAGGGATTTAACACAGAGAATTAGATCAGTGGAAAAGAACAATGTTTCTGGAAATATACCCCCACAAACTGTCAATTGATTCTCCACAGAAAGGTGCCTAGGTAATTCAGAGGGGGGAAGGATAGTCTTTTCAGCAAATGATGACAGAGCAACTAGATATCCACAGGGGGAAATGAATTTCTTTCTTTCTTTCTTTTTTTTCTTTTTTTTTTTTTTTGTCTTTTTGCTATTTCTTGGGCCACTCCCGCGGCATATGGAGGTTCCCAGGCTAGGGGTCCAATCAGAGCCGTAGCCACCGGCCTACGCCACAGCCACAGCAACGCGGGATCCGAGCCACGTCTGCAACCTACACCACAGCTCGTGGCAACGCCGGATCGTTAACCCACTGAGCAAGGGCAGGGACCGAACCCGCAACCTCATGGTTCCTAGTTGGATTCGTTAACCACTGCGCCACGACAGGAACTCCGGGAAATGAATTTCAATCCTTCCTCATACATATCCAAAAATGAACCCAAATGGATTACATGCACAAAAACTAAAATGTTAACACTTCTAGAAGAAAACGTAGGAAAATATCTTTATGACTTTGACATATACAAAGATTTGCTAGACAGGATACTGCATAGAATTTAGATTCAAAGGGCTTTGGAGTCAGGTAGACTCTAGTTCTGCCACTGATAATATTTAAGACTTTAGTCTATTTATCTTATTAATCTTAAATCCAAGTTTTCTTTTCATTCAGGGTTTTTAAAAAGATTAGATGAAATATTATGTATGGAGTATTTAGTACCCTGCCTACTGCATTCTATACACCCAAAAAATGATAGCTACTGGCATAAAAGTAGCAGTCATACTCATGGACTTGTGTAAGATTTATGTAGCTGCTAGCCTAATTCATCAGTTTGCAACCATCCCAGGTGAATAATAGATAGGTAGCAAATTTAAGCTGAGGTTTACATTTTCTTAAGCCGGAGTTCCTAAAGTTCTTGTCATTTTTTTTTAAAGTGATACATTGGATGTCATTAAAACTAAAAACTTCTCTTCTTCAATGACCATATTTAATAAAATGAAAAGGTAAACCACAGACTGGGAGAAAATAGTCATAATACATATACCTGATAAAGAATTCATATCTCAAATACTTATAATTTAATAATAAGAAGATAAGCAACCAAATGTAAACATGGGGAAAGTATTGAGCAGACACTTCTCAAAAGAAGATATACAAATGGCCAATAAACAAACACATAGCAGTATGTGCAATATCACTAGTTATTAGGGTAATGAGAATTAAAACACAGTGAAAGACAACTACACACCTCCTAGAATGGCTAAAATTGAAAGGGTGATAATATCAAGTGTTGACAAGTATATGGAGTAGCCAGTGCTTTCACACATTGCTGGTGGGACTGTAAAATGGTATCCCCAGTTTGGATAACAATTTGGTAGTTTCTCGTAAGATTAAACATATGCTTACCATATAGTCTAGCAATTCCACTCCTAGATATTAGCCCAATAAAAATGAAACACATTCACATAAAGATTTAAATATAAATGTTAATAACAGCTTTTTTCATAAAAAGTAAAAACTGGAAACAATCTATCAACAAGTGAGTGTATAAAGAAATTATGGTGGAACTACTCAGTAATACTAAGTGTATTATTATTATATTTTATACATATATAAGGATATATATATACTAAGGATATTATACTGCTGATACACATCAGTCTGGAGACATTTCAAAACTTTTTTTTAAATTAAAAACTAGATGCAAAGAATACACACTATATTACTCCATTTATTTGAAAATTTTTTTTTTTGTCTTTTTGCTATCTCTTAGGCCGCTCCCGCGGCACATGGAGGTTCCCAGGCTAGGGGTCTAATCGGAGCTGTTGCTGCCAGCCTACACCAGGGCCACAGCAGCACCAGATCCAAGCCGCATCTGCAACCTACACAACAGCTCATGGCAACGCCGGATCGTTAACCCACTGAGCAAGGGCAGGGACCGAACCCACAACCTCATGGTTCCTAGTTGGACTCATTAACCACTGCACCACGACGGGAACCCCTATTTGAAATTTTAAAACAGGAAAAATGAAAGTGGAATAATGTTTTTCTTTGTGGGGGGGGGAGAAAATGACAGAGAAGAGATATGAGTGAATTTGGGGGGCGTTATAAAAATTTTTTTAAAGAATCTAAATGAGCTTACTGCCATTCAGATATTTTTTAGAGAAAAGAATGTAGCAATCCCATTAGACAGTTTGGAAGAAAATACAAGTTTGTACATGGTGCTCTGTTTCCATCTGGAGCAGGCTCTTGGTGACATCAGAGGTAGCAGCTGCATTTGTCCAGTGCTGCTGTGTGGATGCAGCCCTGGGCACACTTGGCACAGCCCTACAGCCAGCAGGAACAGCAGCCATTCTTGTAGCAGGAGCATCTGCACCTTTGGCATTTCAGGTGTCAGAACCATCAGTGGAGCAGGAGCACCCGGTGTCCATTTCAAGCCAAGGTAAGGCCAGAGGCCCAAAGCAAGCAGCAGAAAGGCGCTTGAGCTGGTGCAAGACTTTTTCAAAGTCTCCCTTATTTTAATCAGGGTAATAGTTACATGGATACACTTTAACAAAACTTACCTAACACTCAGGGAACTGTGTTCATTATCCTATGATAAACCATAATGGGAAAAGAGTATTAAATAAATAAGTAGATAGATAAAAATTTTCTGACAGCTACATTAACAAGGTGAAAAAAAACCTAACAACACACTTAAATGGGCGTATTCTGTTATATGTACTTATCAGTAAACTTGATTTAGGGATTTCCATTGTGGCCCAATGGATTAAAAATCTGCCATTCTCACTGCAGCAGCTTGGGTTGCAGCGGCAGTGCAGGTTTGAGCCTTTGTTTGGGAACTTCCACACACCATGGGTGCAGCCCCCCCCCAAAAAAGTTGATTTAAACTGTAAAAACCCCAAACTATATAGCATATCTACCTCTACATAGAAAACAAATTCCCAATTTATTTATTTATTTATTTTATAATTTTTTAAAATTTTCCCACTGTACAGCAAGGGGGTCAGGTTATCCTTATATGTATACATTACAATTACATTTTCCCCCCACCCTTTCTTCTGTTGCAACATGAGTATCTAGACAAAGTTCTCAATGCTATTCAGCAGGACAAATTCCCAATTTATACTCCCCCTGTCCCAGGAGCGTATAACCATGTCTTTATTTTTCTCTACTGATAACACTGCAGGTGATAAATTCTTTAAAACTGGGTTCTGTTTTGCTGTGCAAAAAGTGGTATCTAACTGGCTTGCATTGTCCAGATATTAGTGCCTTGTCTGAAGAGGTAACTTGTAAAGGGCAAACAAAGGAAAAGAAACCAATATATAAGACTGAGAAGGAACAATAAGAAAAGTAAGAAAACTTGTTTTCACAGGAGTAGAGGAAATAGCATGAACATTTCCAGCTCCTCTATGGTCTCTCTCTCTCTCCACAATATTACTGTTTCCGCTCTCCAAATCAAGACTTTAGGGGCTATTCTTGGTTTTTCCCTACCCTGACCACCATAATAATTTTTTTTTTGTCTTTTTGCCCTTTCTAGGGCCGCTCCCACGGCATATGGAGGTTCCCATGCTAGGGGTGGAATCAGAGCTGTAGCCACCAGCCTACACCAGAGCCACAGCAACGTGGGATCCGAGCCACATCTGCGACCTATACCACAGCTCATGGCAACGCCGGATCATTAACCCACTGAGCGAGGCCAGGGATCGAACCCGCAACCTCATGGTTCCTAGTCGGATTCACTAACCACTGCGCCACGACGGGAACTCCTGACCACCATAATCATTTACACGTCGCTTGCCAAATCCTTTGTAATAGTTCCTGCATTATCATCCATTCCCTCCTCTCCATTACTTCTGCCATTTTAGTTCATTTGACTTCTTATGACTTTAAGTAGACCAGCTAAGCTCTTACCTCTAGGCACTCCTTTCAATCCAACCTAACCTCTGCTCTGTAGTTAATTTTGTTGAAGCACATCTCTATGAGCAAATGGTTTTAGGATCAAAAAACAAACAGTAAGAAACAACAACAAAACATTTCAATGGGTTGCTTACTAAATAAAATCCCAATTCCAGCATTCAAGGTCCTCCAGAATTTTGCTGCGATCTGCATTCCTAGACCTAGATTCCAAGATTTTCTCACATTTATTCAGGCTGTACAGTGTAATGTTTGAAAGCTGTTTTTATTTCTGCATTAACAAAAGTAACATGGAGAGGCAAATATTTCTAAATAAGTTGTGTGCAACAGGCAACCTTTGGCACTTCATTAAATATTCAGAAAGACCTCTATTCACATGCTACAGGTGTTTCTTGCAAAGAACATGTTTCTTTCATGTACATGTGCCTTTTCTTGTGTTATTTAGAGAGACATACTTAGCTAGTCCCGTCTCTAAGCGAAGACTTATGTACAGTAAATAGCCTTTTGTAGTTGAGCAAGTCAGTCTTTATTTTACATAGTCTGCTTTCAGAATAATTTTCTTGCCTTAAATAATACAATCTTTATTAAATTTAACAAATATTTATTGAGTGCCAACTTTGTGAAATATGCTGTACTAATAAGGGCCTACAGAAAATCATAAGTTGGACAAAACCCTTTAAACAACTACACTCTAGTAAGAGATCAAGATAATAAATCCTGAAAATCTTTAAAGAAAAATATTTTCATCACTGCTAGAGGCATACAAAATGCTCTAGTGGCTTAAAGAAAGAACAAGTCCAGTCTGGTGCATGAATCATTCAATTTTGACAAGGGTGGTTTTTCAGAAAGTCCTGGAAGGACTGGCAGGATTTGACAGGCAAAGATGGTTCAAGAACACTTTCTAGGCAGCAGGAATATCAGAGATAAAACCAACAAGCTCAGAGAGTGTTTGAGGTTATCGGGAAAGAACTAGTGTGCCAGGTTAACTAAGCCATCATGTCTATAAATGGGGTAGTTGGTAGACTATTTAGGTGGTGATTTATAATAGGTTAGACCCACGTCAGTGGAAAAACTGATGTGATGGGCTGAGGGGTTTAGACTTAAATTCAAAGCAAGGAACCTACTAGATAATATACAACAAATGCATGCTTGGCATGATGTTTGAGGAGGACTAGTCAGTAAGGAGAGCAGAAGGGAGAAGAAATTGGAAAAAAAGGAAGAAAACTAGGAGTCTAACTCAAAACTGGTAAAAAGTAATATGGTGGGAGGAGGGAGTCGTAAAGAGGAAGGTAAATAGAAGTGGCATTTTAAAAAGCTTTTACAGGAGTTCCTGTCGTGGCTGAGTGGAAGCAAATCCGACTAGGAACCATGAGGTTGCGGGTTCAATCCCTGGTCTCGCTCAGTGGGTTAAGGATCCAGCATTGCCATGAGCTGTTGTGTAGGTCACAGACATGGCTCAGATCCCAAGTTGCTGTGCCTGTGGTGTAGGCCGGCAGCAACAGCTCCGATTAGATCCCTAGCCTGGGAACCTCCATATGCCTCGGGTATGGCCATAAAAAGGAAAAAAAAAAAAATTAAGAAGTTTTCACAAGGCTCAGCAATGTGTTAAAGGAGGAGACGGAAGAAGACTAGCATGAAGGTACAGCTCTGTGATACAGGCATAGGGCTCAACTATCTTGCTGGGACAGGCAGGCAAGATAAGAGGAGCAGCAGCAAAGGATTTGAGATTAGGAGATGGGGAGAATGCTTGTTCTGAACAGGAATTAGGAAATTAGGAGATAGTTTAATTTGGATGTATTGAGCTTGATATTCTGGTAGACTATTTAGGTGGTGATTTATAATAGAAATTGAAAATAAGGGAGCCCAGGAGTTGTATCCCAGTAGGTAATATAGGTTTGGAAATCATCCAGGTAGTTGTGATAGCGAACGCTGAGGATAAGATCACAAAAAGAGAGCTTGTAGGCAGAGAAGGGCTCTGTGCAGAATGATAATAATATTTTTTTATTAAAGTATAGTTGTGGAGTTCCTGTCATGGTACAGCGGAAATGAATCCGACTAGCAACCATGAGGTTGCAAGTTCCACCCCTGGCCTCACTCAGTGGGTTAAGGATCCAGCGTTGCCATGAGCTGTGGTGTAGGTCACAGATGCAGCTTGGATCTGGTGTTGCTGTGGCTATGGCATAGGCTGGTGGCTACAGCTCCTATTCGACCCCTTAGCCTGGGAACCTCCATATGCCGCAAGCACGGCCCTAATCAGAAAAAAAAAAAAAAAAGTATAGTTGGTTTACAAGGTTGTACCTTTTTTTGATAATATTGATAACCGTTATTGTCATTGCAAACACTGTTGAATGATTTGTGTGTGCTGAGAATCATGCCAAATACTTTTCATGCACTAGCTTATTTAAGTATCACAATAAAGGCACCTGTGAACATTATTCATTATTAACATGCAATGTAAACATCTCTAGAAGTAGAATCTCAGATGTTTTCAAGATGTCAAATAGTGAGGAGGGGGCCATAGGACTGGATTTATTTTCCTTTGGAATCTGAGTCTTTGTCTTTTTACTAAGAGAATTCAGCCCATTTACTTTTATAATCATAATTCCTACATGTACGTATTTGGTTGCAAGATGTTAATCTTGAAGTAACGTAGGCAAAATGGAAAGTCATTAGCTCTTGCAACCAGAAAGGGCAAGAGTGCAGCTAGAGACGGCCTAAGCCAGAGACTTGACGCTACCAAGGTCCTCTTGCTCTGCTCCCTTCTTTGCTTCTCTCTGACTAGTCTTATCCACACACACATCTCCACCCATCTTCCCAGTAAAAAAAAAAAAAAAAAAAATCCTTTTGCATACGTCATGGTGAACAAGCCCTGGAGAAGGAATATGATGTTCACAGTTTGTGCCAGATGTCTGGTTGCCTATGTACTCAACCAGTATACACACACCCAGCTGGGGTGATGCGTGGGTGGGGATGATGAGGTTCTAGGATTGACCCAGCTCAAGTCAGATACTCACTTCTACATAATCTAGATCAGGAACCATAAGGTCGTGCAAGACGATGTTATCTTCTTTTGGAGTCTATGGTGACAGTGGGGATAAGGACCAGGGGTACTTTTCTCAGAAGAATTCAGGGGTAGGTACAAGGCAGGAAAAGAGGTAAATGACCATTTTAATTGCAAAAAAGATATTTTACCAATTAATAAAAAAGGTCTTATTTTACCCTTCCTAGGTCTTAATCCCTTTCTTCTTTTAGACATGGACTGTTAGTTCTTATTCTCTGCAGTAATTAAGAAGGAAAGCATTCTGTTTCAGTTAAACCATTCTTAGTCTTTTGTCATCTAATTATTAAAATCAAGAACAATGTAAGAACTTTCCTGCCCACTAAGAAGGATATGAAACCCAGGGCTTTGATTTCCTTTGGTGAAGCTTCTCATTTCTCACCTGTGTTTTTTTCCTGGGTCGGGAGCTGTTTTTTTTTTTTTTTTTTTCTTTTCATTTAAACTGTAGTCGTAAACTACATCATTGTCTTTGTGTTAAATAGCGTAAATCATCTGTTTTAAGTAACTTTATTTTACACGTATACACTATTTTCAAAAATTCAATTTCTGTCTAGATAGGTAACTTACCTTATTGATTATTCTAATCTCTTTAGCCACCACTTTTGTTTTCTTGAATCTAAATTTGTATTAGTATGTTGGGGTTCTGAAGCAGACTTTTAGACATTTATTTGGGAAGACAATTTGGTTTCTGAGTCCTTGGATACCTAAAAATGCCAATCAGTGGCTTCCCTACCTGGTAATAAATGGCCTAGGTAGTTCAGAATGGGTGGAATTCCATTGCCTTTAGTTACTGAGTCATGGTCACTATGGCAACAAGTAATGAGCAAGAACAAGGTTCTTAAATTTCAACTCTTACTTCACAGATAGGTAGGATTCTTTTGTTTCATTACAAAATCTGCCTATGTCTTTTATTTTTTTTTTTTACATTAAGTTCATAGATGAGTTTTCTCATTTAATATGTTTTCCTGGTTAGTTAGGAGAGAATTTGGAAGAGATTTTTTTTTCATTGTGTCATTTATCATCACTTTAGGCAGAAGGTGAGATGAGTTCTGTGATTCCACAGCTAGGTTTGGCAGCTTCAGAGTATGAGCAAAGAAAACAGACATTAGGGATTCCTAAGCTTGAAGTCTGGCCAGATGGACTACAGCACAAGCTGGGCAACGAGAGGGTCCAATCTAGTGCTCAGACGTGGGCAACACTGACATAGCATCACACTGTGTAAGGAGATAAATGAAGTTGCAGCAGGTAGATATTCTGAAAGAACAGGGTAAAGTAAAACTCGAATTTATTATTTGGACAAATAGATTCAGTAGTGAAAGAACATCCAGATGCTCTGATTAGAAAGGGCAAGGGCAGAATTGGGAATCTCATTGCATTTAATTGCTCATATCGCTTAATTCAATGTTTCAAGTTTATCCTACATTCACATTTTATTTGAACCCCTCAGTCATACGTTTGATGCCATTAGCTCATAACCCAGTTGTTTTTCTTCCTATTGTATAATTTTTTGATTTTTTTTTAATCTTTTTGCCTTTTCTAGGGCCACACCCGCGGCACATGGAGGTTCCCAGGCTAGGGGTTGAATCGGAGCTGTACCCACCAGCCTATGCCACAGCCACAGCAATGTGGGATCCGAGCCACGTCTGTAACCTACACCACAGCTCACGGCAACGCTAGATCCTTACCCACTGTGCGAGGCCAGGGATCGAACCCACAACCTCATGGTTCATAGTCGGATTCGTTAACCACTGAGCCACGATGGGAACTCCTAATTTTTTTAAATAATTTTTTCTCTGGTTCATACACATGTTGGATTGCTTATTTTCTATAAGCTAGATTCCTAAGCAGCCTTTTCAGTTCTCTAGATGGAAACATACCTTCATTAAGAGTCAGGGATAAGATACCCATTTTCCTGTTGAAGAATAATGCCACCTCTGTTTTAACTATCAGCTCTGGCTTTTGAGTTTTCATTCTCAATGTAACTAATATGCCAAAACTTTTGTAATTATGCATATGCAGAGAGAACAATGTGTATGTCTGTTCTGAAGCAGAGAAAAATTAAAAAGACAGACTGATGTTAACTCTGGCTTTGTAAACACACGCTTGCTATGCATGCCACAGAGCATTCAGACTCTGATGAAAAAGCGTTTCGTGATTCCCTGATTACATAATTGAGCTTTATAATTTATGCTCTACTACATATTCTGCAAAAGATTTCATGCGCTGCTTAATTGTGGTTGTGACAAACCCTAGTGTTTTAGTCTCAAGCTGTGTTTTTTCCACTGTGCCACATGGATCTTTATTTGTGACTTATGTGCCTTCCAAGACTTCCTTAAGGGCAGATACTCGGTAAGTATTTGTGGATAAAATTTGTCTGAGTCCCCATATTTAAAAGGGCTCATGGAGTTCCCGTCGTGGCGCAGTGGTTAACGAATCCGACTAGGAACCATGAGGTTGCGGGTTCGGTCCCTGCCCTTGCTCAGTGGGTTAAGGATCCGGCGTTGCCGTGAGCTGTGGTGTAGGTTGCAGATGCAGCTCGGATCCAGCGTTGCTGTGGCTCTGGCGTAGGCCAGTGGCTGCAGCTCCAATTCGACCCCTAGCCTGGGAACCTCCATATGCCGCGGGAGCGGCCCAAGAAATAGCAAAAAAAAAAAAAAAAAAAGATAAAAAATAAAATAATAAAATAAAAGGGCTCATAAATGGAGTTCCCATTGCGATGCAGCAGAAACCAATTCAACTAGTATCCATGATGATGCGGGTTCAATCCCTGACCTTGCTCAGTGGGTCGGGGATCTGGCATTGCTGTGAGCTGTGGTGCAGGTCGCAGATGTGGCTCGGATCCTGCATTGCTGTGGCTGCAGCTGTAGCTCCTATTCAACCCCGGGCCTCGAAACTTCCGTATTCCATGGGTGAAGCCCTAAAAAGCAAAAAAATAAATAAATAAATAAAGAAGGGGGAGGTCGTAAAGAAAGAGGTCATGAAGACTTAATTCATATTCCTTTGTATTTAAGCACATTTTAATTTTATTAATTAAATATAATAGAATTTAAATCAATTAAATATACATAGTTTACAAATATTAAATACAGTATTAATTCTGAAACCAACTGGAAATAAAAGAGGAAAATACAATTGGAATTACCTGTGGTTCAATACACTCAATCAGAAAACTACAAATACAATGGCAAATCAAATCCTCCTTCAAGAAACTACCCTCTCTTTCCAATTTTATCTCAATTTGAATCTTATACAAGCACATCTGTACTAAATTATAAAAATTGGGCATATTCCCTAGTATAGTTTTACATCTCATTCTCACTTAAACATTGCCTTGTGAGCATTCCCTAGGTTAGTTAATACAGCTATGCAGTTAGCCGTTAAGTAACTGCTTTATATTCCATCATTTCCCTATTGTTGAATGCACCTTGTTTCTAACGCTTTAGCTATTGTAAATTATGCTGCAAAGAACATTCTTGACCCCAGAGTGTATGTTTGCACCTTTGATTATTTCCCAAGGAGAAATCTCCACATCAACCAGAGTTTTAGCAGGAAATCAATGACATATTCCAAATTTAATTCAAGAGACTTTCAGGAAGAAATTGATTATAAGAGATGTGGGCAGAGTTAAAGGAATCAACAAGGAATGGTGAAGCACTCAGGGACTGGCAAATATGCCCTTCCCATGCCTAACCTGAGAGAGAAAGGCTACAGAATTACTGACCCTCAGAGAAAGTCTCAGCTGAGCAATCAGGGCTGCCCCACAGGAACCACAGCCTTAAAGCTGTACTTCTCAAAGTGTGGTCCCGGGTCCAGCAACATCTGGAAACCTATAGAAATGCAAATTTTCAAGTCCGACTCCCATCCTACAAAGTTGGAGACCAGGCCCCCAGATAATTCTAATGCACTGAAGTTTGCAAAGCACTGGCTTAAGGAATAAAATTGCTCCCCAAACCATGGCTGCAGAGAGGCATGAGGTGGTGGAAAGTAAATGTCCCCAGATCTCCCTTTTTCTGTCCTCTCTTCTCCTTTCAGTGCCCTCTCTGGCTAACCCAATTAGAAGCTAGGAGGCAAGGGAGCCCAGCGATCTTCCCTAGACAACACAGAATAAGCCTGAGAAGGGTGGAGTGGTGACAGCTCGGGACCAAAGAAGAACAACTTGCCAATCCCCGGATCAAAAATGTAAACATTTTTATACCTTTTAATATATACTAGCAAATTTTTTTCATAAAGTAGTCATAAGTAAACACTTTTACCAGAAGTCTCTATGACTGCTAGGTAGAATTCTTGCTACCTTTGCATATGAGTTTGAAAAAAAAAAGTCCGGTCTGGTTTTGTAAATTAAAAACTATCTCAGTTGTATTTTAATTTGCATTTCTTCATTTAAAGTGAGATAATTTTTGAAAAAACATATGCTTATTGCCATTTGCATTCCTCCTGGTTATTACCTATTTATGTCCTTTGCCCACTTTTCCATCAGGATGCCATTTTCTAATTTGACAGAGCTATTTTTCAATACTAAGATGATTTCTTCTCATCATATTTGGTGCACATATTCTTCTCAGTTTGTCATTTGTCTTTTATTTTGGGTATGTGATAATCTTACATCATCAAATTTATTAATCTTATTCTTGCTGTTGTAGTCTTTTGATTGGTTAGCCTTATCGTCTTTAAAAATGATTTCTCTGGACTGTGATGATGATTGATAACTTGGCTCTGTGTCAGTTTCCTATCACTGCTGTAGCAAATTGCCTCTTGATTAGTGGCTTAAAATAATACAAATTTATTGCATAGATCTGATGGTGAGAAATCCAAAATGGGTCCTACTGGATTAAAACCAAGATTAAGGCAGGGCTGTGGTGCATCTGGAGGCTCTGGAGGAGAAAACATTGTCTCGCCTTGTGGAGGCAGCCTGCATGCCTTGGCCTGTGGGCTTCTCTATCATTAAAGCATATCATTTTAATCCATGCTTCTGTTGTTACATCTCTTTCTCTGACTCTCTTGCCTTCTTTCACTTATAAGGATCCTTTGACCATACTGGGCTCACCTGGATAATCCAGGCCACTCTCGCCATCTCAAGATCTTTAACTTTTTTAAGGGCTGCAGGTGCCACATGGAGAAGTTTGAGGCTGGGGCTCAAATCAGAGCTGCAACTGCCAGCCTATGCCACAGCAACAGCAATGCCAGATCCGCGCCACATCTGTGACCTACGCCACAGCTCAAGGCAGCAGAGATTAAACCATTGAGTGAGGCCACGGATCGAACTCACTTCTCATGGATACTACTCAGGTTTGTTTCTGCTGAGCCACGACAGGAACTCACTCGAGATCTTTAACTCAATCACACTTTTACTACATAAGGTAATGTATTCACAGGTTCTGGGGATTAGGACATGGACATCTTTGGGGGCCATTATTCTGCCCGTCACAGTTCCTACCACCTCATTCTAGCTCCTGCAAAGCATGGGCCAGTGTAGAAGCCCACCCAGGAAGGCTGCCCTTACTCTCTTTCAAAGCACATTTTCCAGGCACTCGTTCCAGGTTAAAATTACCTTTTGTTCAAAGACCATTTTATCATCCCCTTTCTTTAGTAAATCACCCACAACTACCTTGTTGACTGTGATGATTTTCTCCATAGCACAAAGAGCAGTTTCTATAACCAAATTCACCTTATCCATAGCTTATTTGACTTTAGACTTAACGTTTGGTTGAGTCCCATGAACTATATTGAATATCTAAAACTTATTTGCAACATTAAACATCTACCAAATATTACACTATCACTTATATTTATGATCACTTCCAATTTGCATCACACTTAAAGTGTTAAAAGTCATTTTTCCGGGGTCCATCATATTCTAATATTCATAGTTTAAGAAGTAAATTCCTATTCATGGGAACAAACATTTTCTTTTTTCACCCACTTATACTGTGCTTAGTGTTAGGGATACAAACAGAAATAGGACATCATCTTTGCCCTCAAGGTCAAGGGGAAAACATGGTTCCAAATATTTAAATCCAAAGTAAAACCAGACGTTCATGTGTTTGTCTTTTTTCTTAACATGTTAAGCTAATTGAGAACTTAGATTCCATGTGGTGTGTATGTATTTGTATAGGTTTGTTTATATATGTACTATATATTCTGCAAAGAGAATATGGTATAGTAAATAAGACTTGGGTTCAAATCTTGGCTCTACCTTTTATTTGCTCCATGATCCTATATGAATAATTTAACTTCTGTGAGTCTCAGTTTTCCATTATTTATAAAATGTGAGTGAGAGTACCTACCTCACTGGACTTTATAAGGATTAAATGAGATAACATGGAGTTCCCGTCGTGGCGCAGTGGTTAATGAACCCGACTAGGAACCATGAGGTTTCGGGTTCGATCCTTGGCCTTGTTCAGTGGGTTGAGGATCTGGTGTTGCCGTGAGCTGTGGTGTAGGTTGCAGATGCGGCTCGGATCCCACGTTGCTGTGGCTCTGGCGTAGGCTGGTGGCTATAGCTCTGATTCGACCCCTAGCCTGGGAACCTCCATGTGCCACGGGAGCAGCCCTAGAAAAGGCAAAAGACAAAAATAAGTAAATAAATAAATAAATGAGATAACATAATGCACCTGAATAGCCTGGCAGACATTCAATCCTCTGATGTGTGGGTGGAGTCAGAATGTAAAGTAGGGCTGGCTGTTTCCTTATGTTGTGGAGAGATTAAGCGCACACACACTCTGAAGGCAGACTCTTTGGTTTAAAATCCCAGCTCTGTCATTGACGAGCTGTGTGACCTCGACTATAAAGTGAGGATAGTCATCATCATTAGAGTCATTAACAAAGGTTATATGAGTTATATACGCTAACGCACGTAGCATGCTTAGATGGGTGCCTGACACCTGGTAAATGCCATATAATTGTTGACTATAATTGCATATCCCCCTAAACTTGTAGTTTTTCTAAAAGAAAATATTATGGACATTTTAGTTATATTAACTAATAGAGTTATAAGGATATTAACTAAACTTAGTTTCTCAACGTAAGGTAGGGCAGCTGCTATTACAATATGATATAATGAAACCACCAGTGCCCTAGGCTGATCCACATTTATAATAAGGTACTGCTGCTGTGAGCTGGTATCTTCCTCTGTGAAATAGCCACACTCTTCTCTGCCCAACACAGGATTCTTTTATCGTCAACATAGTAAGAAGTACAAGTTTCACAGATGATCTAGGTTTGAATCCCAATGAGTCACTTAATTCTTTCTTTCCCTTCATTATACTTTTTTTTTTTTAATGAAGAAAAGTGATTTCTATAACCCTCACTACAGACATGAGTGATTTCTCTCTCCAAGGTCAGAGAGAGCTGTTTTCATTTAGGAAAATATTCTAACAGTAGGTGAGAAATGCAAGTGGGATCTCAGCGCATGTATGAAAGGGGAAAATTTAACTCAATTGTGCTTAATGGAGAAATAAACAGATTAGAGATGAGGGAGAACATGCGGGAGGGAAGAGAGGAAAATAGGGTGAGTGGACAAGGCGGGAAACTAGGGCCTGTGGAGAGAGTTAGTCATGGGAACTCTAGGGTGAACTAGTAAAGAACTTTGAGGAAAAGGGATGTCTAATATTTAAGCCTATGTTTGTTTGCATTTATTTGATGTAAACCTCCTTTCCTTCCCCAAGACTTAACTGAAGTCTGGTCTGTCTGTAAGTGAATGAGTGGGGAATAAAGAGCCAGCGTGGGAAGTGTGGCGTACCCCACAGTCACTTCTTCATGATAACTTGTGTGGAGCTGAGAGCATCACGTGGCAATGACAATAGAGTTGGAATTTCATGTAGCAACAAGGAGCAAAATGCATGGTGGCCCAGAGAAGTCCCTTCTATACCGTATTAGAGGGAGGTGACCTTGGAGGGAGGCTGTGAAAAAAATTACATCTATTTCCTAATGTTACAGAAAAGGTTAACTCTGAAATATGTCGTAGATAGGGTTTCCAAATAAGACTCCTATACGGGGCTTTTTTTTTCTCTCTCTCTTCCTTAATTGATTCAGCAAATATTCATAGAGTGCCAAATAAGTGCCAGGCACTATTTGAAGTCCTGGGAACATAGCAGGAAACAGAACAGACAAAAATCCCTGCTCACAGAACTTAGTTTTGGAAATTGTGAAAATGGGGAGACGAGAGAGAGTGTATTAAGTGCATATGTCAGGGGGCAATCGGAGTCACCATCGTGGCTTAGTGGTTAACGAACCCCACTAGCATCCATGAGGACATGGGTTCAATCCCTTGCCTCACTCAGTGGGTTAAGGATCCAGTGTTGCTGTGAGCTGTGGTGTAGGTTGCAGATGGCAGCTCAGATCTCCTGTTGCTGTGGCTGTGACATTGGCTGGCGGCTACAGCTCCAATTTGACCTCTAGCCTGGAAACCCCCATATGCTGCGGGTACAGCCCTAAAAAGACAAAAGACAAATAAGATGGGTCAGAGGGCAACAAATACTACCCATCAAAATCACAGAGAGGGGAGAGAGGGAGTGTCAGAGCAGGGTGGAGGAGGGTATGGTTTTAAATAGAGGGGACAGGGGACCCCTGATGCAAAGATGAGTTTGAGTGGCTGTCTGGGAGGAAAACCTTTCAGGTGGAGAGAATAGTAGACACAGGCCTTAATCAGGGAGTGTGACTGATGGGTTGGAAGATCAGTGAGAAGGCAGTGTAGCTAGAGTGAGTGAGGGTAAGGTTGTAGGAGAAGGAGGCAGAGAGCTGGGAAGGGTGCGTATTGGGTACAGGCAGAGGCCCTGAATACTGACTACATGTTAGAATCACCTGGAAAGCCCCTGCTTGATGCTGCCAGCCCTGATGTAATTGGTCTGGGCTAGGACCTTAGCATGGGTGGGTTTTAAAAGAGACCAATGAGATTCTTCTGATAGGCAGCCAGGATTGAGAACCACTAATGTGAGTGATGTAGGCAACTGAAAAGCTGCTTTCTGTGAGGGAAGGGAAGCTTTTGCGAGGTGTGGATCACTCATATGTTCTGAATTAAACTCTAAGACCATCCCTTAAAGTTACATAAAACCAGTTGTATTCAAGCCAGTTATAGTCGGTGTATTTTTTAAACCACTGAAAAATCTCCCTTGAAACAGTCGGGGTATAAATTAAAACTGTGTTCGTGTTCATGAAAGTATTTGGCACATGATAGTTGCCAAATAAATTATGGCGTATTACCATGTGTAAGTATAGTTTCATAAAAATATGAGATATCAGTGTTATAACAAACATTGCTTTATGTTTAAGGCAATGTATTTGGTAAAATTCTGTTAAATATTATCCTCCAGTTTCTGTTGGAAATTTATTGAATGGTACCTAGTGAATTAGGTTAGAGTATGCATAGACTTCTGAATATGAGAAAAATAGCTTAATGCTTATCTACAAAACCTTGTTTGACATTGGAAATTATGCTTATCGGTGATAAACTGTCTGAAACTCCCATGAGGGTGATAAATAACAATGGAGGAGATGGAAGTTAAATGACAAAATCTCTAAACTGGGCTAAATGCCATTTATAGCAATTCTCTGTGAAATGTTTTATTGTCATGTAAATTATATGCCATTTTCAATCTGGCAGTTTTCAAATTGCTTCTCTTTTTGTAAAAAAAAATTTTTTCTGTTAATAATGGAAAACATTCTTTTCTGTTCTGGAATGTTGAAAAAATAGCTATAAAATGTGAATTGCAATACAGTGTTCTAAATACGTAGTAACTGTGGGAACTCTATAAAACTGAAATCCACCCATAGTTTTCCAGAACCCAGTATCGACATTCACCAGGGGAATTGTTACCCTTAATTCCCCTAAATATCATTATTCAAAAATACATATTATAATCATTAAAAGAGAAATTAATGTAATAGAAAAGGGGACAAGTTGGAGTTCCCTGATAGCCTAGCAATTGAGGACTTGGTGGTGTCATTACTGTGGCATAAGTTCCATCCTTGGCCTGGGAACTTCCTCACACCACAAACCCAGCCAGAAAAAAAGAAAAAAAGAAAAAAGTAGATCTTTATAGTACCAGGATGGGTAATGCAAACTCATAGCATAAAACTTTGTTTTAACATATATTTCCCCTCTTTCAATTTATAATGGTTTTTTAATGAAAAGTGTCAAGTAAATTAAAAGCAGATAGAATAGTATAATGAACTGGCTTATATCCAGCACTCAGCTTCAAATATTATCTATGCTAATATATCTTGTCTTGAGTATATATTAGCATAGATCTGGGTTGAATCAGAGCTGTAGCCGCTGGCCTCTGCCACAGCCACACCCACAGCAATGCCAGATCCAAGCCGCGTCTGTGACCTACATCACAGCTCATGGCAATGCCAGATCCTTAACCCACTGAGTGAGGCCAGGGATTGAACCTGCATCCTCATGGATGCTAGTCAGATTTGTTTCCACTGAGCCGCGATGGGAACTCCTGTTTGTTTTTTAACATAATCTCTTCTCTAAATATCTTTGCTTCACAAATTTCAGCTGCCTTGGATAAAATATAAGAAATATCTTTTTTAAGACATTGGATAATAGGAAGCATTAAGTTTGTAAACCCCAAAAGAAAGGGGACAGTCCTTTAGAGCAATTCAAACTCATAGCATAAACTATTTTTTTTCAAAATGGGTAACTGAAATAAGAGATAGATATATTCAGTCTACACAGAAAGACAAAACTTTGTTTTGTCCAAATTTTGTAGTTGTTTGCAATAGAAGGATAAATCTAGCACCAGTTACTCCATCATAGCTAGAAGAGGAACTTTCAGTTCCAATAAATATCTATTCAAGACCAATCTCATTTCATCTATAACTCCTCCTCACTCCTACCCCTCCAATTTTTAGTTGATGGCAGATAGGATAATGGTAATGCCAATTATGAATAAAGTAGGAGTACCATTGAAGGTTAATGTTGTGCCACAGATGCTAGAACCTACAGTGTAGGCATTGGAACATTTATCTTGCCTTCAAATCCATCATTCAGCTGACAGTCAATAGAGGTACAGCTTTTTTTTTTTTTTTAAGTCATTTGAATTCACACTTAATTCCAATGTCAGTTACTGTGAAGCAAATTTATTAAAGTGGCAATTATTTGGTTCTTACTTTAGAAAGCCAGCATCCTGGATATGCATTACAGATTCTTAGCACAGGTATCAATTAATGATTATCTAAATGTTACATTCTTGTTACTTATTCATGGAGTTTAATTGGCTAAATAGTTGTTAGGCAAGAAAATTTTAAAAGCTGGTAATTTGTCATTTTGATATCTATTATTTGGATATTACCTAAATTAAGGCATTTAATATTTAATGTTCCTCCCTTAACCATTTTAAATCACCTGCAATAAGTGAACTAAACATTTTAAAATTTCCCAATGTAGTTTCAGAAGGCTGAAGAATAAATACTGTGAGTGGCAAAAAGTCTTTAACACCCCAGCCAAAACATAAACCAACTGTAAACACCTTATAAAAATACAAGAGACTTGTATTTCCCCT
Organism: Phacochoerus africanus; assembly: GCF_016906955.1. NCBI lineage: Eukaryota > Metazoa > Chordata > Mammalia > Artiodactyla > Suidae > Phacochoerus > Phacochoerus africanus. The sequence goes on along the minus strand of NC_062550.1, from coordinate 33,292,580 downwards.
CAGTAGACGTGACATTATAGTACACTTTTGTTTTAGGAAAAAAACAATTTTTTCACTTTCTTCGTAAACTCAGGAGGTAATATGATATGAGTCCTAGTATTTTGTTTTACCTTTAGAGTTGGAGCATAGCAATGAATGGAAAAACATAAGAATTCACAGTAGTCTTCCATTTAAGCACGAAACTAGTGAGAACACAGTGTAGTGTAGTGTAGTGAATGATCACTGGAATTAAGTGGCCAGGTTTTAATCCTAACTGCCAATAATGTGCTGACTTTGATGGAGATATAGTTCATTCATTGCCATGACTTTTATAAAAAAAGGAGTTTATATCTCTCCACATATCTGACACTATTCACAGGAGAATGATGAGAATGAGTAGTTCAGTCACTAAAGATGTGAACTCTAAGGGCCTAAGTATTATCAGGGGTATCTGTGGCTTAGTTCAGTGGTTCTCGACACTAAGACCCAGTGCTACCACTTCGGTTGTTTTATTTTCTGTGTTTTGTTTGTGTCATCCCCCCTCCCTCCCCGTTTTTAAACATTTTAAGACTTACATATATACAGTGAAATACATTTTTTTTTTGGTATACATGTCTATAAGGTTTGACAAATGCATGAGGTCATGTAGTAATCACCACCACAATCAAGATTCAGAATAGTCAACATTGCCTCCCCACCCCGCCCCAAGAAATTTCCTCATGATGCCCATTTGTAATTAAACCTTCCTGGAAACCCCTAGCTTCTGGTAACCGCTAATATATTCCCCTGATTTTCCAGAATGTCACATAAATGGAATCACATTGTATATAGCCTTTACAGATGGACCCAAAGCTGATTTTTTACAATAGACACTGTTACTCATAAATCCTTAAATAGAATCCAAAGCTATTATCTACTCTGATACACATAATTTCAAAATAGTATAATGCTCTAACATACATAAAAGAAGCAAAAAAAATCAATTACGAAATGATATTATTCAAAGTGAAAATGGTCGAGGCCAACTATTCTAGACCTCTAGTAATTAGAGGCTTACATCTAATTTAATGAAAAAGCTTGGTTTTAAGGGAAGAAGATCAAAGCTGTTATGTATAAAAGTACAGGAAAAAGAAATAAGCAGAGGTATGATCTGATTTTTTCAAGATGTGAGTAATTCTTGGTAAAGAGCTAAACAAAACCAAGTACAGTCTTACTTTTCACAAAATCTTACTACTCCCAGTAGTTGCATTTCTGGAAAACACAGTGTATATTAAAAACTGCATGTTTATAAGTAAAATAGAGCTGGGTTTCTAGGTTCAGATAATTTTTGTGGCTGCGCCCATGACATGAGGAGGCTCCCAGGCCAGGGGTTGAATCTGCCATGCTACAGCAGCAACCCGAGCACAGCAGTGACAACACCAGATCCTTAACCACGATACCACTAGGGAGCTCCCAGGTTCAGATAATAATAAAGTCTTCATCTACATGAATCTCCAGTGGGGTCATCAAAGAATGTGAACACTGTGGGACAATTCATGTGTGGTCCTGTCTAGCGCATCGAAAGGCATCTACTATCCCTGCTCACACCCTGCAAGAGCCCAAGGTACCCTCCAGTCATTGTAACATCCAAAAGTATCCCCACAAGGCATTTCTTAAAATGCCTCCTAGAAGGTGGCAGGTGAGACTCCCTGGCCAAGGTGAAGTAACTCTCACATCATCCAATACTCTTAGCTGGGATCAATGTTCACCACTCTTCTGATTACCAAGTGACTTCTGCAGATAGCATCATACTAGGAAATCGATGTCCTGGAGCACTGACTTTTGCATTCTAGTCTCCCAAAATAGCTTCCCCATATTAGAGAATGACAAATGATCATTTTGGTTTATCCCAGTTCTGTTTTGAATTTGGCCTGAAGTCGTCTCTGAGGTCCTGGTCAACTTGAAAGTAACAACACTGAGATTTGTCTGCACAAAATTAATTTCCTATTTTGTGTTAACTCTGCCAAGGCATTTTTTCCCCACATTAGGTCTTACTTTCACGATCAGCTGATCTCTCTTGAAATTTTGAATATGTCCTTTCCAAAATTCACGTGTGCATATTGTTAAAGGTTAGTACAGGCAAGATGCTCTTCAGTATTTTGCCTAAATGAAGCCAGTCACATCAACTGGCATTGCCTGATTGTGATGATCCCCATGAATGGAAAGAAAATGTGTCATGTTCGGATGATCCAAAGAAAAATGCCTCAGGAAACTCGAGTATTCGCAAGATAGAAGAATTAACCTCTTATTGGGGTTATCAGTTATTAACCAGGCAACTTCCCACAACATATTCTTTAAAAGGCTTGGTAAAAGTTTTTAAACTAGAAAGATGATTTTTTCATATGTGGGAAGAGTTTTTAGAGTCATGGCTCTGTTGATGTTGCTAGAGTTCCAGAGATGAGGAAGCTAGACCTCTGCCCATATTGTCCATTAATGGTAAAGTTTTTAATTGCGATATTTAACGAGCAGAGCAAAATTTCCTCTTGGGCACAAGTTATATGACTTCATAGAAGTTAGTGGTAAATATTCAAAGTATTGATGCCATTAGAATAACCTCTGTTAAGAGTAAGTTTTTGCAGGCAGCCTGCAGTAACTTGGAAGAAGCTAGCAATTTACAAGTAGGAATCAACCATAGCCATTTTGATCCAAATATTTCATTAAGCCTTTTTGTATATTTAACAAACACTCATGAAATACCAATTCAGACATTTTAAAGCCAGAAGCATTCCTTAAACTAAATCTGAGTTGAAGTAGCTAATCAAAGTATCCTCAGATGTTCAACTGATAGGGTCTGGGGAAGGGAGGAGGCATTCCTGTTTCTGCAATTTTTATTTTTTCCATTACTCTACATTGTCTCCCAAGTGGTACTGAAAGCCTTAAAGAGATGGTGAAATTTTGTGGGAACTATAAATATATTTTAAACAAGGCTCTAAACAGCATTCATTTCCTTGGTATTCTTGCATAAATGAGAGCAGTCTTTGTAAAACCTGATTTTCCAGAAGCTTGCTGATAGGTAACCTCAAATAATGCTATTGCAGATTCCAATATAGTCATCATTCATGGATGTACGTCACACTTTGATTCAATCCCTTTGCTTGAAAGTAAGAAAAACAACATTAAATATTTTTCAAAGCGAAATAGCTTTACTACTTTTCCTTATGAATGCATCTTTATTGCAAAAGATTAAGATAATACAATTAAGAGTTCCCACCGTGGCACAGTGGGTAAAGAATCTGGTTGCAGTGACTCAGGTCACTGCAGAGATATGGGTTAGATCTCCGGCCCAGCACAGTGGGTTAAAGGATCTGGTGTTACTGCAGTTGTGGTGTAGGTTGCAGCTGTGGCTCGGATTCAGCCCACGAACTTCCATGTGCCACAGATGCAGCCACTAAAAATAAATTAATTAAATGAGGTAAAAAGATAATATAACCAAAGATAAGTGAAAATTTGTAATAACGTAATTTTTTACAGTTAATCACTGTTAACATAACATCCAGATACACATAATTATGTTAGTATGCACATTTTCAACCCTTCTGTACTTGTGCTATTGATTATACCATGATCATCCATTCTCTTTTCACTTAAAATAATCAGGACTTCTTTTTATGCAAATAGATTCCATTACATACCATTTTACCTTGCACCGTGGTGTTCTACTCTACGCTCATTTGTTCAGTTTTTATGAGCATCGTTTCTAACTCTTTAATATAGGAAAGTTTGTCAAGAACATTCTTGTTCATATATGTTTTATGCATCTCTAATTCATAAATTCTCAAAAGTAAAAATTTTTGTTAAAGAACATGCTTATCTAAAATGTTGGTACAAGATACTATATTGCTCTTTGGAAAGATTGCACCAATTCCTGCTCTCAGCAACAGTGAATGCTGTCAATCATTTCATCTTTCATCTAATGAAAGGAAAAGAGGAATAGCTCATTGTTTGCATTTGCATTTATGTGGTTAACAGTGAGGGTGAATATCTTTGAAAATGTTCAGTGACCATTGGTTTTAACTTATTTGTATGTGTATGTCTGTTACCTAGAGCTTTGACAATATTTGCCGTTTTTCTTCTTCTTCTTTTTTTTTTTTTTTTTTTTTGTCCTCTTAGGACTGCACCCACAGCATATGGAAGTGTGGAATGAGAGGTGTAGCTGCCAGCCTACATCACAGCCACAGCACCGTGGGATCTGAGTGGTGTCGGCGACCCACACCACAGCTCAAGGCACCCTGGATCCTTAACCCACTGAGTAAGGCCAGGGATCAAACCAGCATCCTCATGGATGCTAGTCAGGTTTGTTACCTTTGAGCCACAATAAGAACTCCCATATTTGCCATTTTTCTATTGGGATATTCATCTCTCTTTAAAATTTTTGGCAAGAATTGTATTATATTAAGGATTTTAACCCAACATTTTTCCCTCAGGATATCACTTATCTTTTAATGTTATTTGTTATATCACCAAGTGTATAGATATAGCTATAAATATATAAATACATATATAGAGAGATATGTATGTATATACAGAAACCATATAAAGGTAAAGATAATATGGTCATAACTTTTATATATGTACCTGGTACATATATATGATTTATGTCCATATATATCTGGTATGTTTTTTAGAAAGGTTGCCAAATGCTCCCCTGAGTTTTTTTCTAGAATGTTTACAAACCACCACATTTTCAAGATTTTCTTTCCCCAGATGGTATACAAACTAGATGTCTTCACCCCTCGCATCAGCTCTTGGTCATCCTTCAACCTCACCAGACAGAGGAGGACTCAGGGAAGGTAAAAGGTGAGGATTCCCTTGTGGTGTCCCATTCCTACTGATCCCAAAACAACCCTATCAAAAGGATGAGTGAGAGTGGTGTGTCTGCTCCTGCTCTAGGCAAAGCAACCTCATCCATGCTCTATGTCAAAACTGCTCCATCACAAGCTGCCTTTTTTTTTTTTTCTTTTTAGGACTGCCTCTGCAGCACATGCAGGTTCCCAGGCTAAGGGTCGAATCGGAGCTACAGCTGCTGGCCTACACCACAGCCACAGCAATGCCCGATCTGAGCCACGTCCTCGACCTACACCATAGCTCACAGCAATGAGTGAGGCCAGGGATTGAACCCGAGTCTTCACGGATACTAGTCAGGTTCTTAATGCTGAGCCTCAACAGGAAGTCCACAAACAGTTTTTTAAAGGCTCTTTCCAAATTAAGCTCCTTCACATAGTATTTCTGTCACCAGGAGAATTTTCCCTTGCTTCGGGTGTCTGTGTTCTGGGATATCTGTGTCTGTGATGACTTTGGGGATGGGTGAAGGTCTAGAACTCAGATTAGCAAAGAAGCCAGAGAGAAGACTCAAGGGAGGATGGCTTACAGTGTTCTAGAGACTTCAGAGATGGGTGACCACGACAAGAACACTCCCCACCCCAGCCCCAGGTCCTCAGGACGGCCTCTGATAGCTAAAACTCAAGGCCACACCTTGAGTCTTAGCTTTTCAGACCACTGCTGCTAACTTATAAAATACCAGCTACAAATGGGGCTTTGCAGATGACAAAGTGCTTTCACATGAACTATGTAGTTACTGTTGAAACAACACGTTTGTGTTCTGAGTTCCTTTCTAGCCCTTCTGTCTCCTGCCTGAGAAAATTACCTTCCTAGCTAGGCCCAAGCTTCTGTCCACCTTCCACTCAACTCCAGCTCTTACTTCATATCCCAATGCCTTCCTTCCTGACACAATTTCTCATTCAGGGGATGTTTTTCCAGACTCTATGGGAGGAATTTTAATTAGGGATTTCATTGGAACCGGGCTCCTGAATAATTTAAAAGTCTGTAGTCATAAACTTTAGCCATGTGACCTTATACAAGGTACCCAACCTCAATGAGCCTCTTACATAAATATGCATAACGTCTCCCTGACAGAAACTTCGTGGGGAGGAAATTAGTAAAACCAATGCCTTCAGGCATAGTCGTGATAGTGTGACTCTTAGTGTCCTTCATTCCTTCCACAAGAATCCATATCTACTATTTTAGCAATAATTTTCAATAAATATTTAAGTACTTTTCTGGTATTCAGATGTTAGAAAATAACAGTAAGCAGGGAAAATTGAAACAAGCAAAACTAAGAAAGTAAAAATAAAAAAAGAAAATAAAAATTCCCGGAGTTCCCGTTGTGGTGCAGGGGAAACGAGTCCAACTGGGAACCATGAGGCTGCGGGTTTGATCCCTGGCCTCACTCAGTAGGTTAAGGATCTGGCGTTGCTGTGAGCTGTGGCGTAGACCGGCAGCTGCAGCTCTGATTCGACCCCTAGCCTGGGAACCTCCGTGTACCTCAGGTGTGGCCCTAAAAAGAAAAGAAAAATTCCTAATAGTGGAATTACTGTGTCAAGGAATATATGCATTTTGAATTTTGATGAATATTAGGAAATTAGATATTATTTTCCCAAAGGGCGTAAATCAATTTACATGGTCAAAAATAAATACATGAATATGAGAAAAAGAACGTATATATACGTATGACTGGGTCACTTTGCAGTCAGACAGAACATTGACAGAACAGTGTAAATCAACTATACTTTAATAAAAAAAAAGTTATTGCTCAATCCTAAAAAAAAGAATAGTTGTATATATATGTATAGCTGAATCACACTTTGCTATACACCTGAAACTAACACAATATTGTAAATCAACTATACTCCAATATAATAAAAATTGAATTTAAAAAATAATATATGAGAATTATTACGTTCTTGACAATACTTTATATTTGGTTATTTTAAAATTTATCTAATTTTCTTTTTTTTTTTGTCTTTTTAGAGCCGAACCTAGAGCTGGTCTACGCCACAGCCACAGCAACACCAGATCCAAGCCACATCCATTACCTATGCCAAAGCTTGTGGCAATGCTGGATCCTTTAACTGAGTGAGGCCAGGGATTGAACCCATATCCTCATGGATACAAGCAGATTTTTAACCCAAGAGCAACAATGGGAACTTCCTCTAATTTTCAATGTATTTAATTTTATGTTTATCAATATTCCACATTTTGCACAATCAGTAAAACAAAACAATATCTCATTGTTTTGGTTTGCACCTCTTCCATTATGAGTGAAGTTAAGCACCTTTTAGCCTTTCGTATTTCTATTTTTGTGAAACAGAAATCTATACTCATGTCCATTTTTCTGCTAAATGATCTGGTAAGTATATAAGCATTATTGGTAAGTATAAGCATTTTGGAAATTAAGAAAATTATCCCTTTGTCTGTTATATGATTGCAGGTATTTTCCCCAGCATTGTATTTGTGGTGTAGCTATTTTTATTTTAATTGCTACATACCTATTTAAAACATTTTTTTTTGGAGTTCCCCAATTTCCCACTGTGGCTCAGTGGATCAAGAACCTGACACAGGAGTTCCTATCCTAGATCAGCGGAAATGAATCTGACTAGCATCCAAGAGGATGCAGGTTCAATCCCTGGCCTCGCTCAGTGGGTTAAGGATCCAACGTTGCTGTGAGCTGTGGTGCAGGTCACAGATGCAGCTCAGATCTGGCGTTGCTGTGGCTCTGGTGCAAGCCAGCAGCTACAGCTCTGATTTGACCCCTAGCCTGGGAACCACCATATGCCATGAGTGCAGCCCTCAAAAGCAAAAAAAAAAAAAAAAAAAAAAAAAAGAAGAAGAAGAAGAAGCTGACAGACACAACATCCATGAGGATGAGGGTTTGATCCCTGGCCCTGCTCACTGGGTTAAGGATCCAGCATTGCCACAAGCTTTAGCCTAGGTCACAGGTGCATCTCGGATCCCATATTGCCATAGCTATGGCGTAGACCAGCAGCTGCAGCTCTCATTCAACCTCTGGCCTGGGAACTTCCATATGCCTGCAGATGTGGCCCTTAATAGAAAAAAAAATGAATAAATAAAATAAAACAAAATGATTTAAAATCAGGTTACATCCGTAATTGTTATCCATTACTAGAATACAAAAAAAGTAACTTTTTTTTTCAGGTTAAATTTATCTTTTATAGCTTTCAAGTGTCTTACTTAGAAAGATCTTTCTCATTTTAAGTTTATAAATATATTCACCTATGTGTTCTACTAATCTTTGATGATTTTGTTTTTTATATGATACACTATATAAGCATTTATTAAAAATATGTATAGACAAGTATACATTCATACATGTCCAACAATGAATTTTCACAAAATAAACATTCCAACGTAACTAACATCCAGATCAAGAATCAAAACATTGCCAGCACCCTGAAGCATCTTTTATGATCCTCTTCCAATTGTGACCACCGTCACCTCCCCAGGGTAATCCTTTCAGTATCCTGATAAAATATTATAGATAAGATTTTCCGAGTTTTGGATTTTTAGTAAATGGAATCATGTAGTATGAACCGTTGGCGCTTATTTAGCTCAGCCTGGTGTTTATGACCATCACCCATGTTGTGTGTAGTTACGGTTTGCAGATTCTCATTACTGTACAGTATTGGACCAATACTAATAATATTCATCCACTGGACTAATGATGATAATATTAAATCATCCCACTGTTGATGTTTGCGTTGTTTCCATTTGGGGGCCAAAGTGCATGTCTTTGAATGAAAAAGTCCACTTTTTTTGTTGTTCCTAGGCGTGGAATCGCTGAGTCGAGTTTTACCCGTTATTTCCAAAATGATTGTACCAATTCACACTTTCACCAGATGTATATGCTTCACATCTTCACCCACTTTATATAGTCTTTATTTTTTCATTTTAACCATTCTGATGTGGTGAATTGGTTTCCCACTGTGGTTTTTTAATGTCGTGATGGCTAATGAAGTTGAATAGCTTTTCATATGCTAACTGGCCCTTTTGTGTGAAGTACTTGTTCAAGCCTTTTGCCCATTTTTCTACTGGATTCTTGTTTTTCCTTTTTCTTATATTCTAGACAAGAGGCCTTATCGACGTTCCAGTATTTTCTCCATTTTCACTCTTAATGTTCTCTTTTGATAAAAATAAGTCCTTAATTTTAGTATCACCCAATTTACCAATTTTTTCTTTTATGGTTAGTGTTTTTTGTGTCCTGATGAAACATTAATATTTTTCCTTCCTTCTTTCCTCCCTCTATCTCTCTGTATCTTTTCGTACCCACAGCACATGGGCCAGGGACTGAATTTGAGCCTCAGCTGTGGCAGTGCCGGATCCTTTAACCCACTCTTGGGGGGAGAGGGAGGGAGGATTGACCTCTGCCTCCACAGTGACTTGAGTCTCGAGCTGCAGCAGCTCGATTCTTAACCCACTGCACTACAGCGGGAACTCCCATTTTTTATTTCTAAAAATGTTTTTTTTAACAGATTTAATTAAATGCAGTTCCTATCTAATCAACTGCATATATTTAAAGTGTTTGACTTGTTAAACTTTGGGGAATGATGGATAATGGATATTATCTTGATTGTGATGATAGTTTCATGGTTGAATACATGTCAGAACATTAATTTTGTAATAGTTTAATAATACTTTATCTTATGAAGGTATTCTAATTTGTTTTCCATTTCTCTAATATTGGGCAATAAAATCGTTTTCCTTTTATTCCATATTATTAAAAAAATACCGTTGTTAAATGCCATAGGGATGAAATAGCATGGATGTACAGAAAATAATAGGTATGGCTTGTGGGAAGGCAAGATTTGCTAGGCTGCTTGGCAATGCCATCATGTGAGGAAAGAAGAGCAAGAGCGTTCGATGTGATGATGTGGAATCCGCAAGCTGTGCTGTGCTTCAGTAATGAGCTGTCATGTGTTGTGATGTACAGCTCTTAAGTGCTAAAGTATGCAAGCAGCATAGCAAGAAGTGCTGGCCTAGGCTGGTGACAGCTGCCTGCTTTGGGAGAAACTGACTGAAGCAGGAGAGAAGCAACCTTTCTTCTTCAGAATCATTTTGAATTACAAGGGCATCTGTAATATGCAGAAAATGAAAATCATTCCCTAGTCCCAGTCTCACTCCTCATAGGTAACCCCTGGAAATCTTTTGGTATGTAGCTTTTTAGACATTTTCTATGCATTGTTTTATTTACATATTAGCCAAGATATAGATAGATAGATAGATAGATAGATAGATAGATAGATAGATAGATAGATAATCATGTTTGTTTTTTAAAAACAGGGCTGCATTAAAATAATGCTTGGCAACATGCTCTTTTCGCTTGCTATCTTGTGTTTTGTGGCTCCCTTTCCATACAAGTGTGCTACAGGGGTGCCTGCTCCCATCTTTTTGCAAACTTTTTTGGGCCTCCAGAAGCCCTGCGAGTCAAGGAAATGAGTAAAGCGGGCTGGGAAGAAGCGTGTTGTAACTGTGCTCACATCACTTCTCACACACATCCCTTTGGAAGGGAATACTGCCAGATCTCTCAGTTTTCCTTGAAAAAGCCACGAGAAGCCAGAAAAAGCCTTGAGAAGCTGAAAATCTGAATTTATATGAGAAATCTTTTGATTTTCAAATGTCAGAGCTTCAGTATTTTTGAATATATCTGGGTCTTTACCTTTTATTTTTGAAATAAACTTTATTTTTTCAGAACAGTTTTAGATTTACAGAAAAAAATAGCAAAGATACACAGAAAGTTCCCATATACCCTGCACCCTGTTTTCCCCTGTTATTAACATTTTACATTAATATAGTATATTTGCCACAATTAATGACCCAATGTTGATACATAATTCTTAATAGTCTATTCAGATTTCCTTAGTTTTTATTTGATGTCCTTTATCTATTCCAGGATCCCACCCAGGATACCTCATTATATTTTCTAGTCATGTGTTCTTGGGCTCCTCCTGGCTGTGATGGTTTCTCAGATGGTTTCTTGTTTGTGATGACTTTGAAAGTTTTGAGGAATGCCGGTTAGATATTTTGTAGAGCATCCCCCCGTTGGGTTTTTCTGGTATTCTTCTCATGGTTAGATAGAAGTTACGGGTTTTCAAGAGAAGGCCACTGAGGTTAAGTATCATTTTCATCACAGCATATCCAGGGTGTGTACTTACCGCTGTCGATGTTGACCTCCGTCACCCAGGCAAGGTCATGTCTGTTTGGTCTTTCCCCTGTAAGATCACTCTTTTGTCCAGCCCTTTCCATATTGAACTAAATGAAAGGAAGTCACTATGCATAACCTACATTTAAGGAGTGAGGAGTTATGCTCCACCTCCTTGAGGCAGTATCTCGCCATAAATTATTGAGAATTCTTCTTAGGACAATTTCCATAACCAACTCCTACTTACCTTTTTTGCTTCACCCATCCCTCTCTTCCCCATGATACTATAGTTCTGTACCTACGGGTTCTGGATGGTACCATTCTTTCTCTCTCTTTGTTCTTACTATTGCTGGACATCTCTTTTCCACCCCCAACTCCCTGAATGTTCAAGTCCCCTTTAACCTTCAAGACTGCTTGCTTCCTCAAGTACCCTGTCCCTTAGGAAGTCTTCCCAGAACCCAGTCTGCATTAAGGGACTTTTCTCCAGTCCCCAGATACCCTGTGTATGTTCCCATCATGGCATTCACTCATCATTCATTCTTAGAAATCGCCTCTGTTAGACTAAGAGTTCAAAAGCAGGGGCTCTTTTTACTTGCCTTTCTATCCCCTGTACCTGTACCTGTGTCTGATGTATCCCCTTGCATAATCAGACACATAATCAGTGTTTTATGAATGAATGAACTAAAAAACTTTCACAATCTCAGATATGAGATTTCTTTGAATTTCCAGTCCTTCTGTCTTGTCAACCATCACTGTATTCTGCTTTGTGTCATGGTTACTTGGACACTTATTTTAATCATTTTAATAGCTCCAATATTCTTAAAGGGCTGGGATCATGTTTTATTTCTCATGTAGTTTCATGATTTTTTTTTTACTGCCTTTGTCTTTCCTGTTGTTTCTATGACAGTGTCTTGCAGAAAATAGGTGTTTGGTAAATATTTGTTGAATGAGTGAATCAGTTAATGAACAAATCTATGAAATTGCCTGCAAATATAATTGATGAGAGTGAATTACACAAGGGAAGGAAGGTAATAGACTGGAAAATAAATGGTAGAGTTTTCAGACTAAATGAAAGTTGACTTGTAAGACCTCCTAGCACATTATTTTCAAATTTTTGTAATGTGCAAATAAATACTGTAAGATTTTTGAGTAGAGAAATCTCAAAACATGATTTTTTCTAAATGAAAAGTTTCTTTGCTTTTTAAGAACAGCAGCAAGGAGAGTCCAGCCTGCTTCAACTCTTAGATGGATCTTCCCCCCAAAAGACATACCATGTTACTCTTGAAAAGAGCTGACTAGTGTATAAAATATGTTCCTTCCTCTCCTTTAAAAACCAAAAGATCTCAAATCCAATATTTTTAAAATAACATTTTTATCTATCATAAAACACACACACATACATATTTGCCTTTTTGCCTTTTCTAGGGCCGCTCCTGCGGCATATGGAGATTCCCAGGCTAGGGGTTGAATCGGAGCTATAGACACTGGCCTACACCTCAGCCACAGCAACGAGAGATCCAAGCTGAGTCTGCAACCTACACCACAGCTCACGGTAACGCTGGATCCTTAACCTACTGAGCAAGGCCAGGGATTGAACCTGCAATCACATGGTTCCCAGTCAGATTCATTAACCACTGTGCCACGATGGGAACTCCATAAAACATAAGTTTTAAAAAAATGTCCACTGCTGGGTAGAAGTGAACAGCGACCAACAGTTCTGGAAACAAAAAATTCCTTAGGCCATAATATATTATCAGTATCACCAACCCCAAATTCAACCTCACTCAGAGAAAGTTGAAGTAGGAGGGAATTTAGTCCTTTTTCTCTACAAAAAAGTAAATTTTATGAAGGATGTTTCTCAGTATTGGATTAGAACAGCCTGTAGATGGCGTCCTTGCATCAAGAGCCATAGGAGCTTGAGTAATACTGAGGAAAAAATATTTTCAATTAAAACCATCTTTCTGGAGTAAAAGAAAATATCCATTGTGTTGCAAAATTATCTTTAACTGAGGGACAGTTGGCATCACAATGCTAACATGTTTTAAGGGTTACCAAATGTATATTATAAAAAGAAATTCACTGAAATGAAAAATAATGAAATTTTGAAAAGAGGTAAATATTATCTTGCAGAAGGCTGCAAAGTTTTAGATGCAAACTAACCTAATTATGATTTACTTGTCAGTATGAAGTATAGTGGTTAAGAGACTAGGCTTTCAAATCAAATGCCTGGGATTGGACCCTGACCCGGCCACTGGCCACTGACCCGGTAAGTAAACACAGTTACCTTTGGGTAACCACAGTCAACTAATGTATTGAAACTTTTTTTTTTTTTTTTTTTGGCTCTTTAGAGCCGCACTTGTGGCATATGGAAGTTCCCAGGCTAAGGTTCCAATCGAAGCTGCAGCGGCTGGTCTTACACCACAGCCACAGCAACGGGATCCGAGCCATATCTGTGACCTACACCACAGCTCACCACAACGCTGCCAGATCCTTAACCCAGTGAGTGAGGCCAGGGATGGAGCCCGCATCCTCATGGATCCTAGTCCTGTTTGTTGACTACTGAGCCAAGAAGAGAACTCCCTATTGGAACTTTTTGACCTTTGTTTTCCAATCAGTAAAATGGGAAACTTACTGGACCTTTTTGAGCCTTGTTTCCCAATCAGTAAAACAGGTACTAATAATAGTACCTACTTAAAAGACTTGTAAGGATTAAATACGCAATTAAAAGTGTTTTTAAATAAAGACACAAAGTTCAAATCCGTTGTAGGTTTCTTGTTTAACTCTTTTTAAAGATCAACAGTTGTACAGCTGAAAATATTTCGTACTTGGAAATGCATGTTCTGTTCTTTTTAGTAACTTTTGACCTAACACTTAATTGAATGCATGCAGGTGTTCAGCTTCTCTTCTTTTTTTTTTTTTTTTTTTTGTTGTTGTTGTTGTTGCTATTTCTTGGGCCGCTCCCGTGGCATATGGAGGTTCCCAGGCTAGGGGTCGAATCGGAGCTGTAGCCACCGGCCTAAGCCAGAGCCACAGCAACGCGGGATCCGAGCCGCGTCTGCAACCTACACCACAGCTCATGGCAACGCCGGATCGTTAACCCACTGAGCCAGGGCAGGGACCGAACCCGCAACCTCATGGTTCCTAGTCGGATTCGTTAACCACTGCGCCACGACGGGAACTCTAGCTTCTCTTCTTTTGTTCCCAGTTTGCTCTCCTCTGGTGAGATGTCCACTTCTCTACAAGACACTGAGTGAAACAACACGCCCAGCTGGAGACACTTGATCCTTGTGGGGCATTTGTCGCAGCATTTGGATGCCAACCCTTTTCTGAGTCTGAAATCTGTTTTTTTTTTTTTTTTTCTTTCAAAACCTTTTGCTTCCGCTTTCATTGCGCATCTAAAGGATTAGGCTGGGGGCAAATTAAATCCTCTCTGCTGGGGTCAGGTGGGTGTGGTTAGGCTGGAGTCCACTGCCAGCCAAACTACTCTCGCCAGGGGCAAGGCCAGAGCTTTGGTTTTGCGCTAAAGCGGCTGCGATTTCAGTAGGAACGCAGCGCCGCCTCCAAATTTCTCAAAACGCCAGCAACTATGAAGATATTCACGACTTTGGGGACCCCTACCCCAGGAGGTCAGGTACGCCTAGTCATCCGACACTCAGGGAATTCTTCCAGGCGCTTCCAGGGAACCGGGAGAAGCGCCTCCACAACTGTTAAAAGCGTCCTCGTGGTGTCAGACAAGTGAGGAATGAAAGCCACGCGCGCCAAGCAATCAGGGCACCACTGGACGATGGAGTCTCGGCTTTTAAGTGAATGGGAATGCGCCAAGGGTCAGCTAGCGCGGATGGAAAAGGGTGGGCTTTGCCGAAGGAGAAATGAAGTGGCGGAAAGGGAGAAGTGGAGGAATATACACCGTCCCTTAGTACTGGGGTAGATGTGGGCGTTATCACCATCATCATTATCATCTGCGCCCAATCAAGCCGGAGGCAGCGGCGAGTGACGTCTCAGGGGTCCCTTTAAAGGCCCTTCTCCGCGTCTCCTTCCAATACGCTCATCTCCCGCGCCTACTCCCACGCGGCGCACCCCTGGGAGAACGCTGCCGCCGGGGGTCTTGCGCTGCCCCACCCCGCGCGTCCCTCTAGCGCCCCCCGGTGGTGGCTGGCTAGTCTAGATCGCTCCTCGCTTGCACCGCACTTGGCGCTTGCCCTTCCCGCTCTTCCTCTCCCGCTGTATTTAACCCTCTGACTGTTAGCCTCGCTCCGCCGGCTGGCATCTTCGGCTTTGCCAGGCTTGCGTCTCTGCTGTACTCTCTCTCTTCTGTCCAGCTCTTGCGGGTTCTTCCCGTCCCCCCCCTCCCCTCCGGCTCACTCGTACTAGAGCCAGAAGGCTACACGCCTAGGCGTCTACTGGAGAACAAGCTTCAGCAGAGGGAGAACTTAACCGCTGAAGGTTGGGTAGGTGCGGCAGAAGGGGTTTCAGTGGCGAAAGCTACCAGCTGAAGTAGCATGGCCTCGAGAAGCGCCTTCGCTGCCGCCGCGCTCCAGCTCTGGAGCATCCTCCTGTGCCTGCTGGTGCTGCGGGCGGAGGTCGGGCAGCCGCCGGAAGAGAGCCTGTACCTGTGGATCGATGCTCACCAGGCAAGAGTGCTCATAGGTAAGTCTTCCGCGCCCGACCCTGGAGCTTCTGCTTCTTCCCCTGCCGGGGGTCTTCACCTTTTCATTAAAGAAGCATGCGTTTAGTATGGTTTTAAAACTTTAATTTCCAAGGAAGTTTACCCTCCCCCCTTTTAATTAGGTATTTTCCATCTAAAAGCTTGCAAACGTCTCTCTCAAGAAACCTAAGCTGGCCTAGTGTTTTGATCATGCTATTGCTAATTCCTGCTCCCCTACGTTTTAGGTGGACTCAGCGTTTGTTAGCACTAGTTAACTCCACGTGCACTCCTTTGCCTGAAAACCTGTATCTCTGGTATCATTCTTATCACAGAAAGGTAGAATAATTGGTACCAAGGCAGATGCTTTATGTAAAGAAATAACCTATTGCTAATTCTTTGGTGCTCTTTTTGCATGCAAGTTCTGATCTGGATTCTTTTTAAGTCTATCTAGTTTGATAATTTTATTGTTTTTTGAAAACCAGGGTTTGAAGAAGATATCTTGATTGTTTCAGAGGGGAAAATGGCCCCTTTTACACATGATTTCAGGAAAGCACAACAGAGAATGCCAGCTATTCCTGTCAACATCCATTCCATGAATTTCACCTGGCAAGCTGCAGGGCGGGTAAGTTCCATTAACCAGAAAGACTGAAGAAAATTACCCTTTAATATTTCCAGCACCTGAATGCAGGTAGAACTAATACTATAGTGTAGTCTGCTACATTTTAACAGTTTAAGAGTGACTTCTCATTTGATCTTCAAAGCAAATAAAGAGTTAACTCCCATTTATTTAAACATATCACAGAAATTAAAGATTCTCAAAAGGGTAAGCAAAGTGCCTAAAATCACTATTTTGACGTCTCAGTGTCTTTAGGCTGCTGGAAACACAAAGACCTTAAATAGCAACCTACTTCCTTTCTGTGATCACTGACATTAAAATTTAACATACTATTTAAAGGACTCTTTTTTTAATCTGTAGTAAATACCAACCACCTGTGACTCTGTTTACACTTTATAGCAAATCTTAAAGTCTATAATAAGTATTTTCAACATTGTGCCTTTGGAAAAAAAATGGTATGTTGAGTGTTAATCACTGGAATGATGTGAACACTGTATATTTCTGGTACAAGTTCACAGACTCAAAGTGTCATATAAGAATGTTTATAAAATATTGCAAGCTATTTTTGTTACCGTTGCAATACTTTTGTATGGAAAAAGAGAACTGCTCTATTTTTTTTTTTCTGAAGAAAAAGTCCTTTTATTTGTTAGCACATTGACCTCTTTTGTATGATTTGCAGTATTACATAAATGACCTCTAATTTGGGAAAGAAAGGGAGAATAAATGTCACGTGAGTTTAGTTTCTTTTGTGCAATTGGAGGATTTACTCTAGAGGACAAATGGTAAGTAATACAAGAGAATTTGTTAGCGGGTAAAATGTTATCTCCTATGAAAAATCATGGTAATTATAATTAAAATCACACTTTCAGGACTTCTACTTACACAGCTATTTACATAAAGAATGTGATCTATAAAAAGTAGCTGTTTTTAATTGAGACATCACATCAGTTCCCTCTAATTACCTAATGTAGTATGGACATGACCACTTTAGCGCCCTTTCCCCTCCTCAGGTGTGTTCTTTGATTTTTCCTTTCTGAAATAGATCAAACCCTTCAACACTGTTGTCACAAAAGAATAGATGTTTCGGATCCACCAAAGGTCCTAACAGAAAGGTCATCTATTCTCATATCCCCATTCTGTAGATAAGTTCACTGAGGCTCCTGCTGCTCTATAGGGAGATTATTTTTTTTCTGCCTACAGTTCCTTCTTCCTACTTTATGGACAACTAATTTTGAAATGTAGTGAAATCAATAATAAATCAAGGAATGGCCTTAATTATGTCCTTTTTCACCAGACTCTATTGTGATTGACCACTTGTCAGTTGGGATCAATACTGGTTGTTTTTAAAAAGAATATTTTCTTAAACTTTTATGGACCTGTGTGAATCATTAGAAGATTGACTTGCACTCCTCCCTAGGTGAAAGGGTTCAGTAACTGCAGGTGAAGTAGAAAATGTTAGTAACTCTGGATGGATTTTTCCCTGTGAATTTGTCGTCTGGAGAATGGAATTTGGAATGAAGGCTTAAATTCCATGCTCTCTCCCCTTTGCAAACATTGGCATATTGTTGGGTACAAAATGGATTGCATAGCAAACAATCTCAAGAATGTTTCCTGTAGGGGGTTAGAAAAGACGGTGGAACTGGCATAGAGAGGAAGATTCTAGCATCTTTTTCTCTCGTGGTGTTGATTACCCATGTGGATAATCTTATTATGCAGGATAGTGTTAGTGCCTCAGTTATGTTACTCTCTATGTTTCATCTGCTCCAGACAGGTTATCACAGGTAACTGTGTGAAATCTAGTGTCTGTTTTTCCTGGGGTAGGGATGAGAGGTAACTAGGAGGGGGAAGTTGTGTGACTCCAACACCATAATTTCTGAAATGCATGGAAATTTTGAATATGGGAAAAATAATGACTTCAATACCAATTAAATATTTTGAAAGGCATGTTTGGCCAAAGCCAAACCACATCAAAACATCTACATGGAAAATGAAAAGTTCATCGCATTATCTAGTTATTTCATCCAAAATAATATCAAACATTTAGGGATTTCAACACAAGCAAAACACATAGCTAATGAAATTTTAAACTTCAGATTTAAGTGTTTTGGCAACACCTGGAGAAAGTTGAAATAACTTTAGGATTGAAGAGCTAGTAGAGTCAATAAGTATTTCTCAAGTAACCCAAGGCGTTGTTGAGGCCATCTTTTTTTTCTTTTGCTTTTTAGGGCCACACCTGCAAGCATATGGAAATTTCCAGGTTAGGGGTCAAATCCGAGGTGTAGCTGCTGGCCTACACAACAGCTGCAGCAGCAACACAGGATCTGAGCTGTGTCTGCAACCTATACCAAAGTTCACAGTAATGCTGGATCCTTAACCCACTGAGGGAGGGCAGCGATCGAACCCGTATCCTCATGGATACCAGTCGCCCCAACGTTGGGAACTCCTCTTGGGGCCATTTAAAATAACTTTCATGTTTAATTCCAAACAAGTGCGAATAAAAATTACAATGAGATTCCTTTCCCTACACCACATTTTTTAAAGTTTGGTCAAGTTTTTAAAAAGAGCTTTCAGTATGTGGAGAATTACACATATGGGGCTGATGTCCGTGTTAGCCTTTCTACAGGGCAGTTTGACTCTGGCCAAAGGCCTGACGTAGAACCTTTGATTAGGAAATTTTACTTCTGGAGATTCATGCTAAGAAAATAATCCTGGATATGAATAAAATTTTTAGTGCAGGCCTATTATTCATCGTCGTACTGTTTATACAATGGGCAGAACCTAGAGGTCTGTGATAGTGGTAGGAAGCATCAATAACAATATTCTATCCGACTAGGAACCATGAGGTTGCGGGTTCGGTCCCTGCCCTTGCTCAGTGGGTTAAGGATCCGGCGTTGCCGTGAGCTGTGGTATAGGTTGCAGATGCGGCTCGGATCCCGCATTGCTGTGGCTCTGGCGTAGGCCAGTGGCTACAGCTCTGATTAGACCCCCAGCCTGGGAACCTCCATATGCCGCTGGAGCGGCCCAAAGAAATAGCAAAAAGACAAAAAAAAAAATTCTAGACATCTGCTCAATGCCATGGAAAGATGTTCATGGCAAATTAAGTCAACAGTCTATAACAGTATATTTTGTCTGGTTCCATCACAAAATACGTAGGCATGGAATTCCCACTGGGGCTCAGCGTACGCAACCTGACTAGTAACCATGAGAATGTGAATTCGATCCTTGGTTAAGGGTCCAGCATTGCTGTGACCTGTGGTGTAGGTCACAGACGTGGCATGGATCCTGCGTGGCTGTGGCGGTGGTATAGACTGGCAGCTGTAGCTCTGAATCGACCCCTAGCCTGGGAACTTCCATAGCCACAAGTGCAGCCCTAAAAAGCAAAAAAAAAAAAAAAAAAAGTAGGCAGACCTAGGAAAACATGTCTGATAAATGTCGAATCCTCCAATGTGTTAACATTAGCTATATTTGTATGTATTATGTTTTGGTTTTACCGTGGTGAACATGTATTGATTTGTAATTTTAAATTTTATTTTACATTAAGTGTATGTAAAACATTGTACTTTAGAGTTTGAAATTGTATGATCTGTATTGTAGTTATACTTATTATCCAGTATCATTTTTACACTACATCTTACTCAACAAAATGGTAAAGGAATTTTTTTCATGGCTGAGCATAATCCATGGAGCCCAAAGAATTTGCTGTTTGATTCTCACTCACCAGTTTCTTGTGAAATCTTTAAGAATCTGCGTCGGAAAGCTTTCGTGCCTGAAATCAGATTCCCTGACCTCTTCCCTCTCCCTGAAATCCCCATTTTCCATGGAAAATCCTGTCTCCACTTTATCCCCCATTTAAAATACTCATTTTCTGACATGCCCCTTCTCAAGGCTTTTAGATGAGAGAAGAATTTCTACTAAAGAGGCTTAGGCTTAAAGGATTTTTGGTAATTAAAGGGAAAATACTCTTTATTACCATGTATAACTTTTAATAGTTGATATTTTTCAATGAGGCATTCCTTATTCTAATTTTTCCCTAAACTTGAGACAAGTAGGACCCTGAGCAACCACTTTGGTTTTCTAAACTACAAACTAATTAAAGATTTTATGTGGAAAATAACCCTTTCTAAACCTAAAGGCTTTCAAATAAAACTGTAATGAGAAGTTTTGTTAGACAAATCTCAATTTTAATACTCGGACACCACTGCTGATTTCCATGTGAACCAATTTGCTGTACAGCCCCCCATTTTTTTTATTTGTAGAAATCATATAAGTAAATATTTATTTATAAAAATCATATATAGACTTGATCTTAATCACTATGATATATCACATGCATGAAGATGCTAAAGTGCTATGAATCTAGTGCCTTGTCAATAGGGCATCTCTCTTTGTGTTGGCATTTTTAAAGCAATGGTGATGAATTTATACTGAACCATCTAGTTTTTTTGACCTCCTTGTGACCAAATGCCTGGAAAGTTTGGTAAGGGATGGAGTGAAACTGGTGTCTATGGACTAGAAATTCTCTGGATGAAGAATTGGGCTGGTATTAACTTTAACCCACCACGTGGATTACTAAGCAAGCTCTAACCACCTGTCCAGATCTTAAAGTAAACTATAGCGGTCACAGTTGTTAATAACCACTAGAAGTCAGTGATATAGCTTCATTTTTTCTCAATTTCAAGATGTCTAAAAACGAAACTTCAAAGTGTTGCTGTGGATACAGGAAAGGAAGAAGAAAGTTTTGTCTGCCACTATGGGGAAGTGGCTGGTCATGTATATACTGTGGGAAATCTGACTTTACTGGTTAAACTGCAGAAATGTGCTCCTTTGATCAATGTGTGAAAAATATTAGATGTGCTGAAGGTACAGTGTATGAAATGAAATTTTTTCTAACCTATAAGGTTAATTATAAATGTACTGGTAATCTTTCCTAGCTCCCTATCTTTTAAAAAGAGCTTCTTGAATTATTGAAAACTGCCAGAAATAATAACAATATAAAATCAAATGTAAGGAAAGCCTGAGAACTTTGCCTGGTTAGCTGTCTTTGTGGATGATTGCAGTCAGTAGCGCTCAAAATCAGCCCTTTTTAAAAAGTTGAAGTATAGTTGATTTACAATGTTATGTTAGTTTCAGGTATACAGCAAAGTGGTTCAGATTGTATATGTGTGTGTATGTATACATTCCGATGTATGTGTATACATACATATATGTGTATTATTCTTTTCAGATCCTTTTCCTTTATAGGTTATTACAAGGTATTGAATATAGTTCCCGGTACTATACAGTAGGACCTATTGTTTATCTATTTTATATATAGTTGTGTACATCCATATCTAAGTTCAGCTTTTAAATGAGGAAAGTACCATTGGAAAAAAGAAGTCAGAAACAGGCCAATTTCCGGACAACTGACTCACATGTTTGCTAATTAAAAAAAAAAAAAAAAAAAACCACTCTACTGACATGTGTCTATAAGATCAGCCAGATAATCCAGTTCTGTCATTCAAATGCCCTTAAAGCTCTAGATAGCTTGTTTTTGCAACGTAGTGTTTGATATGATGTAATACCGGCCCCCTAAAATTGGCTGCAGTATGAAGTCTCAAATTTCCCCTTGGTCTGTGAGTTAAGGAGACCTGTGTTAAAACGGTTTTTTCCCTCCTTTCTCCCCTTGACAAAAAAATCAAAGAAAAACAATAGAGAGTGAATTTTCATTCAAGTACTTCCTCTCCCTCTTCAAAGGAACTGCCAAATGCCCTTAAACACCTCCGCCCAACTCTGAAGTTATGGTAACACTTACTGTTATTACCTCAATCCCTTAATATATACTGTTCACATTTTTTCCTAATGGAGTTATGATTGTGTTTGGTAGTTACAACCCAAGTAGTTGCATACCTTCACACTCCTGGGGTTTGCCGTAATACCTTTGCAGTGGTTTTATGTCACCCAGAGGAGGAAATGCCTTGTTTTTTTGACCCCTGTTCCATGGTGTCAAAGCGGGAATGTGAATATGTTTACATATAGTGGGCATGATTTTTTTTTTTTTTTTAAGAAGGTACTCCTATCAAAAGCACAGCTTTAAACCTTTAATGTTTAGATTCTGCTATGCTGTGGTATTTTGCATTGTGGTGTTGTGGACATGCCACTAGGGATCAAAGAGTAATTCTGCAGAGGGCCCATTTCATTTAGCAAAGCAGGCATGTGCCAGCCATCTGTTGTATCTGCTGATAGAAAACAGCAGTAAGTTTCTCAAACTTTTGCCAGGAAAAAAAAAAAAAGACTTTATAGCTTAGGGGAGATGAGTTACAAGGTACCTTGTAAGCCACATCTGGTTCTAGAGCAATTTACATGGCATAAATGTAAACCCCCACTATGTCCTCCTTACACGGTGGCATAAAGGCACATAAACAAATGCTTTGCCGCTATCCTCTGTGTTTATTCCTGACTTTTAAATGCTTGCCCAAATAAAAATCTTTTAAATTGTTGTGGTGAAGTGGAAAGGAATGATGTTCGGTAAAGCGTTTTGTTTTGGATTAAACTCATTTAATTTAAATGTCCTTCATGAATAGAATGGGTGTTAAAAGGAAAAAACTTTAGGGATTAGGAGTTTTATGAAAATGCCCTTCATCCTTCAGCTGGATCTCTGGAGGAGGTATTGTCAGATTGGGGCTTCTTTCACTCCAGTTTTAGCCAACTTATTCCATTCTCCAACCTGGGATGAACTTGGTTACATTCCCCTGAATGCTTAGTGGATGGGGAGTTCTCCCAGGCAGCTTTTCTCTCTGCCTTTGGCACTCAGTCAGCCAACAAACATAGAATTCAGTCACAGAGAGCATTCAAAGAGGAGTAAACATGTGCCCTGCCCTCAGGGACCTCATAGTCTAGGAAACAAATATCCATCACACTCATGCATATGAGGAAAGAAAGTCTAGACCTGGCTGAGAGCACCAAGAAGGCAACCCATTTCCCTGTCTAGAGGAGGAAGGGAGCCAGGAGTCTCCCCTGAACTCACTGAGCAGGTGATGTCCTGCAGGATGAGTAATTGCTCATCAGTCCAGCAAGAAGAAGATAGATGCCTTCCAAGTGTGGAGAGCTCAGGATGGTCAAGTGCATGGAGGCTTTAAAGGGGAAGGCACGTTCCAAGTGATCATGATGGACCCAGGTAATGGAAATTCACTGAAGGGGATGTCAAGGTCAGGTAATGGAGAAGTGTTCTGGGGGAGGAGAAGGAGGTAGAAACAATTAAGGGAAGTTTCTCTCTCCTCTGCTGTGAAAAGAATGGTCTCCACATTTTGCAGCTTTTTCCCAGGGATGTGTCAAGTACATCTTTGGTGTCCATGTTGGGTAGACAGTGGCTCTTCAACAATGTCATTTAGCTTTCTTTCTTATTAAGCTTTTGGGAGTGTTTGTGATGATCAGTCTCAGCTCCAGGTTATTATTTTTTTTAGGTGATTAGGGCATAGGACTATAACAATATTGCTTCTTGTAAGTGCATAGGACACAATTTTCTAGTGGAATCTAGAACTTTAAACTTGATTCAAGGATGCTTGAATAAGGAAAGTAATGTTAATTTGAAGAATTGACCTAGTATCTCTGCTTAACCCCTATACTATATTTCTATTTTTTTTATCTTTTTGTCTTTTCTAGGGCCACACCCATGACATATGGAGGTTCCCAGGCTATGCTATATTTCTAATTGTCAAGAAAACCTTTCAAAGTGTCAAAAGTACAATAAAGATCCAGAAATTACACTTGGCAGATGATACTTCAGTTGAAACAATGAGAAAGCGAACACTGAAAATGGATTAATGCAAAGTTTTTTCCTTTTATCACCCATTCTATTCATGAAGGACATTTAAATTAATGCTTGCTTCTTCAAGTATTTGATTTTCTTTCAAAATGTATTAGTTAAAACTCCATGGAGTTCCACTGTGGCCCAGAGGGTTGTGAACCTGACTAGTATCATGAGGATGCTGGTTCAATCCCTGGCTCCGTTTAGTGGGTTAAGGATACAGACTTGGTGTGAGCTGTGTGTAGCTCATAGATGTGACTCGGATCCTGCATTGCTGTGGCTGTGGCACAGGCCAGCAGCTGTAGCTCCAGGAACTTCTATATGCAGTGGGTGCAGCCCTGAAAAAGGAACACACACACACACACACACACACAAAACCCCTCTGAAGTCACAGGACAATTTCTGTTCATCTCTGTTTTCTTCAGATAAGCATATGAATATCTTTGTCTTTGAGCTGTACATTTTGTCTTCTTTGGGATTTTATGGACAGATCTGATGAAAGAGACTTGGAACATGTCTGGCATCTTTTGAAATCTTGGAAAAATCTCAGGTATTTTTTTGAAACCCATTCACCTGGACAAAACCTCCCAGGGCAACAATGTGTTGTGGGCCTGGGACAAAGGGACAGATGTGGCGAAGGAGTTCTTCACTGGCAGAGAAAGGACATGACCCCGTCCTTGCTTAGCTGCTCTTGGCCAGAACTCGGATCATGCTTCAGGTGCAAAACATGAGGAAGAACCAATTCCCTGCCCCTGAGAAAATTAGAAGCTACCTGGAAAGACAGCCACATATAAATAGATCATCCTAATAATTCCTGGTGAGTGGTGGGGAAGAAGTGCTGAGGCTTCACTTAGAGTGGAAGCACGCAGGAGAAGTAGCACCAGCACTGAGTCTGACTATGGAGTTAGCCAGGCACAGAGGTGGAAGAAGGGATGGGTCTTAGAGAAAGGAGACAACTTAAGGTAACGTATAGAGACGAGAAACACATTATGCGGGGAGCAAGTACTTCGGTGTGGCGGGAGTGGAGAGGTGGGCAGAGGACCTTGTCCTTCATGTTAAGGCATCTGAGACGTACTGCATAGACGGTGTGGAGTCAGTCCATGACAAGTATAAAAGCAAAGGACAGTAGAGTCAGAGTTATAGTTTAGCCTATCCTGTCAGCAGGGTGGAGGGATAGCTTTGAGGGGAGTCAACGGCAAAGGGAGAAATCAGGGATAATGACATATAAGATCAGGGGTGGAGATAAGAAAAAAATGGGGAGGAGTTCCCATTGTGGCTCAGCAGGTTATGAACCGAGCTATTAGCCATGAGGATGGGGGTTCAATCCCTGGCCTCACTCAGTAGGTTAAGGGTCCAGCGTTGCTGCAAGCTGCAGCGTAGGTTGTGGATATGTCTCAGATCCACTACTGCTGTGGCATAGGCTAACAGCTATAGCTCTGATTTGACCCCTAGCCTGGGAACTTCCATATGCCTCAGGTGTGTCCCTAAAAAGAAAAATAAATGGATTGGGGAAAACATTTAAGAGACAAAAATCTTAATTGTCTTGGTGCTAGGAGTGAGGCATGCCTTATTTCCTCCACTCTGCTTTACTAACTTGGCGATAGCCCTGTTAGCCTTTCTGTTCCCTACTTCCAAGTTCATTTTTCCTGCCTCTTCACCTTTGCACATGAAGTTTCCTCTGCCTACATGTATTCCAGCCAGATTTCTTTGTGGCTGGCTCCCTGATTTGCCCCATATCTGATCAAATGTCATCCCTTCTAAGAAACCTTCCCTGACTCCCCCTTTTTTTTTTTGTCTTTTTGCCTGACTCCCTTCTAAAGCAACAGCTAACCTGCCCCCCCGTCACTCTGAGTCTCCTTGTCTGCTGTGTATTTTTTTCATGGCACTTAATAGTTGATTATACTTGATTTTAATTGTTTGCCTTTTCCAATGTATGCTCATAGGAGCAAGGACTTTGCACTATTTGTCATGTAGCTTCAAGTCCCAGAACAGGTCCTGACACACAATAGACAGTCGATAACTATTTGTTGAGTGATTGAATATATTATTTTTCTTATTTGATAGATAAAGCTACTGAGACACAGAGGGGCAAAGGAAGCACAGGTTGTAAGAGCTGGGATTTATTTTATTTTATTTGTCTTTTTGCCATTTTCTTGGGCTGCTCTTGTGGCATATGGAGGTTCCCAGGCCAGGGGTCGAATCGGAGCTGCAGCCACCAGCCTACACCAGAGCCACAGCAATGCAGGATCCGAGCCGGGTCTGCAACCTACACCACAGCTCACGGCAACGCCGGATCCTTAACCCACCGAGCAAGGCCAGGGATCGAACCTGCAACCTCATGGTTCCTAGTCAGATTTGTTAACCACTGTGCCACGACGGGAACTCCTGAGAGCTGGGATTTAAACCTGGGCAGGGGGGATCCAGAGCTCTTGCTCTGATAAGTGCCGAGTAGAGGTATGAACACAGAGCAAGCTCTTGGGAACATAAAGGAGGAAGCATCTAATTCTGGCCAAGGAAGTAGGGGAAGGTTTCGTCAGAGAAGACATAGGGAAAGAACTGGGACTTGAAGGATGTGCATGAGATTTAATCACCTGAGATAGGAGTTAGGGCACAGGAAGGAGGGCTATCACAGGCAGAGGCAAAGAGAGTTGTCAAAGTGCATTCTGGAAAAGGCTGATGGTGACAGAGACTGAGACTTGATGAGTAGAAGGGAGAATATTGGGAGCCAGGGAGGTGGGGAGATGAAGAGAGGAGGCTGGACATTTGGTTAAGGACCAGACAGAGAACACTCAAACCCATGGAAAAGTCACTTGATCCAATTCTCATAAGAAAAGCAGTTTGGATTACCTCTAAACTCCTTCAAATTCTGAAATATTATGATTCTATCTTAGATATCTTTAATCATTTAATATTAACTATAATTCTTCATGCAGACTGCAATATCTATTCTTTTAAATCAAGGCAGGCAGATTCTTCCTCCAAAATTGTCAGATTTAAAAAGATTCATCTCAGAATCCTGTATCTATTCTGTGAGTAATAATAGTGAATATTTCTATACTCTGGATTGGGCACTGTCCCAAGCACTTTATACATACTATCTCATCAGATCCTCACAACAATCCTGAGGTAGGTACTATTATTATCCAATTTATAGAAGAGGAAATGAGAGCCTAAGGAAGTCAAATTACTTGCCCCGGACTACACTACAGCTAAGAACACTTATGTACACATTGCTGTACTTCAGAGAGCTTTCTTGTCATTCAAAAAAAAAAAAAAAAAAGGCAGTTCAAAGAACATGTACCAACGCTTATGTGTCCAAGGTTCTGAGAATACAAATTTTGATTGATCTAACTGCCTTCTAGGAATTCACCCCCTGGAGGTGAAGACCAGGGCATCCATAAGGCAATCATAATAATTGTGGTAAGTGCTCAGGGCCAACATGTGCAGTTGGACAAGGTTTTTCACTGCTTAAGGGAATGCATACAAAGCAGCAAGCTCAATTTGACTAAGCTGAAATCTGGCCCCTATTTCACATGTCAGGTCTTAAAGCCTGACACAGAGCTGCCTTTGCCCAGAGGGGACACTTATGCCTAATTTGCACAGAGCCTTTACATGGGCTTAAATGCTCTAAGAAAAGTGCTATGGGAGCATAAAGCCAGAGGGTTTTTGCCACTGATCAGTGGCAGTTGCAAATTTGCAATTGCTTATTTCTGGAGTAGACATCATAGAAAAGGTAACATCTAAATGGGTCACAAAAAGTGTTTAATAGGCAGAGAGTGGCCAAGGCCAGTGGATGGACCTTCTAGGTCTACTGAATGACCTGTTGGGGAGGCACACAGGATTGAGAATCATTGGTGTGGTTGGAGAATGACAATGACTTCAAAGTGGTTAGGGTTTATGGAACAGATCTGAAAAATATAGATCTAAGAGGGAGTTCTCGTCACGGCTCAGCAGAAATGAATCTGACCAGCATCTGTGAGGACACAGGTTCGATCCCTGGCCTTGCTCAGTAGGATAAGGATTCGGCCTCACCATAGCTGTGGTGTAGGTTGCAGATGTGGCTTCTATCTGAGGTTGCTGTGGTATAGGCCGGCAGCTACAGCTCTGATTCGACCCCTAGCCTGTGTACCTCCATTTGCTGCGGGGTTGGCCCTAAATAGCAAAAAAAAAAAAAAAAAGGACTTTCTAAAAAATAGTAAATGTAAAGATCCAATAAATTAAAAGTATGGGAAAATACATATGCTAACACTGAAATGAAAGTTTGGTATGGTGATTAATATCAGATAAAGAAGATTTAAAAAGAAAAGAATATAGATCTAAGAAACTAAATTTGGGAAGATTACCATGACCTCTGTATGCCATAGTTGACCTGCCTTTTAGAAGGTGGGGAGCCATTGAAAGTTAAAAGTAGATGATAACATCACATCTGAATGAAGGATAACTTTGGTGGCAGATGGAGGGTGGATGAGGTACCTGGCTGAGTACAGGAGCCAGTTGGAAAATTACTTAAGAGGTGACAAGGATGTGAATTCAGGGAGGCAATGGAGAGAGAGAGGAAGGAAAGAGGAAGGTACCACTGAGAGAGCTCTTTCAGTATAATTGACAGGACTTATGGGATGTGGATATTGTAGAAATAGAGAGTAGAGGGTGACTCGGTTGGACAGATAGTTATGCCTTAACTGAGAAATTAATTACAGGAGCAAGAGCAGAACAATTCGAAGTACAGAGACAGTAGGATCCATTTGGAAGTTGCTGAACACAAATTTTCTGCCAAACATTTCGGGTGGCATAGTCGGGTATGCATTTGAAAAGTAGAGTCTAGAGCTAAGACATGAGGGATAGAACAAAAATACTATTTTGGAGGCTTTGGATTCTTCTCTTCCTCTCTTCTTCCTTCCTTCTTTTGACCTCAACTCCATAAATGTTTATTGAGGGCCTGCCAAATGCCAAAGCATGTGCTGAATGGTTTAAAAAAATGTAAATCGTGTATGATGCTTGCCTTCAAGGAGACTGTGATCTCCTAAAGAGACAGATATTAACGAAAATAACAATAATACAATAGCAACTGTGTTATAAATGCAATATGAACAAGATGCTATGAAAGGACTAAAGAGGGAGCTTTAACTCTGTTGGGAGAGGAGTGAGTTATTAGCATAGGGTCCCTGCTATTCTTCAGGGTATAGCCTGAGACCTGAAAACTAAGTGCATTTGGAACAGCCTTTCTGCTGAACTTTATGGCTTTTATGTACCTGAGATAATTTGGCCTAAAATATTTTGCCTCTCACTGGCGAGATAGATATATATATATGAAATGAATGTAACAAATGTCACTAAACCACCAGGTGACAGAGTAAGTCAGCTCTCCCAAATTGAATGTCTGAAACTACTTTTAGGAAACTGTCTGTGGGACCTGAAGCTAGACCTGAATAATCCTCCAATGTAGGACTTGTTAGGATGCCTCATTTCCTAGAGCTAGTTCAGTATTGGTCATGGATGCACCACTGGAAGCGTTCACAAGACCAAGTAGGACATCTCCTACTTAAGGCAGTAACCAGACAGGTCCCCAAGAGCCTTGCAAAAGTACTCTGGTATGTGGCTTCGGAGTGCTTAGGGGAGTCATTCAATTCCTATCATTTGTAAGTTTAGTCAGTATTCCGATTTCCAGTTGGAATTTGATTAGGATTTGAGATCGTATTACATTGCTGTCACTTATAGCAGTAGCCAGCAGATGGCAATGTCAAAGTTACTTCTTTGTGGAATTTTCCACCTTAACGTTTTCAAAAGCTGCGGGGGTGGCTCTGTCTAACAGACCCATTACTGTGACCTTTATGTAATCATCTCAGTAGACCATTAACATACTCATCAAGTAAGAAAACGACTTGCTCAAATTCAATGCTCCTGAAAACATTAAAACTCATAGGTTTGAGGACTCATCCTAAATAATTAAAAACATGAATTATTTCATTATACATCAATTAGCTATTTCTTCCTTTTAAATAATTGCTCAACTTCAGACAGAAGGCAAGCTTTAAGGTTATCTATGTTCATCCAGTTTTTTCTTTGCTTTCTCTGGCTACGTCTTTAGATGTCCTGGAATAGCAGAATTGGAAGAGATTTCAGAGCTCATCCACCCCATGAATCCCAACCTTTTTTTTGAAGCATCTGTGAATCATGGTTGCTCAGCCCCTAGTTGAACATGCTCTGTGGCAGGGAAGTTATTAAAGCAGACTTTATTTAGTAACGTTGATTGTATCAATCATAGAAAGTTTTCTTCGTAATGGGCCCAAACCTGCCTTCCTGGTGTGACTTGACTATCCTAAGACGTGACCAGCCTGACTCACATTCAGAGAGTCCTGCTTTGCATTTATACCCTAAAGTTTACTGACTTGCCCTCTCTGTTGCTGATGTGGGGCCTTTGGTTTGTTGACTCCTACTTCTTCCCTAGCAAAGAGTAGCTTTCTATGAGTTCTAGAAAAGGCTCTACCCATGCTCTCCTGGAGGGGATATGTCTTGACCTCTGCTGCTGCAGTGAGGCCCTGAGAGAAGACTGCTTCTAGGGTCCAGATTCGACTTCTCCATGCTCCCTAAACTTTAAAGACTCAAGGGGTCAAGCTGGGCCATATTCTCCACAGGCCTTACAGCCTCAGAGCAGCTTGGTATTCTGTGCAGAAGGGAGGTGTCTGCCCCTGTTGTCAGCCTGGCATTGAACTTTGTCACTTGGTACCTAACACAGCACGGCTTAAGACCCTGGACCTTGGATTTCCCGTTGTGGCTCAGCGGCTAACAAATCTAAGAACGATGAGGTTGCGGGTTCAACCCCAGGCCTTGCTCAGTGGGCTAAGGATCTGGCGTTGCTGTGAGCTGTGGTGTGGGTTGAAGACACGGCTCAGATCCCACGTTGCTGTGGCTCTGGCATGGGCCGGTGGCTACAGCTCTGATTAGACCCCTAGCCTGGGAACCTCCATATGCTGCAGAAGCAGCTCAAGAAAAGGCAAAAAGACAAAAAAAAAAAAGACCCTGGACCTCAACTGAAGACACCAGTATTAAGTTCTGCAAGCCATGTCATGTAGAGAGACCTATCTTACAAGGTAAACATCAAATCATCTGAGTCAAGATCTAGTTCATATCCAAATAGAACTTGATCCTAGATTGGCTGAATGTATTTGGTTCCCAAAGTTTGATCATTAAACTTATCTGATTTATTGGATATCTGTGGGCTTAGGTTTGGAGAGTTATCATTGCATGTCCTGTGTTGTCTAGGGTTTGAAGAAACATTTACTTAATTGAGGGAGAGGATATAAATTGGTACACAGCTCTCCTGAATTGAGGTAAGAGGTTGTTCTATCATTCTGCTAATAGAAGTGATACTTTTCTATGTTGCATTTAATAGTTGAACACACATTTTCATTTATATGATCTCATTAGATTTCAGTCCTCCCAATCCCTAAGAAAAAAACATGTATTAATGAAACCATAGGTAACTAAATATGAGGAGTAACTGTGATAAACTGCAGTGTGTGGCCTTCAGCCAAAAGTAAAATAATTCAAACCTAATGTCTAGTAGCTGTGTATCTTTCTGTAATGCACAGAAGATATGTGTTCGTGATTTTGTAGAACAGCTTCTGCCTTTCAATAAAAATAAACAAGGGTTCATGCAATAAATAAATTATGAGGAAACATTTTCAGTGGAAACTATAAGTGGGTTATCATTCCACCCCATAGTAAGCAAAGAAATAATTACCCTTCATCTGTTTTCTTATTTTGGTATTTCAGACATTTTTTTGCCATCAATTTCTTGAGAAACTCTGCATATTCAAGACTTTTCTAGAATGGTATTTACATGATTGTGGAAAGTTGTTCCCCAATATAGAACAGGTTCAGTTTAAGAAAGCTTATTGAATCTGCTCTTTTGAGTGGGACATGGACTAGGGCGAGACAGGTGAGGCACCCAGGATGCTTGTTGAACCTAGGCGTGAGTGCCTCTGTAAATGTGGGCTCTGGGTACCTTGCTTACCTGCCCCTAGGCCGGGTCCTCAACATTCTGAAGAATACTATGTGTGATGTGTCAACTTGAGCAGGCCACTGGGTGCTCAGACTTCTGATCAAACATCATTCTTGATGTATCTGTGAGGGCCTTTTGGGTGATGCTGACATTTGAATAGGTAAACTGAGGAGTGTGTGCCCCACATACATTACATCAGTGTGGGTGGGCCTCATCCAAGCAGTTGAAGGCTTGACGAGAACAAAGAGGTTGACTCTCTCAGGAATAAGAGGGAACTTTTTCCCAACTGCCTTCAGACTGAAAGATTGGCCCTTCTTGGGTCTTGAGCCTGCCTGCTTTCAGACTGGGACATAGAGCATGGACTGTCCTCATTCCCAGGCCTTCAGGACTCTGATTGGAGCTTCACCACTGGCTCTCCTTTATCTCCAACTTGCTGTCAGTCTTCCCAATTGTTTGAACCAATTCCTTATAATAAATCTATCTATATATTTATCCTCTTGCTTCCTTTTCTCTGGAGAACTCTGACTAATACATCTAGTTTTCTGTGCTAGCTACATAACAGTGGGAGAAGTTACCATCAAAGAGAGGCAAAATGGCAGCTTGGGCCGCTTCTCGATCAGCTTACACTCTTGGGGCTTTGGTTTCTTCAGGTCCTAAAGGAAAATAATTCATTTACTTTTTGTAGTGGCAACAAAATGCTGTGGCATAGTGTGTACAAAGTACTTGACACATAGTAGACACTGAAAAAGTAAGGTCTTTTCTTCCCTTTGTATTAATGAGCTGTTAGTGCTAAGTGGAAGGTAGCCCGCCAGATCCCAGGCGAGGGAGTGTGCTGGCAGGATGCCCAGATTCCACTCCAAGTGACGGGCGTCCCACTCTCTGAACTCCGGGTGTCACACTGAGCTGGCCTTGGGAGACCTGGCTTCTGGCCTGGCTCCCACACCATTTATCCGGGACCTCAGACAAGTATTTCATTTTCTTTCTCATCTGTAAAATAAGCGGGTTCCTTTCAGGTCTAAAATGTCTGTGGTTTATTATATTCATCATTACCATTTCCTCCATTGTTCTTGGTTTTGTGTTTGAATTCAAATCACAAGAAGTAAAACAGTTTGGATGATTAATTGTAACAAAAAATTAACGTGGAGCAGAATTAACTTTTCAAAATCTTTTTTGCCTTACTAATGTTAATCACATCTACAAAAATCTATTTCAGACAACCTTTTTCTGGTTTTCCTATTGGCTTGGTTTCAGTCCCTTCAATTTGGAGTTAAACTCTGAGGCATGCAAGACAGGATAGCTAAATTACTAATATTTAAGACCCTGAAATTATAGCATCTTTCTAGATATTCATAGCATCTATCCCTGGCTTGACTCTTTACAAAGAACCGAGGAATCAGCTCTGAGATCTTGTCTCTGTTACAAATTGAGATTTTTTTTTTTTCATTGTGAACTGTCTTTGTAGTACTTATAACTTGCAAAACCCATTACTCATTCAGGAACATAAACTGGACTTCATTAGCGTTTGTAGTACTTAATTTCCTGGGTACAACCATTTCTTTTTTATGAATCCTTACAGAGTTTTAAGTTCATTACTTTTTTCCATTATAAACTTGTACACTTCTAAAAATTTTTGGAAAATACAGAAGAAGAGAAAGAAGAATGGGGGGGGGAGTCATGTGTGGTTAACTTATATTAAGCAATGTTAGAATTTTGGTATTTTTTTATCTAGTTTTTTCCACTGAAGTAATAATTTGTGTCCTTTTTTGTTGTTTGCTTAAGGACAGTGAGGCAGTTTCCCATGTTATGAACATTCATTCTCTGCTTTATTTAAACATTCTTCTATTTTGGTTATGTCTTTATTTATTTATGTATTTTTTTTCAGGGCCACACTGACAGCACATGGAGGTTCCCAGGCTAGGGGTTGGATCAGAGCTCTAGCTGCTGGCCTACACCGCAGCCACACCAACGTGGGATCAGAGCTGCGTCTGTGATCTACATCACAGCTCATGGCAACACCACATCTTTAACCTACTGTGCAAGGCCAGGGATCAAGCCTACGTCCTCATGGATACTAGTCGGGTTTGTAACCACTGCACCACCATGGAAACTCCGATTATGTCTTAGATAGTTTTTCACTATATAAATAACACTTCGAAAAGCAACTTAGTGCATAAAAGTTTTTTTCATATTAGGGTGAATGATATTAATAATAGTTCCTTAGGACTGAGTTCCACAAGGAGAATTTCTGAGTCAAAGCTCCTGTTCATTGTACAGGCTCTTGGCACAAATGCTATTGTGGAATGGCTTGTAATGGCTACTCCATACTTGCACAGGATTATGGAAGGGTGTCGTTTTCAGAATCTTTCTTTTTGTTTCTTGTTTCTAGGCTTATTTCTAAAACTCCAAATGAAGCTTTCCAAATGGTACTGATGGTTGTTGATTTGTGCCTGCATTTTGCTAAGGTCTGATGAGCTTATCTCAGTAGGAATTTCATACTGTAGGGGGCGGTGAGGGATCAGTAAGTGGCTCTCCTTTTCCATACAGGGATGTTAAATCGGCCAGGGTAAAAAGCTCTGCATAGATATGGGAACTAATTATGAAAATAAGACTCTTCACATGAATATTAATTATAAATTATACTGCTAGTCAACAAATCCAAAAACTTGTGGGAGATTTCTAAAGAATAAAACAGGCACTTCCTTTTTAACATAGCAACAAAACACATTTTCTACTAATTTTAAGTGAATATGAATAAATGTAGAGTTTCTCTACATGTTTCAGGTACATATGTAGATATATATTTATCCACAAACATTTTGAAGTAACAGTAATTGGAACCTTTTATTTTTGCATGAATACTCTTTACAATTTTTAAAAAATATATTAAGTGATTTATTCTCCCAGCACTCAGTGGTGTAATTTCCTCACTTTTGATAGGAACGAAGCAGAGCAAGAATAGCAAGTAGATGAGCTTCAAAGCCTAGAGTGTTATTGTCATCAGTGGCTAGAAGATAGCATTTTCTAAGAGGAAGAATGTTATATTTGCTACATTTATCAAAATCGGGGAGGACAAATTAGTTTGCTAATCAGAGCTGTACATCCAAGTGGATGGAAGGAGAAAGAGTAAAAGAGTATTTCAGAGAAAGTACTCAGGCAGTGAAAGAGCTGGTTTCACTTGATCCAGCAGTCTTGAACTCTGCATTTTAGCCTTTGAAGTGTCTGTTAACTTCTGCTGAATTTACTCTCTGTGGAATAAAATGTTCAGGGGGGGAAATAAAGCCTGGTAGGTAGACTCAAATTATTGTTTATAAACTACTGGCTTCTCTGCTGCCGAGCATCTTCTGCAGCCACTTCAAAGGCAGGAGCTCTCACATCCTTCTTTGAGTGAGATCTCCTGCCGTGAACACGTGGTGAACAGAGGGGAAATGGGCAGGTCTGACGGAGGGAAATCATTCTCAACCATCTCGTTGGCTAGCTCCAAGTAACCTCCTCAAGTGGTTATCAGAATGTATCTCTGCACTTTGAAAACATCAGATATTGATAAAGAGGCATGCACGCAAGGATATTTGTGCTGCCAAATGCCAGGTTTGCACATGCTTCTGAGAAGCTGACTCTGTCAAATAATGAGTCTTAGGTCACTAAGAGCCCAGAACTAATATGCTGAGACTTTAACATTGAGAACTAACTCTTTATTGATCCTAATTCTCTAGTTAGCCATCTATGCAGAATGACCTATATTCTTCCCCAAATCTCGGGAGTCTATAGGTTAAACTTTGGAAGAATTTGTCAGTTCTCCACTTAGAATTGTAAACTCTTAGAAGGAATCTTAGAGTTTCCTCCCAACATCTTATTTTTTCATTTGAGAAAAAAATCAGAGACCGGAGAAGATGACTGATTTTCTGAGGATCATAGAGAAAGTTAGCCACAGAGCTGGCAAAAGAGCACACAATTTATAGCAGCCAAAGCAGAGCTTTCTACCCTGTTGTAGTCTGAAACTTCAAGCTATGAGAAGGTGCAGCATAAACACATCACAATTCAATGGTCCCATAAAATGTGGAAGAACCAAATTGCCTACAGTGTTTCTCCCAGAGTGGAGTTGACAAGTCTTTTGACCTGTTCTTGTGTTATCCAGCCCGGTAAGTACACACACTCCCTCTCCCTCCCTCTCCCTTCCTTCCTCTCCCCCTCACTCACATTCACTCACTCTCATATTTTAATGTTCAATTTGGGGATGGTACCTGGATGGGGTGATTATAGGTACTGCTCAGCTCTGGCCATGGTATGCTTCACCCGCACAGTGCCTAGGACATGGTAGACATTTAATAGTGGTCATCCCCCAGATCTTAGGCTCATATCAATGTGAGTTTTTCTCCTTTAATTTCAGTGTTAGCACAATGGAAATGTTTGGTGGTGTGGTATCCTGGGAAGGATGCTGGCATAGCCCTGACTGGATGGAAATATAACATAACCTCTATGGCCTTCAGTTGCCCCACATGATGATCTAGAATTTTTCCAGCCCTAAAATGTCCTATTCTACAGCTTACCTTGGAGGGGCTTTGTGAAGGTCTATTTACAAAGCTCTCTGAGATCCTGAGTTGTGGAAATTCCAACAGCCTTGAAAGGAATGACAGATACTGATTTTTCAGTGAGAGTTGGAAGGTATCTAATAGTCAGATGATATATATCTTTAAAAATAGCACTGTTTTTACAAGACTTTGAAAAGTTGGCCTGGGTTCATAGATTGGCTTTGTCTTTTGTCCATCGCCTAAGGAGGAAGGAAGATATTATGTTAGTACAACGTGTACTGACCCTTATGTTCTGTTGTCCTTCTCTTAATTTGTTTTAGAATGTTGGCTCTTTCTTGGGGATAAGTTCTTTCCCCCAGAATCTACCAGTCTTAGAATTACAATCCCTCTCCCTTTCCTTCCTTCTTTAATTTTTTTTTTCTTTTTAGGGCCACACCCATGACATATGCAAGTTCCCAGGCTAGGAGTTGAATCAGAGCTACAGCTGTTAGCCTATGCCACAGCCACAGCAACGTGGATCCATCCTGCATCTGCGACCTGCACCACAGCTCACAGCAACACCGGATCTCAGACCCATTGAGTGAGGCCAGGGATCAAATCCACATCCTCATGGATATGAGTAGGGTTTGTTTCTGCTGCTCAACAATGAGAACACCACCTTCCTTCTTTCATTTAATTAACATGATTTCCCCTGATAGTACTAGAACTTCTGTTACTTTAATTTCATCTGATAATATCAACCAAAGTGACATGGCACACCAAAGAAAATTGAGGGAAGGAGTTCCTGCTGTGGCACAGTGGGTTAAGAATCTGGGTGCCGTAGCCCGGGTCACTGTGGAGACTTGAGTTTGATCCCTGGCCTGGCACAGTGGGTTAAGGATCTGGCATTGTCACAGCTTCAGCATAGGTTGCAGCTCAGATTCAGTCCCTGACTCAGGAACTTCCACATGCCGCAGGTAGAGCCATTAAAAATAATAATAAACGAAAACACCAGAGGCAGAAATACATAGGAGATAATACCATGGTGAGTTCTTTCTTTCTTTCTTTCTTTCTTTTTAAAGCAGAGAGAGTCTGGGAAATATTTACTTTGGGGGAAGGAGGTAACTCAAGAAATAAATGTTACATAAGAATTTGTGTTTTTTGTTGTTGTTTTTAGAACAAAGCGATTTTGGAGGGATCAGAAAGAATGATACAGAGTAGCATGAACAAATGATAAAGTCTGGGGATGGAAAAAGTCAAAACAAGAAGTAGACAGTGCACCAGTTCAGAGTGGGAGGAGTGGGGAGGAAATGTTGACAAGCAGGGTGCTTGTGAATGAAGAGACCAATTATAGAGTAGTAGAGCTGGAAGGGATGTCAACCTCTTACAGGAAGCATGCAGGGCAAATCTTTAAGAATCTTCTGTAAGAACTCAGCCATCATTTTAGCTATCCAGACTCTCATCACGTTGATGGCCCACACTTTATATCCATCCAGAATCTTACTTGCTGCAAAGAAATCTTCCCTCTCTTTGTTGTACCTT
This sequence comes from Phacochoerus africanus, assembly GCF_016906955.1. Lineage (NCBI taxonomy): Eukaryota > Metazoa > Chordata > Mammalia > Artiodactyla > Suidae > Phacochoerus > Phacochoerus africanus. Next base: position 33,254,476 of record NC_062550.1, on the reverse strand, counting down.
TAAGGACTTGAGAACAGCCATGTAGCATAAATTTGCTGACATCAGAGACTGGCTTTCTAGAATGATATGTTTTAAAAAAAAGACACCTACCAAGAATAATAAACAAAAATGAAATTAGAAAAGTAATCAGGAGTTCCCGTCGTGGCGCAGTGGTTAATGAATCCGACTAGGAACCATGAGGTTGCGGGTTTGGTCCCTGCCCTTGCTCAGTGGGTTAAGGATCTGGTGTTGCCGGGAGCTGTGGTGTAGGTTGCAGACGCAGCTCGGATCCCGCGTTGCTGTGGCTCTGGCTTAGGCCGGCGGCTACAGCTCCGATTCAACCCCTAGCCTGGGAACCTCCATATGCCGCGGGAGCGGCCCAAGAAATAGCAACAACAACAACAACAAAAAAAGACAAAAGACAAAAAAAAAGAAAAGTAATCAATCTGAATTCTTAATTTTCAAAAACAGCCCTTCATAAACCATTTTATATGGTTTTAATCTTTTGATATGCTTCTCTGAATCCCTCAGATTCATTTATATCATTTAGAATAGATATTAGTATATCTAATGCATGGCATAGATATAATTAATAAGGGTTAATACAATTAATAAGGATTTTACCCACAATAAGTTTCATAATCAGGTTAACTCTTTTCATACAGCATAAAGTTACTCAGATTCAGGTTGTGATAAACTATGATTTTCCAGATTGATTTGCCTAATTTCAGTTGCTCGATTCTGCTTCACTGGTTGGCATATTTTATTCTAGTTTTAATAGTGTGTATTTTAGTTAAGGTTTGGATACTTCTGTCATCCAGAGTATTAAAATCTACTTGTTTGAGAAAGTCTACAGCTTTTGTGAGCAACTTCACTTTTTGTTTGTAAAAGTCACTAATAAGAATATCTGGTAAGTTGGTTTTCTAAAATTAATCTGAATGAAATACCATCCAGAATGCAGACCAGGCTGACAGAGATTTATGCTTTGAGTGTGGATCTTAATTTGATTGCCAAGCCAAGCTTTTGCATAGCAAAGGAAGCCATTAAAAAAAAAGAAAAAAGACAACTTACAGAATGGGAGAAATAGTTTCGAACGATGCAGCTGATTGCTGAGCCATCCCATGGAAGGTATAAAGGCAGGACATCCCAGTTATGGGAAGGAATCAAGAGTGATTTTGAAATAGAGGTAGACTCTCCGTTGCTTCATATCTTCTCTTTAGAGGAAGGACAGTTGTTTAGGCAAGCACTTTTCGTGTCTTGTGACTCTGTTGATGTCTCGGTTATTCTTTTAAGTATTAAAAGAGGCATGGGGAGTTCCCTGGTGGCTCAGCAGGTCAAGGATATGGAGTTGTCACTGCTGTGGGTCAGATCACTGCTGTGGTAGGGGTTCGATCCCTGGCCTGGGAATTTCCCCATGCTGCAGGCATGGCTGGAAAAAAAAGAAAGAAAACAGATACTGATGCTGACTAGTCTATAATTTCCAGAGCCATCTGGTTTTTGTTTGTTTGTTTGTTTGTTTTGTCCTAAATACAGGAGACCCATTTCTCAGTACTTTTTAATTTCCACATGTTCACACAAATCATGATTCAGATTATACAGGCTCTTCAGATTTGCATAATAGTTTTCTTACTGGTCTGTTTCTTTTGCTTTTTATGTAACCTGCTATCCTCTGTCACAATTGGGGACCAAAATCAGCTCACTGATGCTTTCTTTAAAAACAGTTAAATCGAGGATGTTAAAAGCTTGATCCTTTTTCCCTTTGGTGTTACTAGTCGTCTTTGATCATCTGTGTGTGTGCACATGCGCATGTGCACGGTATTTGAATTTATGTATAAAATGAAGTTGGACCATTGAAAATAGATTGGCAGTTATAGTCTCAGCCTTTAGGAATTATAATCAAATCGAGGTGATATGAAGCCAGATATCACATTTCTCTGTAGATGGGTACAGCGAGTAGATGGGGTTCACTGAGTCAGTAATTCATATTCTAATTCAAAATCTAGTAACATATTTGCAAGTGGAGAACTTCTATATAGTAGCAGTAAAGTTACAAAGGTTTAGTAGTATTGTTTTTGAAGTATTCCTTCAATTGAGACTTCTTCTTTGTCCCATTAAATAGATTAGAAAACTCTGCTTTTTTTTTTTTTTTAACCGCCATGGCTCTGGATTAGGTACTTTTGTTCCCAAATCTTTTCTGCAGTGTTTACTGCCCTTCCCCCCAAAGTGAAGTCAACTAAGCAACACTAAATACCCACATTTTAAATTTAGTAATAGTGTAGTTTAGCTTAACAAGAGAAAGATAGAAGTAAATAGAAGTCTTAGTATGAATAACAACATAATGGCTTGCTAGCCGGGTCCCAGTCATTTGAGAACATCACATGAGAGCATGCCTTTTGCTAAATGTATGTATTTTCCCCTTATGTTTTAGTGGTGATTTGTTGGAAAGGTCTTTTAGTCGTCTGGTGTTATTTTAAAAGCACACAAGCTATGCAATTAAGTAAAAGGTTACTGGCTTTGATTAAATTGCTTTACCCAAATGAGTGTCTATTGGATTTGGGGGAAATATCCCTTTAAGCTTTCCAAAAAAATCCTGCCTGTTAGGTACCCACACCCTAGCTTAGGGGCCTGAAGAGTTCAAGGCTGAACTCTTTTCAGTAGCCATGAAAAGTTTCATAGCCTTTTAAGAAAGTTCAATGGCTATGTTTGGGGAAGAGATATATGTATTATGCAAGACCGCTAGCTAATACAGAGATTGTAACATATGGAATTCATAAAGGTCCAATTACAGGACCGTCACTGTTTGCCATGGTTTTAACTTATGTAAGTTATTGATTATACTTTCATGAGATCATAATCAAAAGGTTATTCTTTGGTAATGGTGTGTTAGAAGAGCTTTATCCTGAACTTCAAAGCCGGCCTCTGAGCCCCAAGAACAAAGGCTTAGAAGTTTGAACCAGGGCCAGAATCAGTCTGTATGAGTTAACGATGTTCCAGACCATCCGGGAGCTGAATCAGCCCATCCACGTGTGTGAACTTTCTCTCATCACATCAGATCAACAGTCATCGCTAAAAGATGACAGTTGATTCAGCTTTAATATGCGCCCCCCCCTTTTTTTTTTAGTGAATCAGCTTGACTAACTGTGGTGTCTCCTTGCATCTGCCTCATAACTGTTTATTTTAACTGTGAAGTTCTGTCATCCCCTGTGCTTTTGGAAAAGAGGGATTATCATTAATTAGGTTTACCTCTAGGAAGAGGAACCGAAAGTACTAAATAATTTCCAGGGAATAATTTTTAGAAATGAGAAAGCAAATATGTAACACAGTTAAAAAGTAATAAAGGAGGGTTCAGATTTGTCCTGATACTTGACATGTTTTTACATGGGCAAAATAGAGAGGCTGCAAGGTTGGCTAACATTCAGATGGAAAATATGCTGCCCTCTCTTTGGGTCTTAAAAATCTTTCTGGAGTTCCCATTGTGGCTCAGTGGTTAATGAATCCGACTAGGAACCATAAGGTTGCGGGTTTGATCCCTGGCTTTGCTCAATGGGTTAAGGATCCGGCGTTGCCATGAGCTGTGGTGTAGGTTGCAGACACGGCTCGGATCCCTCGTTGCTGTGGCTCTGGCGTAGGCCAGTGGCTACAGCTCCGATTCAACCCCTAGCCTGGGAACCTCCACGTGCCGTGGAAGTGGCCCAAGAAATGGCAAAAAGACAAAAAAAAAACTTTCTGCAAGAATCTAAGGGCTTAATGATATTACATCAAATAAGTAGAACACCAGAGAGCAATCTTTTTCACAACAGCACCTCCAAACTTACTATGTAGGTTAGGCTTCTTCTGGGCCTTTAAATGAATCCTCAGGCCGATCCTGGAATTTCTCCAGTTAGCCAGAGATAATAAAATATCCTCTGATTAGTGCTAAGATTATTCTCATTTCAGTAATTAAAATATTATTTGTGTAGTAGTAAAAATTCTGATCTTTATACCTGGTCAAAACTCCTCCCCTCCCGTAGCTGCAACCTGGAAGGCACCATGGCTGACCCCTCTCACTAGACCACCTTCGTCACCTCCAAGGAAGGCTGGATGTCGGGGGTGCAGGCAGGGGCCATGGGGTGTGGGGGGTGTGTGAGATAAGAGGCAGGGCAGTGGTATCATCCACAGTGTTTAACTCTGGCCCCAGGGGATGTTTAAAGCTAATCTTGTTATTATGAATGCTTTCGTTCCTCCACTAGAAGGATCTGACCTCTTTTCCTGTGACAGGGCAATGCTTCCCCTCCAACTGGATGCTCATAATCATAGCACCCTGAATACTCTAGTCCTGCCACACTGGCCTTGTAGTTTCCTGATCATCCCAGGTGCCATACCACCTGAGAGACTTGACACTAACCCTTCTGCTGACATGCTCTTCTCCCAGATATGAGTTCAATTATTTACAAATTTTCTAACACTCATATTCACCTACTTGTATTTTTTTTTTTTGTCTTTTTTAGGGCCGCACCCATGGCATATGGAGGTTCTCAGGCTAGGGGTATAATCGGAGCTGTAGCTGCCGGCCTTCGCCGGAGCCACAGCAACATGGGATCTTAGCCACATCTTCGACCTACACCATGGCTCACTGCAACGCCGGATCCTTAACTCACTGAGTGAGGCCAGAGGTTGAACCCGCAGCCTCATGGTTCCTAGTCAGATTTGTTAACCACTGAGCCACAATGGGAACTCCTCACCTACTTGTATTGATAGAGAAACTTTTCTGACAAGGACAACAGATCGTATATTTTTTTTAAAAGTACTGGTTTAAATCAGTAGTTTTTTTTTTTTTTTTGCATTTTTAAGTTGTTATTTCCCCAGTAGTTTTTTTTTTTTTTACTGTACAGCATGGTGACCCAGTTCCACATACATGTACACATTCTATTTTCTCATATTATCATGCTCCATCATAAGTGTAAGTCAGTGGTATTTATTGCCTGAATTGTCTAGTGTTAAGTAGGATGAGAGCTGCAGGAGAGGTCTTAGCTTCTGTCTTTGAAAAACTCTGAAAATAATATTATTTGCCTGAGCTTAACTTAGGGATTTAAGAGTACAGTCATCCCTTTGTATCCACAGAGTATTGGTTCTAGGAACCCCCATGGATACCCAAATCCGACAGTGCTTCAGTCCCTGAGTATATAACATGGCACAATGCAATGAATACAGTCAACCCACTATACCTCTGGTTACAAATTTTATTTATTTATTTATTTATTTTGTCTTTTTGCCTTTTCTAGGGCCGCTCCCGCGGCATATGGAGGTTCCCAGGCTAGGGGTCGAATCGGAGCTGTAGCCACTGGCCTACGCCAGAGCCACGGCAACTCGGGATCCGAGCCATGTCTGCAACCTACACCACAGCTCACGGCAATGCCGGATCCTTAACCCACTGAGCAAGGCCAGGGATCGAACCTGCAACCTCATGGTTCCTAGTCAGATTTGTTAACCACTGTGCCACTGCGGGAACTCCATCTGGTTACAAATTTTAAAAATTTTGTTCTAGTTCTGTGAAAAATGCCATTGGTAATTTGATAGAGAGTGCATTGAATCTATTGATTGCCTTGGATATGGTCATTTTGGCACTATTGATTCTACCAGTGCAAGAGCATGGTATATCTTTTCAATTGTCTGTCTCATCTTCTATTCCTTTCATTAGTGTCTTAGAGTTTTCAGAGTACAAGTCTTCTACCTCTTTAGGCAGATTTATTTCTAGGTATTTTACACTTCTTGTTACAATGGTAAATGGGATTGTTTCCATAATTTCTCTTTCTGATCTTTATTATTAGTATAGAGAAGTGCAATAGATTACTGTGTATTAGTTTTGTGTCCTGCAACTTTACCAGATGCATTGATGAGGTCTAACCATTTTCTGGTAGCGTCTTTGGGATTTTCGGTGTATAGTATCATGTCATCTGGAAAAGTGATCTTTTCCAATTTAGATTCCTTTTATTTCTTTTTCATCTCTTATTGCTGTTGCTAGGACATCTAAACTAAGCTGGAAAAAAAAGTGGCAAGAATGGACATCCTTGTCTTATTCCTGATCTTGGTGGGAATTATTCCAGCTTTTCACCCATGAGAATGATGTTAAATGTGGGTTTGTCATCTGTGGCCTTTATATGAGATGGGATTGAGGTAGGATTCCTCTGTGCCCACTTTCTGGAAACTTTTTTTTTTTTTAATCAGAAATGGGTGTTTGATTTTGTCAAAAGCTTTTTCTGCATCTATTGAGATGAGCATATGTTTTTTATTTAATTTGTTAATGTGGTGTATCACACCAATTGATTTGCAGATATTGAAAAATCCTTGAGGAGTTCCCATCATGGCTCAGTGGTTAACAAATCTGACTATCCTCCATAGGGATGCCAGTTTGATCGCTGGCCTTGCTCAGTGGGTTAAGGACCCGGCGTATCTGTGAGCTGTGGTGTAGGTTGCAGATGCAGCTTGGATCCTGCATTGCTGTGGCTGTGGTGCAGGCCAGCAGCTACAGCTCTGATTTGACCCCTAGCCTGGGAAACTCTATATGCTGTGGGTGTGGCCCTAAAAAGAAAAAATAAGAAAGAAAAAGAAAAATCTTTGAGTCTTTGGGATAGATTCCGCTTGATCATGCTATATCATCCTTTTAATGTATTGTTGGTTTTGGTTTGCAAATTTTTGCATCAATGTTCCTAAGTGATGTTGGCCTGTAATTTTGTTACTTCTTGGTGTCTTTGTCTGGTTTTGGTGTCACAGTGATTGTGGCCTCATAGAATGAGTTTGAGAGTGTTCCCTCCTATGCAATTTTTTGGGAATAGTTTCAGGGTAGGTATTAACTCTTCTCTAAAAGTTTAGTAGAATTCACCTGTGAAGCCATTTGGTCCTGGGCTTTTGTTTGTTGGAAGTTTTTAGACTGTGGTTTCAATTTCAGTACTTTTTCTTTTTAGGGCTACACCTGAGACATCTGAAAGTTCCCAGGCTAGGGGTTGAATTGGCGCTTCAGCTGCCTGCCTACACGACAGCCACAGCAACACCAGATCTGAGCGCGTCTGCTACCTATGTTGCAATTCATAGCACCACTGGATCCTTAACCCACTGAGAGAAGCCAGGGATTAAACCTGTGTCCTCCTGGATACTAGTCAGATTTGTTTCTGCTGAGCCTCAATGGGAACTCCATCGATTTCAGTACTTGTGATTGGTCTGGTCATATTTTCTATTTCTTCCTTGTTCAGTCTTGGAAAATTGTACCTTTGTGAGAATTTGTCCTTTTCTTCTAGGTTGTCCATTTTATTGGCATATAATTGCTTGTAGTAGTCTCTCATGATCCTTTGTATTTCTGTGATATCCATTGTAATTTCTTTTTCATTTCTAATTCATTGATTTGAGCTCCCTCTCTTTTTTTCTTTGTCTTTAATTTTGATCAGTTTGATTAATATGTGTATCAGGGTGTTCCTCCTTGGGTTTATTGTATATGATCTTTGTTATGTTTCCTGAAGTAATTCCTTTCCAATGTTTGGGACATTTTCAGCTATTATCTCTTCAAATATTTTCTCTGGCCCTTTCTCTCTCTCTTCTCCTTCCAACACCCCTGTACTGTCAATGTTGTCACATTTAATGTTGTCCCAGATTTCTCTTAGACTGTCTTCATTTTTTTTTTTTTTGTATTTTTAGGGTCATACCCGTGTCATAGGGAAGTTCCCAGGCTAAGGGTCAAATCAGAGCTGTAGCTGCCAGCCTGTGTCAGAGTCACAGCAATGTGGGATCCAAGCCATGAGCTATATCACAGCTCAAGACGTCAGATAATTAGCCCACTGAGTGAGGCCAGGGATTAAACCCACATCCTTATGAATACTGGACGAGTTTGTTACTGTTTAGCCATAACGGCGACTCCTGTCTTCATTTCTTTTCATTCTTTTTGCCTTATTCTATTTTGTGTCAGTGATTTCCACCCATCTGTCTTCTACCTTGTTTATTTTTTCTGCTTAATGTATTCTGCTATTGGTTTCTTTTAAGTGAATTTTTTATTTCTGTTATTGTGTTTTTCATCTATGCTTGTTTAATCTTAAATCTTCTACTTCTTTGTTAAATGTTTCTTGTAATTTATTTATTTATTTATTTGTCTTTTTGCTATTTCTTGGGCCGCTCCCACGGCATATGGAGGTTCCCAGGCCAGGGGTCGAATCGGAGCTGTAGCCACCGGCCTACGCCAAAGCCACAGCAACACGGGATCCGAGCCGCGTCTGTGACCTACACCACAGCTCATGGCAACGCCAGATCATCAACCCACTGAGCAAGGGCAGGGACTGAACCCGCAACCTTATGGTTCCCAGTTGGATTCGTTAACCACTGCACCATGACGGGAATTCCTCTTGTAATTTATTGATATATATAAGAGAGAGAGAGAAAGGGCCAGAGAAAATATTTGAAGAGATAATAGCTGAAAATGTCCCAAACATTGGAAAGGAATTACTCCAGGAAACATAACAAAGATCATATACAATAAACCCAAGGAGGAACACCCTGATACTATATATATATATATATATATATATATATATATATATATATATATATTTTTTTTTTTTTTTTGTCTTTTTAGGGCTGCACCCATGGCATATGGAGGTTCCCAGGCCAGTGGTCTAATTGGAGCTACAGCTGCCAGCCTATTATGCCAGAACCACAGCAACACAAGATCCGAGCCATGTCTGCAACCTACACCACAGCTCACAGCAACCCCAGATCCTTAACCCACTGAGCAAGGCCAGGGATCAAACCCGCAACCTCATTATTCCTAGTTGGATTTGTTTCTGCTGCGCCATGATGGGAACTCTCTGATCTTTGCCTCTGTTTTTTTCTGAGTGTTGGATCACCTTTACTATCATTATTTTAAAGTCTTTTTCATGTAGGTTGCTTATCTCCATTTCACTTAGCTGTTTTTCTGGGATTTTGTCTTATTCCTTCACCTGGCTCATATTTCTCTGCCTTTTCATTGTGTTTAGCTTTTTGTGTGTCTCCTTTTTGCAGGCTACAGGGTTGTAGCCTCTCTTGCTTCTAGTGTCTGCCCCCTGGTGGGTGAAGTTGATTCAAGGATTTGTGGTAGGCCTCCTGATAGAAGGGATTGCTGCCTGCCCACTGGTAGGTGGGGCTGAGTCTTGTCCCTCTTGTGGGTGGGACTTTGTCTCTGGATGTGATTTGAGGGAGCTATGTGCCTGGGAGAACTTTAGACAGACTGTCAGCTGGTAAGTGGGGCTATGTTTCCACCCTCTTTGTTGTTTGGCCTGGGGCTTCTCAGCCTTGATGGGTGGGGGCAGGTTTTTCCAAAATGGCAGCCTCCGCAGAGCTCACACCCATGAATATTCCATGAGATCTCTGCCTCCAATATCCTGCCCCCCATAGTGAGCCACAGCCACCTCCTGCTTTCCTAGGAGACCCTCCAAGACCCACAGGTAGGTCTGATCCAGATTCTTATGGAGTCCCTGCTTGCCCTGGGACTCAGTGCACATGAAACCTTGTGTATACTCTCCAAGAGTGGAGTCTCTGTTTCCCCCAGTTGTGTGGAGGTCCTCTACTCAAGCCCTGCTGACTTTCAATACTAAATGCTCTGGGAGCTTCTCCCAGTGCCACATCCTTGCCTGAAGAACCTCATGTGGGGTTTGGAACTCTCACTCCTGTGGGATAGCCTCTGCAATGTTGTTAGTTTCTAGTCTGTAGGATTACTTATCTCATGAAAGCACCCCTCCTACCATCTCCATGTGGCTTCTTTATCTTGGGTGTAGCATATCTTATTTGGTAGCTTCCAGTTTATTTTATTGATATTTATTCAGCAGGTAGTTGGGTTTTTTAAAAATTCATTAGTATAGTTGATTTACAAATAATTTTGGTGTTTTCATGAAAGGAGGTGAGCTTCGTGAGAGGAGGTGAGCTTGAGTCCTTCTACTCTGCCATCTTGTCTCCAAATCACAATTTTTAAAAATTTAAATGGACATGTATCAAATGATGATAAGTGCCCTGTGGAAAAAATAAAGCAGAAAAACAAGAAAAATGCATGATGGGGTTGCTATTTTCAGAAAGAAAGGACAAGCATGCTGCTTGAATGAGATGACATTTTACGTGAGACCAGAATAAAATTTAAGGAGCAAGCTGTGTGGATACCTTGGGGAGAGCACCCTAGAAGAAGGCATAGTTAGTGTTAGTGCCAAGCTCTTCAGGATGGTAAGGTACCTGGCATGTTAAGGAAACAGCAAGGAATCTAGTGTGTCTGGATGAAAGTGGGTGGGGAGACTTGGTTGAGTACCCAGCCATAGGGAAAGCACTGCCATATCACTTGGGATGTTATTCTCTGTGAATTGAAGCTTATTCATTCAATACAGATGCCAAGATGGGACTTCATTTTCTTTTATAAAAGCATTTTATTTTGAAAAATTTCAAATATATACAAATAAAGACATAATAAGAAAATGGACACCCATCACCCCAATTGAAGAATTATAAACTCATGGTCAGTCTTATTTCATCTATACTCCCCACCTTCTTCCCCTCCCATAGTATTTTTTATAAGATTTTTATTTTTTCTATTGATTTACAATGTTCTATCAATTTCCTGCTGTACAGTATTCCTGCTGTACAGTAAAGTGACCCAGTCATACATATATATACATTCTTTTTCTCACATTATCCCCCATAATATTCCATCACAAGTGACTAGGTATATTTCCTTGTGCTCCCATAGTATTTTGAAACAATCTCAGGTATTGTATCATTTCATCCACAAATATTTTAGCATGTGTCTGTTAAGGTAACTTAAAAAAAACCTCAAAATTATTAAAAATAAGTCTCCAATATAAACAAATATCCAGTTAGTGTTTAAATTTCCAGCTATCTCTTATAAACATCATACGTTTTTAAAGGTTTAGGGTTTTTTTAAGATTTTTATTTTTTTCCATTATAGTTGATTTACAGTGTTCTGTCAATTTCTGTTATACAGCAAAGCAACCCAGTCATACACACACACACACACACACACACACACACACACACACACACACATATTCTTTTTCTCACATTATCCTCATCATGTTCCGTCACAAGTGACTAGATGAGGATCCAAAAATAAAGCCTGGAGTTCCTATCATGGCGCAGCAGAAATGAATCTGACTAGGAACCATGAGGTTGCAGGTTTGGTCCCTGGCCTTCCTCAGTGGCCAGAGTTGCCATGAGCTATGATTAGACCCCCACGCCTGGGAACCTCCACATGCTATGGGTGCAGCCCTAAAAAGCAAAACAAACAAACCCCCAGAAACCCAAAAATAAGGTCCACACATTGTGATTGGTTGATAAGTCTTTTAGGTCTTTTAACCCATACTTCTCTATTACTCCCCTTTTTAAAATTATTATTTCTCAAAATTTTGTTGAGACTGGATTTTGGTCTATAGGGTTTCTCATAGCCTATATGTTGCTGATGACTTCTTTGTAGTATGGTGTTACTTGTTTTTCTATCCTCTGAATTTCCTATAAATTAATAGTTTGATAAAACATTTCTAACTTGTTTTAAAGCTAAAGAAATAAGATAATTACAATTTTGTCCCTATGTAGGATAATCTAACTGTAAACTCATATCTGCAATAAGTAGAAAAGTAAAAGTTTTTTAGACTATTTTTACAGCCACTGCTCTCCTTTGAATTCTTCTCCCTATAACCACAACATCTGGCCAATGTCCTTTAGGACCATGAAATCCCTCTTGATCACACTCCTCTAACCCAAAACACCCACAAATCCCCAGATCCTACTGTCGTCTTCTTTTTTTTTTTGCTTTTTAGGGCCAACCCCCAGCATATGAAGGTTCCCAGGCTAGGGGTCGAATTGGAGCTACAGCTGCCAGCCTATGCCACAGCCACAGCAATGCAGGATCTGAGCTGCGTCTATGATCTACACTACAGCTCATGGCAACACCAGATCCTCAACCCACTGAGCAATGCCAGGGATCGAACCTGTAACCTCATGGTTACTAGTTGGATTCATTTCCACAGTGCCACAATGGGAACTCCTAGAAACTTCTCCTGCATACCCCATCAATAAGGGACTTGCTTATTGATCCTACTCTTTGTTGAATGCTTACTATGTGAGAACATTAGCTGTCTACTTTATACATATTACTTATTTTAATCCTTGCAACAGTGCTGTGAAGTAGGTGCTAGCCTCCTTTTGGTTCCTCATTCAGGCATGCCAAAATCCTGTCAGAGCTTATGCACCTAATCTTTCTTCTGCTGAAAATGCTACCCCCTCTTTCACCTGTTTAGCTTTCACTCATTCAGCAGACCTCAGGCAAGCCTTTGTTGACCTCCAAACTAAGTCAAATTACCTATTCCCAAAACACTACATACTTCTCCTCTGGAGCACTTTATCATAATTATTTGATTAAGGATCATCTCCCTTCTAGTCTACAAGCTCTATAAGGACAAATACTAGATCTGTTTTTACTCATCCTTGGCAGTGTAGGCATACACAGTGTCTAGTGCCTGACACACTCAATGCATCTGTGTTAAATGAATAAAAGGCTGAGACTGCCCAGCTAGTAAGTAGTGGAATTACAGTTTGAGCCAAGTTGGTCTGATTGTAGCCCAAATTCATCCCAGCCTCTGGGTGGTGTTATTTGGACTTTGAGCTGCCTCTGTGGAGAGCCAGCTCAGGCCAGCTTAGCTTGCTTGTGTGGTCTTATTATCATCTGCTTCCTGCTGACTTGTGATTGGAATCCCAATGTTTGCCTTTCTCAATCAAGGTGTCACAAGTATACTTGTGCTTCTGTTTCATTTAGTCCGAAATGTCATGACTAAAAATGGTAAGACACAATACATTTTTTTTTTTAAGAATAGGACTAATTTGACTTAAACTTGTATCCATTTTATTTTATTTATTTTTTGGCTGCACCTACAGCATGTAAGAATTCCCAGGCTAGGGATCAAACCTGAGCCACAGCAGTGACAATGCCAAATCCTTAACAACTAGGCCACCAGGAACTCCTTGTATCCATTTTTTATTTTTGAGCTACAAAAAGTATGTTAGTCACTTGGGATTAAAATAAGAATAGACAAAGTCCTTTCCTTAGAGGAGAGTGAGAAGACAAGGAAATAGATTGTAGCATAAGTACAATAGTAAAGATAAGGAATAGTACAGGAAAGAAGCATGTGGAGTGGTAAAGTTCTAACAAGGAGGTGACATTTCACCTGAGTCTGGAGAGGTGAGTCAAAGTTGGCTTGGTGGGAGTTCCCATCGTAGCTCACTAGTTAATGAATCCAACTAGGAACCATGAGGGTTGAGGGTTTGATCCCTGGCCTCACTCAGTGGGTTAAGGATCTGGCATTGCCATGAGCTGTGGTGTAGTTCACAGACGTGGCTTGGATCCCAAGTTGCTGTGGCTCTGGCATAGGCCAGCGACTGCAGCTCTGATTGGACCCCTAGCCTGGAAACCTCCATGTGCTACAGGTGCAGCCCTAGAAAAGACAAAAAAATTTTTGCTTGATGGAAAAGGGCAGAGTGTAGATATTCCAAGTGTGGAGTAGGGAGCAGAGCTTATAAGAGAGCATGGAAGTGTAGTGGGCACAAAGTTTGCTATGGCTGGATCAAAGACTTGTGAGGGAAGACATGCAACAAGAGGCTGGTGGGGAGAGACAGATGTAAAGCTAAATTCCTCCTTGTCACTAGAAATCATTAAGGGTTTTAAGTGGGAGTGATGATATGGTCCAGCTGGTATTTAGAAGGAAAAATTGGATGATAATGTAGATTGGAGGGGATACATCTGGAGGTCATTAACAAATAGGGAGATAGGTCAGGGGACAATTACAAGCACATGAGTGAGAAATAACTGAATTTAGGTATTAACAATGGAAACAAAAAGAAAGGGATGTATTTGAGGAATCACTGAGCGTTTATGGAGGTGGTTGTTGAAAGAATAGAAAGAATGCCATGTGTATATCTTGGATAATTGGTTAAATAGTGCTTTTTATCTAAAGAAATATGTGAACAAGTTCATTAGGAAGATGAGTTTTGTTCAAACATGTTGAGTCCAAGGGGAGACGTCTGTTAGACAGCAGTCAGTATGAATCTAGAGCTCAGAAGAAGAATGAAAACTGGAGATAAAAATTTGAAGATCATGGAAATGTAGGTGTAAATTGAAGTCATGGAAACAGATAAGATACCCCAAGAAGAGAGCCGAAGCAAGAAGAGCAGACAAGAAGTTGTATCCTGGAAACATCATCCTTGAGAGCAGTGGTTCTTAACTATTTTTGAGTCATAGATGCCTTTAAGAATGTGATAAAAACTAGGGTCTACTCTCCCAAGAAAATAGTCATGTATATATTTGACTATAATCATACACACACACACACACACACACACACACAAAAAAAAAATTTAGATTCTCTAATGGTGTATGGGCCAATGTTCCAAAGTCTTTGTAAGGTGCAGTTATAGAAAGGGAAGCATGTGAAAATCATAGAGAAAGACCCATCAAAGAAGAAGGAAAACTCAGATTATTGCTATATATAGGTAAAACAGAGGAAGAGAAAAAGAAGTTGGTTATAATAAATTTAAGAGGATACAGGAGAGATTAAGATAGCAAAGTGTTCGGTGGATTTAACAGTTTGGAGGTCATCAGTGACCTTTTAGGAAAACACTTCTTCTTTTTTTTTTTTTTTTGTCTTTTTGCTATTTCTTGGGCCGCTCCCGCGGCATATGGAGGTTCCCAGGCTAGGGGTCGAATCGGAGCTGTAGCCACCGGCCTACGCCAGAGCCACAGCAACACAGGATCTGAGCCGCGTCTGCAACCTACACCACAGCTCTCGGCAACGCCAGATCCTCAACCCACTGAGCAAGGGCAGAGACCGAACCCGCAACCTCATGGTTCCTAGTCGGATTCGTTAACCACTGCGCCACGACGGGAACTCCAGGAAAACACTTCTTGAGTTAATTTTTTAAGAAGTTTTATTGACGTGTAGTTGATATACAATGTTGTGATAATTTCTTCTGTACAACAAAGTGATTCAGTTATACATATACACATATCCATTCCTTTTCAGATTCTTTTCCCATATAGATTATCAAAGAATATTGGGTAGAGTTCCCTGTGCTATACAGCAAGTCTCCATTCACCAACCATTCATATTCTGCAGTGTGCATATGTCAACCCCAGACCCCCTGTCCATCCCTCCCTCAAGTCTGTCCCCTTTGGTAACCATAAGTTTGTTTTCAAAGTCTGTGAATCTGTTTCTCTTCTACAAATAAGTTCATTTGTATCCTTTTTTAAGATTCCACATGTATGTGATGTAATATATTTGTCTTTTCACTGTTTGAATAAACTGACTTACTCTGATAATGTCTAGGCCCATCCATCCCATCCATGTTGCTGCAAATGAAAATAATTGTGTTTGTTTATTTGTTTGGTTTTTTTTTTGGCTGAGTGGATGCCTTGAGTAGTATAGTCACTTTCACAGTATTAATTCTTCCATTCCAAGAAGATGGTGTATCTTTTATCTGTTTGTGCCATCTTTGATTTCTTCGATTAGTGTCTTACGGGTTTCAGAGTACAGATCTTTTGTCTCTCTAGATAGGTTTGTTCCTAGGTATTTTATTCATTTTGATGCAGTGGTGAATTGGATTGTTTCCCTAATTTCTCTTTCTGACCTTTCATTGTTAGTACATAGAAATGCAGTAGATTTCATATATTAGTTTTGTATCCTGCAACTTTATCAAATTTATTAATGAGCTCTAAAGTTTCCTGGTAGTATCTTTAGGATTTTCTGTGTATGGTATCATGTCATCTGCAAACAATGACAATTTTACTTCTTCATTTCCAATTTGGATTTCTTTTATTTCTTCTAGTATTGCTATGGCTAGGACATCCAAACTGTGTTGAAAAAAGCGGCAAGAGTCGACATCTTTGTCTTCTGATCTTAGTGGGAAATATTTCAGCTTTTCACCATTGAGAATGATGTTAGCTGTGGATTTGTCATATATTGTCTTATTATGTTGATGTAGCTTCCTTCTGTGCCCACTTTCTGGAGGTTTGTTATCAGAAGTTGGTGTTGGATTTTGTCAAAAGCTTTTTATGCATATATTGAGATGATCATATGGTTTTTATTCTTAAATTTGTTAGTGTGGTGTATCATATTGATGGACCGGCAGATATTGAAAAATCCTTGCATCCCTGAGATAAATCCCACTTGATTAGGGTGTATGATCCTTTTAATGTATTGTTGATTTTGGTTTGCTCTTATTTTATTGAGGATTTTTGGATCTATATTCATCAGTGATATTATCCTGTAATTTTCTTATTTTGCGGTATTTTTGTCTGGTTTGGGTATCATGGTGATCGTGGCCTCATAGAGTGAGTTCGACAGTGTTCCCTTCTATGCAGTTCTTTGGAATAGTTTCAGAAGGATAGGTGTTAACTCTCTCTAAATATCCGATAGAATTTGCCTGTGAAGCCATCTGGTCTTGTACTTCTGTTTGTTGGAAGTTTTTAAATCACAGTTTCAATTTCAGTAGTTGTGACTGGTCCATTCATCTTTTCTATTTCTTCCTGGTTCAGTCTTAGAAGATTGTAACTTTCTAAGAATTGTTCCATTTCTTCTAGATTTTCCATTTTATTGGCATATAGTTGCTTGTAGTAGTCTCTTATGATCCTTTGTATTTCTGTGATGTCAATTGTAATGTCTTTTCATTTCTAATTTTATTGATTTGAGCCCTCTCCCTTTTTTTCTTGATGAATCTGGCTAAGGGTTTATCAATTTTGTTGATCTTTTCAAAGACTCAGCTTTTGGTTTCATTGATTTTTTTTTTGTCTTTTTTGCTATTTCTTGGGCCGCTCCCGCGGCATATGGAGGTTCCCAGGCTAGGGGTCCAATCGGAGCTGTAGCCACCGGCCTACGCCAGAGCCACAGCAACGCAGGATCCGAGCCGCGTCTGCAACCTACACCACCTCTCACGGCAACGCCGGATCGTTAACCCACTGAGCCAGGGCAGGGACCGAACCCGCAACCTCATGGTTCCTAGTTGGCTTCGTTAACCACTGTGCCACGACAGGAACTCCTCATTGATCTTTTTTATTATTTTTTCATTCCTATTTCATTTATTTCTGTTAGCTTTATTATTTCTCTCCTAACTACTTTGGGTTTTGGTTGTTCTTCTTTGGTGGCTTTAGGTATAAGATTAGGGTTGTTTCTTTGAGATTTTTCTTGTTTCCTGAGGTAGACTGATACTGCTATAAATTTACCTCTTAGAACAGCTTTTCCCAAATCCCATAGGTTTTGGATCATTATGTCTTCATTGTCATTTGTCTCTAGATGTTTTTTGATTTGCTCTTTGATTTCTTCAGTGATCTATAGGTTGTTTAGAAGCATATGATTTATTCTCCATGTGTTTATTTACTTTTGCAGTTTTTTCCTTGTTGTTTTCTAGTCTTACTGCTTTGTGGTCAGAAAAGATGCTCGATATGGTTTCAGTTTCCTTAAGTTCACCAGGGCTAAATTTGTGACCCAGAAAGTGATCTGTGCTAGAGAATGTCCCATGTGTGCTTGAGAAGAATGTGTGTTATGCTGCTTTTGGATAGAATGTTCTGTGAATATTAAGTCCATCTGGTCTAATGCATCATTTAAGTCCTGTGATTCCTTGTTGATTTTCTGTGTAGATGATCTCTCCATTGCTGTAAGTGGGGTGTTCAAGTCCCCCACTATTATTGTGTTATTGTCAACTTCTCCTTTTATGGCTATTAAGAGATGCCATATATATTTAGGTGGTCCTGTGTTGGGTGCATATATGTTTACAAATGTTATGTCTTCTTGAATTGATCCTTTGATCATTGTGTGATGCCCTTTTTGTCTCTTCTGACCATCTTCATTTTAAAGTCTCCTTTGTCTGATATAAGTATTGTTACTCTAGCTTTCTTTTGCGGTCCATTCACATGGAATATTTTCTTCCATCTTCCATTCTTTTCAGTCTGTGTGTGTCCCTAGAACTGAAGTGTATCTCTTGTAAACAGCATATATATGGGTATTGTTTTTGTATCCATTCAGTCAGCTATATGTCTTTTGGTTGGTGTATTTAGTCCATTTATTAAAGTAATTATTATGTGTTTTTACTGCCATTTTGTTAATTGTTTTGAAACCCAAAATTTATTTATTAATCTTTCTTCCCTTTTTTCTTCTCTTCTCTTGTGGTTTGATGACTATCTTTAGTGTTGTGTTTATGTTCCTTTTCCTTATTTGTGTGTGTATCTATTGTAGATTTTTGTTCTGTGGTTACCATAAGGTTTTTGTTTTTTGTTTTATCTTTTTTTAGAGTTGCACCCATAGCATATGGGGGTTCCCAAGCTAGGGGTACAATCAGAGCTATAGCCACCAGTTTACACCAGAGTCACAGCAATGCTGGATCCAAGCCAAGTCTGTGACCTACACCACAGTTCATGGCAACGCCAGATCTTTAACCTACTGAGCAAGGCCAGGGATCAAACCTGCATCCTCATGGATGCTAGTCAGGTTTGTTAACCACTGAGCCAGGACAGGAACTCCACCTTAATGTTTCAATATAGGACACACACACACACACACACACACACACACACACACACACACACACACACACACGTCTTGTAATCCATCTCCAGTATCCTGCATTTCTACTCTCCTCTTTGCATGATTGCTGGTTTTGATATCATTTGTGTTGGGATGATTTCCTACCTTTACTCTATGTTTGCCTTTACTTATGAGCCTTTTGATTTCTAGTTTTCTTGTTTCTAGTTGTGACCTTTTCTACCTAGAGAAATTCGTTTAGTATTTGTTTTGATGGTGCGAATTCTCTTAGCTTTTGCTTGTCTACAAAGCTTTTGATTTTTCCTTCAAATATGAATGAGAGTCTTGCTGGGCTCTTGTTTGTAGGTTTTTTCCTTTCATTACTTTAAGTACCTTATGCATTCCCATCTGACCTGCAGAGTTCCTGAAGAAAAATCGGCTGATAACCTTATTGGGGTTTCCTTGTATGTTATTTGTTGCTTTTCCCTAGCTGCTTTCAATATTTTCTCTTTGTCTTTAATTTTGGTCAGTTCATTTAATATGTTTTGGGGTGTTCTTCCTGGAGTTTATTTTATATGGTACTCATTGTGCTTCCTGGACTTCAGTGAGTAATTCCTTTCCCATGTTAGGGACGATTTTGGCTATTATCTCTTCAAATATTTTCTCTGGCCTTTTTTTCCTCTCTCTCTTCTCCTTCTGGCACCCCTATAATTTGAATGTTCATGTTTTTATTGTTGTCCCAGGGTTCTCTTACTCTGTACTCATTTATTTTCATTCATTTTTTTATTCTGTTCTGTGTCAATGATTTCCACCCATATGTCTTCCATCTTGCTTATTTTTTCTCCTGGTTCCTGTTCTGCTATTGATTCCTTCTAGTTTTCTTTTCATTACAGTTATTCTATTTTTTAATCTCTGTGTGTTTGCTTTTTAAATGCTCTATTTCTTTTTTAAACTGTTCTTGTAATTTTTAATCTTTGCCTCTGGTTTTTTACAAGATCTTGGATCATCTTTACCATCATTACTCTAAAGTCTTTTTTTCATGTAGGCTGCTTATCTCTACTTCACTTAGTTGTTTTTCTGGGGTTTTGTCTTGTTTCTTCATCTGGCTCATATTTCTTTCCCATTTCATTTTGTATAGCTTTCCATCTTTGTGGTCTCATTTTTTACAGGTCACAGGGTTGTAGCTGCCCTGCCGCTGGTGTGTGCCTATTACAGAGTGAAGTGAGATATAGGGGCTTGTGGCAGCCTTTCAAATGGGAGGGACGGTACCTGCCCATTGGTGGCTGGAGCTGATTCTTTTCACTCTAATAGGCAGTGCCATGTGGCTGAGTGTGATTAGAGGTAGCTCTGTGCCTTGGCAGACTTTAGGCAGTTTGTCTGCCAATGGGTATGGCTGTGTTCCCACTTTGGTTTTTGGCCTTGGATCTTTTCAGTGCTGGTGCCAGAATACTGTTGGGTGGGGCCAGATTTTTACAAAATGGCAGCCTCCAGGAGAGCTCATGCCCATGAATATGTCCGGGGACCTCCCCTTGCACTGTTTTGCCCCCACAGTGAGACACAGCTGACCCTGCCTTCCCGAGAGAGCCTCAGTGACTCTCAGGTTCATCGAGTTCCTGCTTTGCCCTAGGACCCAGTGCACATAAAACCTTGCATGCACCCTTCCAAGGGTAGAGAATCTGTTTCCCCCAGTGTTATGGAGCTCCTCCACTCAAGCCCTGCTGGCTTTCAATGACAAATGCTCAAGGTGTTCCTCTTCCCTAAGCCAGACCCTGGGCTGGGGAACCCGACATGGGGTTCAGAAATCTCACTTCTGTGGGAGAACCTCTGTGGTGTAGTTATTTTCCAGTTTGTGGGTTGTCATCTGGCAGGTATGGGATTGCTTATATCATGAAAGCACCCCTCCTTCGTTTGGGGGTGTAGGGTATGTCTTTTGGTAGCTCCCAGTCTACTCTGTTGATGGGTGTTCAGCAGTTAGTTGTAATTTTGGTATTTTTGTGAGAGGAGGTGAGCTTGAATCCTTTTATTCCACCTTGTCATTTCCCAAGTCTGAGTTCAAGACTCTAGGAAAACATTTTTTTTTGTCTTTTTGCTTTTTTCCAGGGCCGCTCCCATGGCATATGGAGGTTCCCAGGCTAGAGGTCTAATTGGAGGTGTAGCCACTGGCCTACGCCACAGCCACAGCAACGCATGATCTGAGCCGAGTCTGCGACCCACACCACAGCTCATGGCAATGCTGGATCCTTTAACCCACTGAGCAAGGCCAGGGATCGAACCCTCATCCTCTTGGTTCCTAGTCGGATTCGTTGACCATTGTACCATGACGGGAACTCCTAGGAAAACATTTTAATAGTAGTGGTGGCAAATGGTGTGGTGAAGTGAGCTGAACATGAATGTGCAAGAAATCCAATGCCATGAATATAGCCTCCTCTGGAAGCGTTGTGATGACAAGGTTGGGTTTTTAACCTTTTCATCACACTAATAAAGATGTGAGAAGGTGGCATTATTGATGGACCCAGTCTCAGAGGATATGAGAAGGAAGCAGGATTGATTGTAGATATGGTCTGTTTGTAGGTGGAAAGAGGAAAGTTTAGAGAATTCCAATCCAACAATCTCTGTTTTGATTCTGTATGAGATGTTGTCATCAGTTACGTGAAGATGACAGAAATGGGGTCGAGGATTTTGGGAAATCTGTGGATTTGTGTGTAGGAGAAGGGAGATACTAAGGATGTTTAAAAGAATTGCTGAGGGATCCTTGGGGCCAATTTTTGGCCACAGAGATTTAGCCAGTTGTCAGATTATGGAGTTTCAGCATTAGTATTCTCTTGGAAAGTGCTTCAGTTCTGATTCTTTTTCTTAAAGCGGAATGACTGGTATGAGTAACAATTTTATGTGTTTTTCTTTCTTTTTTATTTTTATGGCTATACTTGTAGTATATGAAAGTTCTTAGGCTAGGGGTTGAAATGGAACTACAGCTGTTGCTTCTGCCACAGCAATGCTGAATCCAAGCTACATCTGTGATCTACCCCACAGCTTGTGGCAATGCTAGAACCTTAACACACTGAGTCAGGACTCAAACCTGCATGCTCGTGGACACTATGTCAGGTTCTTAACCCACTGAGCCACAATGGGAACTCCCGAGTAACAATTTTAAGGCAGTAAATATCTAGAGGATTTTAGGAGATTAAAAAGGCTGATTGTACTACATGTTCTAGGCAGTGGATTTTTTTTTTTTTGAGTTATAAAAAAAATTATAACGGTTACCATTTGAATTTTTTGCTGTTTCCCTACATTTTGGACTTTGAAAATCTGTGAAGTTACAAACATTTTCTTCTGCTTGGCTCTTAGGTAGGAACGGAACAACTGGCCGTTGGAGGATATCTTGTCACATATATTTGACAAGATACATGAAATTGCAATTATATGAACAAAGAAGTCAAATTAAGGCATATCTCATGACCTTTACCAAAGTAGTTTAATACATTCTTTTCAAGACATAAAGGGGGAAAATAGGTTTTTTTTTTCTGGTTTTTATCAAAGAAGTTAATACTGTCCATATGGATTCAATGAAAAATACATTAAAGAATTTCAGAAAATTACCTGAAGCTGAAACTAAGAAAAATATGACCTAATGTTAAATATTTTGAAAGCCATCACTGAGAATATCTCCTGACATTTCTAAGTCTCTTAAAAATTTCAAACACTTTTTATCAATAGAATGAAATAGATATGGACCTCTAGAGATTACTATACATTATGAAAAACTCTTAAAGAAATGGAACATTAACTTTGTCTCTTTTCAGCTACTTACACATACTATTCAAATTTATTGGTACATTATATTTATTTATTTTTTTTTAGGGCTGCACATGCGGCGTATGGAAGTTGTCAGGCTAAGGGTCGAATCAGAGCTATGGCTGCTGGCCTATGCCACAGCCATAGCAACACGGGATCCAAGCCACATCTGGGACCTATACCACAGCTCACGGCAATGCCAAATCCTTGACCCACTGAGCACGGCCAGGGATCGAACTGCATCCTAATGGATACTAGTTGGGTTTGTTTCTGCTACACCACAGCAGGAACTCCTATTGGTACATTTTATACATGTCATTCCCCCTCAAAAATGTGATGTGCTCAAATCTGCCACCACGTGAACTGTGTGAAGGGGAGAATAAGGAGGTGAGGTACTGATGAAGAAAAAATGTACTACATGAAATATAAGGGTGATTGCTCAGTTTTTAAATTATTATCAAAGAAATAGCTCTTAGCACATTTTCTCTTCATCTCCCCCCATAAATAAATACCCAATGACGGCTTCTGAAGCTTTAAGAAATATTCAAATATAAATCTTGAGATGTGAAGGAAAAAAAATAGAAAAAGTGTTCCCTTTTCTTTGTCAGAACTGAAATCTCCCTCTCCCACCTCCTCTAGAACACCTACATTTACACCACTGTTTATTAGCTCTTCCATAGTCTGCAGAATGATTCTGTCTTAGTGTCTAGGAGAAAGTATAGCGGTGCTCCCAAGTTCTTCCCCACTGTTTCCTTCCCATACCTCCTGAATATAGACCATCCTAGTCCCCAAAGTGCCAGCTGCACCACGTATAACGGCATTTTCTTTTCTTTTTTAAATTTTATTTAAGTATAGTTGACTTACAGTGTCGGGTTAATTTCTGCTATATAGCAAAGTGACCTTTTTCATATTCTTTTTCCATTATGGTTTATCACAGGATATTGCATATAGCTCCCTGTGCAATAAATATAGTAGGACCTTGTTGTTTATCCATCCTCTGTATAATAGCTTGCATCTGCTAACCTCAAACTCCCAATGTAATGATGTTTTCTTTGCTCAGGTCCTCATCTTACCCGCACTCAGTGTTGCCCAATACTGTCCTTCTTAGTGCCCAGTTTTTAGGTTGGCACTGACCCATAACCTCCAAATATTTGAACTAGGGCAGGCTTACTGTGAGGAAGAGGCACTTGTCCCAGAAGCCTTGAGGAATAAAGAGGAATGAAGCTTTTGGAAGTCCTACTGCCTCTTTCCATGGAAAATTTCGCCAGTCTGTTGCATATGTCCTGAACAGGGACCGTGTTTTGCTTAGGGCCTACATGGTCTTTATACCATGGTCTTTATACCCCTTTTTTTTCAGTCTTCCAAAGAACCAATAAATAAATAACAACACCCTTACCATTCTCCAATGCTTTGCTTCCCTACATATTAAAATTAAAAAAAAAACAACACCCTAGGTTTTTGGTTTTCCCTAATACAAAATAGTTATATAGCTCTATATAGGAAAGATAGCTTTCCTATCTTTAGAAATCTTAAAAGAGAGTGACTAGCCAGTGATTTTCTATATAGGAAAGATAGCTTTCCTATCTTTAGAAATCTTAAAAGAGAGTGACTAGCCAGTGATTTGTCAGATAACTGGGTCTGTTTTTGGTTTGCATGAGCAATGATGGTTCCAAACCTCAGGAGGAAAAAAAATGGAAAATGTCTTAGATATTTCAGATTCATGTGAAGCCAAACCCTGTGATCTCCTGCCAGTTTTAGCTTACAAAACTCTCATGGTCCTGGGTGTGTTTACTTGGACTTTAACTTTTACTATTACCATTATATTCCAATAACTTCACTCACTCAACCCAGCCCATTGATGGTGTTCTAGTCTGGTGTGTAAAAAAATGATTACGAGAACAGAACTCGGTGGATTGAAATTCTCTCCTTAAGTAATATTAATTTCAATGTCAGTTTAATCCAAGGCCAGCTACATAATTAACTAGTATGCATGAGAAGGTGCCTTTTCTTTTTGTTTTTGAAACAAGTTTCTCTTAGAGCCATTTTCAAAAGAAAGCGGGAAAAAATTCCATTGTTGATATTTCAGTGACATTGCAATTGCGTACTGTAATTTAAAGAATGCAACATTTATGTGAATTTATACAATTTTATAAAATTTATAAACTTTTAAAAGTATATAATTACATGCCATTATAATTAAATACATGTTACTTACAAGAGAGACTCAAGTAAAAAATATGAACCAGAAGAACATTGGACAAAGTTATGTTTCAGAACTGGACTCTGTTTACACTATTTGCTTATATTCTTTCTGGGAGCCTGATTGCCAAGGTTTTGTCTCCACACAAGCCTAAAACAGTTACAAACTATGTCCAGATTGGCTGGATATCAAGTGTCAACACTTGTTTGATTGCTCCTTTTTTCCCCCAAAAAATGTTCTCTATTGTCTATGTATGCTGCTGTGACTGGCCACACAGCGAAGTAAAAGAGAATCTTTTGACCCGTGAAAGTAACTTAGCAGTTGCCAAAACAGAGAAGCTGTTACCTATCAGTAGAATTAGAGGCTAGTGCCCTTCACCACAACAGTGTGTTCTGGAATGCGCTGTAATTCTGCATTTGGATGCTTCTTGGTAGGTCATTCATTTATTCAGCAAATACTTTTTAAAATACCTTACTGTGTAAAAGGATGAGTGAATTTCCAATAGAGTGTTGGAAAAAAAATATAATCCCGTCTTTAACACGAAGAATCAAAAACATGTATGAAAATACATGATATACACATGTAAAAAGTTTCATAGAAATATAGCAATACATGTTAAGGGCCAGGCTGGTTTAAGTCTTATCATGGGTCAGTCTTAATGGGTTTAAGTCCTATGGGTCAGTATCAATGAAAACACTGGAATATATGTATGGCTCTGATAAGTTCAGAGTGGGCCCATTGAGCTCCATCAGAGTATCCTTGTTGGAGAATAGTAAGAAATAAAAGAAATGTGGAACCAAATTGTGGAGGACATTCAGACAGGCTAAAGGCCTTATCCTGGAGATAAGAAAAGCCAGGAAAGGATTGTGATATAGCAAAAGTGATACTAATTTAAAAGACACACTCCAGTGTTCATAGCAGCACTACTTATAATAGCCAAGACATGGAAGCAACTCAAGTGCCCAGTAGATGATTTGATTAAGAAGGTGTGGTTTACAAATAACAAGTGCTGGAGGGGGTGTGGAGAAAAGGGAACCCTCCTACACTGTTGGTGGGAATGTAAACTGGTACAGCCACTATGGAAAACAGTTTGGAGATACCTTAGAAATCTATACATAGAACTTCCATATGACCCTGCAATCCCACTCTTGGGCATCTAACCAGACAAAACTCGACTTAAAAGAGACACGTGCACCCGCATGTTCATTGCAGCACTATTCACAATAGCCAGGACATGGAAACAACCCAAATGTCCATCGACAGAGGATTGGATTCGGAAGAGGTGGTACATATACACAATGGAATACTACTCAGCCATAAAAAAGAATGACATAATGCCATTTGCAGCAACATGGATGGAGCTAGAGAATCTCATACTGAGTAAAATGAGCCAGAAAGACAAAGACAAATACCATATGATATCACTTATAACTGGAATCTAATATCCAGCACAAATGAACATCTCCTCAGAAAAGAAAATCATGGACTTGGAGAAGAGACTTGTGGCTGCCTGATGGGAGAGGGAGGGATCGGGAGCTTGGGCTTATCAGACACAACTTAGAATAGATTTACAAGGAGATCCTGCTGAATAGCATTGAGAACTTTGTCTAGATACTCATGTTGCAACAGAAGAAAGGCTGGGGGAAAAATGTAATTGTAATGTATACATGTAAGGATAACCTGACCCCCTTGCTGTACAGTGGGAAAATAAAAAAAAAAGGTGTTGTTTATACATACAATGGAAGATTACTCAGCCATAAAAAAGAGTGAAATACTGCCATTTGTAGCAATGTGAAGGGACCTAGGGAATATTATGCTCAGTGAAATAAGTCAGACAAAAATACTATGTGATATCACTTTTATGTGTAATCTAAGAAATAATACAAATACATGTACATACAAAATAGAAACATACAGATATAGAAAACAAACTTGAGGTTACCAAAGGGAAGAAGAAAGAGAAGAGAGGCAAATTAGGGGTGTAGGATTAAGAAATACAAACTGCTATAAGTAAAATAGATAAGCAAAAAGGTTATACTGTATTGCACAAGGAATTATGCTCATCTTATAATAACCTATAATGGAGTATAATCAGCAGAAATAGTGCATCATTAGGTTGTATACCTGAAACTAACACAATATTGTAAATCAACTATATGTCAAAAATGAAGTGATGTTTTAATTAGATATGTTGGTGTATGGCAGGTATTTTAAAGAGGCAGGTAAGAAGAATATTTCAGAAATGTTACAATAATACCACCTTGAGGAAATAAAGGCTGGGTTAGGGTAGAAGCAGTGGGAATGTAAAGGAAGAGGCAGAATCAAAAGAGATTATGAATAGAGAAAGGATCAGGCTAGAGTCTGGCTATTGGAAAATGAGGTAGAGGCAAAAAAACAACTCTGAGATTTGGTACCTTTGTTATTGGAAAATCAATAATATTGATGACAGATACAAAGAAATCAGGTGGCGGAGCTGCGCTGAGAAGATAATGAAGCTCCTTGCACACAAGCATGGCCACGAGGCAATGGGAATGTTTCACACTGATTGTTCAGAAGGAAGTAGTTCAGTCTGTGAAAGTGCAGGGGTTTATGACAGAACATGGAGAGTGAAGAGCTGAGGCTTGAGTCTTAATGATTTTTCTTAGATGGTGAGTTGAGAGACTTTTAACAAGAACATTCAGGAAAATCAAAACATGGGAGAAGAATCAGCAGACAGTCACGGAATCCAAGGATAACGAGTTTTGAGTTTGAAGGATGAAATTTTGCAGAGAGGTGACAAGAAGAATGCCGAGAAAGAATGTGAGATCTGGCAATTTTCAGTCTAGACATTCAGGCGTCAGATTATTTTAAGCATTGGGCATGCTTATTCGTTTTGTTTGGGACTTCAACATTGAACTATTTTCCTTTCTTGCTTATTTTAGCAAGATTTCTTCTTGCCTTTCACGTACCACGTAGGAGCTATTTTATATGCCTTTAGTAATTCTCAGACTCAGGGCCTGGCTAATCTGGACAGGCTTGTATGCTGTCATAATAGTAGGTTGTTGTGAGAATTAAATGAACAGTGACTAGGGTCTAGTAAACACACAACAAAAATTATTTATAACATTTCAACCTTTATGGCAACATGTTCTGTATTTTTAAATCACCTGAAATTTTCTTTGGGAAAAACATGATACCTTTATTGTTTTAGAGTTTTCCCGTGAACACTTAGGTCCACATCATAACACGTGAAGCTTAAAGGGGTTTGAGAGCCATGGTTTTATGAAGAATCTTTGATTCTTAACTCAGAGGTTCCTGCAATTATTGTGCTTATTAGATTAAGTGCACACCGTAAACCCAGAACTTCAAAGGTGGAAAAGAAAGGCTGGATTCTCTCCATTCCTTCCGATGGTTAATGCAATGCTCTCCTTCCTTTCTCCCTGTCTCCCCAGTGCCAGAGTGAAGGCCTTAGGAGTTGTCCCATGTTGCTGTTGAAATGATGTCTTGATCTCTTTTGGAAGGAACAACCCTAATATTCAGCCAAGTCGCTTGGAAGCAAGTTAAATGTCCTCCAGCACTCCTTTCTTGATAATATTTGAGTGTCTTTTATACTTCACTATGAAAGGAAAATTTACTGCATGGCAAACCAGGCCAACAAGATTTCTCAGCAACTTTACTTTAGGAGTGACTTCTTCTTCTGAATAGACCCATTCTTTGTTTGAATACAAGGCAGTCTTTTCATGTGTTTCCCAAGTAAGCACCCTAGTTACCTCTACCTGAGTTTCCACTAGTGTCATTTAATGAAACTAAATGTACTTTTTCCTATTAGAGGTTTTATGTGCTCCAATATGCCACCTCCCTATTGCAATTCATGCTGAGTTCCTTTTATCTCAGTAATAAATCTACAATTTGTAAAACTTGTTCCCAAACTTGAGAGCTAGCTCTCTGTTCTCTTTGGCATAGAATTTAGGTTTTATTTGCCCCCGAATAAATTTTTCCAGGGGAAACGTTTGGGACTTAGAATATTTATTATAACTAGAGTAAAGACAGAGAAGTCCTGCCTAGAAGTGACAATATGACGTTAATACATCTGTAGCTTATTTCATCAGCCATTTTCTGTGACTCTGGGGGAAATATTTAAGTTAAATGAGGAATATATTTCATCTCTACCTCATGGTGATGATAGTTTATTTGTAAAAATATTTATATGATATTGCTGGTTTTGGTAGATTGCTTTATAATGACAAAGTGAAACTTTGAAAGAAGTCAGTGTCAAGATCAGACAAAGAGTCAGTCAGTTTCTAAGTGGTTTTCAGGTTGGTGTTTTTTAAGATGGCAATGGGCATGGACAAACTCCTTTTAAAAAAATATATATACCAGGTACCAAGAAAATTATATATTTTAGAGATTAGAGCGTCATTATTACCTCTAAAAAGAAAGCCAAACAAATAAAACGGTTTTCTCTGGCAACTGCCTTTTGCTGATGAGATCCAAGGAAGAAACAGTTTTGTCCAATTTTTGCCTGGAGATACAGTTTTAGAATTGTAGTAGAAAAGCCATGATGTTTACTGATTCTCCACAAAATCAAAGGGACTTCCTAAAACCTCTAGTGTGAAATTTGTTATTGGTAAGACCATAGCATTGGCCAGCCAGAGACGTTTATTAAACCTAGCTGCATCCTGTTGAGCAGTGATGCCAATGCTGGTTATAAACTCTCTGCTACTAACTGTAATGGGTTCATGCTTCTCAACCTACTTTAGGTGACCATCCTCAAAAGCAGCAACAAGAGACCTAAAGGTTCTCTCAAGCTATGTTTCTGGACTCCGAGTGAAATTGTTTCAGTTCCGCATTCGGTGAACATCATCAAACGCTTTTGAGAGAGACATTCAGAAGCTTAAATACTGCGTGGTGTTCTTTTGAAGCACGCTTTCTCAGAGACTTGCAAGAGAGTTAAATAAATTGTTACATGAACACAGCCACAGTAAATAGCAGCGCAAGAAGAATATTTCATCTATGATCAGAGTGCCAATGATTATCATCAGCCACACAGAATTGAAAGCAGGATATATGATTAATGCCTGTTATTAAATGCATGTGTTTATTTCACTATAAAAGACATAGCACCACATTTAGAAAATTGGGAAAAGAGAGAAAAGGAAAAAACATCAGTTACCATCAATCCTACATAGTCATTGTTTTAATCCTAATGTCTAGTCTTTCATCCTTTTTTTTTTTTAAGGCAAAAAATGATTTTTAAAACTTACTGAAATTATATTAGTTTTTACAAATGCAGTTAAAATATATCACCCATGTAAACATAGATTTAATTTATAATGTGATAACATTCAAAGATATGATTATGGAGCAGCAAATAAGAACATGTGGTATTTGAAGCAGTATAGCTACTGAAATGTTTTATTTTCAACATGTTTGCAATCTCTTCACTCAGTTCTTTTCCATCATTAAATGTACTAAGAATACAGATATTTTGAGTAAGTCTCGGCATATGGTATGCATTACACAGTGGTTGTATTATTGTTGCTAATTGTTATTACTGACCTTGGTAATATAAATAACCAAAAGTGGAGTTCCAGTCGTGGCTCAGTGGTTAACGAATCTGACTAGGAACCATGAGGTTGCGGGTTCGATCCCTGGCCTTGCTCAGTGGGCTGAGGATCTGGCGTTGCTGTGTGCTGTGGTGTACGTCACAGACGCGGCTCGGATCCTGTGTTGCTGTGGCTCTGGTGTAGGCCAGCGGCTACATCTCTGATTAGATCCCTAGCCTGGGAACCTCCATATGCTGCGGGTGCGGCCCTAAAAGGGCAAAAGACAAACAAAACAAAACAAAAATTATTAATTATAAGGGCATACAGTACTAAAGTCTTTCATAATGCCAACCGAGGTATGTTTTAGAACAGAAAGTGAAATGACAGATATTATCTAGGAAAGTATAGAGGAAAGTGCAGCTGGTCGAAGTCATTTAAAACCCTGGATTCATGAAATGCCATCTAAGAAGTAACCCACTTTTGGAGTTCCCTGGTGGCCTAGTGGTTAAGAACTTAGCATTGTCACTGCTGTGGCCTGGGTCACTGCTATGGCTCGGGTTCCAGAGCTCCTGCATGCTGCAGAATGGAGAAAAAAAAAAAGTAGCCCACTTTTAAAAGTCATTTTTCCTGAAAGGACGTAAGTAATGTTCTCTTTTTCAAAGGAATTTATTTAAATTTTTTTTGCCTTTTTTTTTTTTTTTTTTTTTGTCTTTTTAGGGCCACATGGCATATGGAGGTTCCCAGGCTAGGGGTCGAATTGGAGCTGTAGCTGCCAGCCTACACCACAGTCACAGCAACACCAGATCCAAGCCACGTCTGTGAGCTACACACAGCTCACGACAACACCCCATCCTTAACCCACTGAGCAAGGCCAGGGATTGAACCTGCATCCTCTCGGATGCTAGATAGTTTCCACTGAGCCACAAAGGGAACTCAAAGGAATTTATTACAACTGAATGACTTTTCCTGATGACACTCCTTTCATCGAATTTCTTGCAATCCTCTGCCTTCCCTTAGGGTGGGAATGAACTGTTTTAGGACCCTTTATCCTCAGGGCCCTCGTACTGAATGAATTTAGTAAAATTAATTCATGACTCTCTGATCCACCTAGGGAACCCTTCCTAGTGGTTTTCTGGAGCCACTGCCTCAATTCAAAGAAGCAGTTGCAGTGGAAATTTGGCCAATGAAGGTGCTCCTTTTGACTTAGTGAAACCAGCAAGGGCTTTTCAACTGCTATACATGTAGACGGTGTCCATATAGCTGCTGAGATCACCCTTTTGCATTATCATCTTCATGTTACAGTCCCTGATGCCTAACATATTGAAATTGTAACTTACAGCAGAAAGTTTTATGAGTGTCTGCATATATCCCTTATATCTTCCATGTTAGAAAATAAATTTTATACTGCATATGAGGCTACATTCTTTCGTAAACCTCTTTCTAATCCATGTTTTAGTTAATTAACCCATCCAAATTCTGGATATCTCTACAGATAACCACAAAACCCTTCAATCTAATTTGGTACCTGTGCTATTCGTTGATTGATCTTCATTCCTAAGCAAGAACACCTTGTTTCCATTATAAACCCTTTTATAATAACCCAGCTGAGAATCAGTTAAGCATCAAAGCTCTACAGTTAGATTATACATCACTGCTTTCTGTATTTCATGGCCGTTCAAGTAGCATGAAGCATTTTCTTAATTAGACTTAGAAAATGAACATGTTTACCATATAAAGTTTTATGGTTTGTTGTCATATTATAGTGGTTTTTACACATTTAGACTTTTCTCTCCAAAATTAAATTGAGCTGTTAAATATAAACCTTCCAAAGGGATTGATACTGAAAAATAAATTTTAACAGCAAGCTCATTAAATTTTGGACTTCGATGTCTTCTTTCTCATTGTCATTTATTGCTTCTTTGCAATTTTGGTCCAAAAGACTCCCTTTGGATTTGGAAAGAATTAAAGAATGACTCAAGAAGCTGAGATGGATTTTCTAAGGGCTACCTGAAGACTGCCTTGACTTCACTGTTTCCTTAAGGGCATTTTTCTCAATCCTTTTAAGCTAAAAGGTTACATTGTGAGTATTTTAGATATGTGTTATTAATGTTTTGAAAGAATGACTTCTCTCCAAGCAGAATCTAATTCTAGAGTTCTAAAACCCAGAAGAGAGAATTATGCCTACATGGTATTTTAGGTGTCATGTGCTCCAAGATTCCTATGGTGAAAATGTCGGTTTTCCATCAGAGGGATGATGAATTGAGAAGTGCCTTCCTGCTCCCTGTGGTTTCCATGGTACTGATTGTCATGCCTTTTGTTGTAGGCCGAATACTTCTATGAATTCCTGTCCTTGCGCTCCCTGGATAAAGGCATCATGGCAGACCCAACTGTCAATGTCCCTCTGCTGGGAACCGTGCCTCACAAGGCATCAGGTGGGTGGTCTTTGCCTTAGAAAAAAGTTTACACTTAAAAATTATATAATGATGGGAAGACTATTTTAACCCACCATCAGAGGGATGACAGAATGTTGTCCTGAAAAGGTCTGTTGATTTTAGGGCAGACCAGTTGTTATGTCCCTATTTCCTTTGAGCAAAAGATTAGCATGGGATGAAGAAATGGAGGTTTTAGAATTTCCTAAAAACTCAGTTCCTCAATGATTTCATATTGAAAAAGAAAGTTGAGATATACTGGGCCAGTAGTAGGCATGAAGTACGGGAGTGCATATAAATGTGGCAAAGATGCAAAGTAAGTGATTGATGGGATAAGTCAAGAAAAACTTCTCCCGAAGGAACATTGTATCAAATAGGAATTTGAAGTAGCAAAGAGATAAGAAAAAGTGGGAGAAAGGGATTCAGTCTTTCAGATCTCATCATCCTTCTCTGCTAGGAAAATAATAGTATGCAGTTATTTGTTTAAAACTTTTCCACTTAACAAAACACCAATTCATGTATTATCTAGTGTGCATTCTGGGAGGGAGTCAAGGCCTGAATTATAGCTCCATTTTACAAATTGGAAAATTGAGGCTCGTGAGGTTCACTGACTTTCCCAAAATCAAGTAATAGTAATAAGTAGGGGAGCTTAGACCAGAGCCCAGATTTTAGGACTTTTAGAAATATATAGATACCACCTGAAAAAAAAAAAAAAAAAAAGGAGTTCCCTTCGTGGCTCAGCGGTTAACGAACCTGACTAGGATCCATGGGGATGTGGGTTCAATCCCTGTCCTCACTCTGTAGGTTAAGGATCTGGCATTGCCGTGAGCTGTGGTGTAGGTCACAGACTCAGCTCAGATCTCGAGTTGCTGTGGCTGTGGTGTAGGCCCACAGCTGTAGCTCCAATTCAACCCCTAGCCTGGGAACCTCCATATGCCGTGGGTGTGGCCCTAAAAAGCAAAAAAAAAAAAAAAAAAAAAAAAGAAAAATTAACATAAACATTTTCTCGTGTCATTATAGATTTTTCCAGAAGTTCTAAATGCCCTTAAAATATTCTATTTTATGAACATACCATAATTTACTCATTCCCTTATTGGGTGTCACTTCGATTGTTCTTAAGGTTTGCATACTAGAAATATCACAATAAACATCCTTTTTAAAGTAATAGATGGCCAGTGGCCCTGTTTGTCTTAGCACAGCTGCCAACAAGGGCCCAGCACAAAACAGACATTCAGAAAATACTTGTTGGATTAATGTGTGTAGCAACATCTTGAAGTTCATCTCATTATTTTGTTAAAATAGATTCTTAGAAGAAAAATTATTATGTCAAAGGATATGAACTATGAACTTTTTAAAAGGCTCTTAGAAAAGATTGCCAAGAATACCAAATTACTTTCCTCAAAGGTTGTACCCATTTGTACCCTGGAGAGTGCCTGACTTAGAGTAACCTCATCAGCATGGGTTATTAATCATGTTAGCCGCTTTGCTGACTTAAAAAGTGAAAAGTGGTTTCTCAGTGTTCTTTCAAATTGATTTTTAAAATTCCTATTGAGGTGGGAGATATTTTCTTATATCTATTAGTCAATGTAAAATGTCTATGTGCTGTGCTCATTTTTATATTGAAATAGTGTGGTTCTATTTACAAAGCTCACTACATCTTATTTACTCTTGATTGCAGTTTTTTTCAATCTATATACATTTACTTTTTTTCTTTTTTTAATGACTGCACTCATGGCATATGGAAGCTCCTAGGCCAGGGATTGAATCTGAGTCATAGCTATGACCTACACTACAGCTACAGCAACACTGGATCCTTTAACCCACTGTGCTAGGCCAGGGATTAAATCCACACCTCCACAGCAACATGAGCCACTGCAGTTGGATTCTTAAATCACTGCACCACAGTGGGAACTCATATGTTTACTTTTTTAAGGGGGGGGGTGTACAGAGGCTTTAAAATTCTATATGGTCAAAACTACTTTTTCCTTTGTGATTATTTTTTCCTATTACATTTATACTTTTATATTAATCCTATTCCAGAGAACAGTTAAGAGATCATTTACACATGCTTCTAATATTTTATAAAACTTTATTTTGGCAATAGTGTGAGGTAGGGCTCTAACCTGAATTATTTTTCTGACTCATCAACTTTTCCAGTTTAAGACATTGGATTGATTCAAAATGCTCTTTATTTTACAATAAGTTATTTTATACAGAGAGTTGGTTTTAAAGCCTGCTTTTTGTTCTAATATTATAATAGTTCTGTAATATTTTAAAATAATTGACAGCTCAATCCTTTCTCCTTTAAAAAAAGAAAATTAGACTTATTCTTTTAGAGGAAGGTTATAATAATTTTGTCAGATGTCAAATGAATATCTCATTAGGAGCTAATTTAACTTGATAAAATAATCAGGAAATCACCTTTACAAAGTCCATTTTCAGGTTGTGGTTATCTGTTACTTCCAATGGCTCTATATTACTGCATCCCAGCATGGTAAGAGTTGAGGTCTAAATAGGCACAGAGTTTTTCTAACTTCCTGGCATGGGTACCCCATGGGCATAGACAGGAAGAGTGTGAATCTGAGTTTCTCTTGGGTCATTCCAGTGCAATAGGTATGACTAGGAGCCTTCCTAGAGGCTTTGCTTCCAGACTACATGGTTTAGGTTCTAGGAAGCTCTTAGGAAAGGAAAAGGCCTTGGGTTCTGGAGATTCACTCACCTGAGACTTGTGGCCCCAAGGATATGTGTCCGATTCCAGACACAGGGACATCCCAGTTGTACTCAGATGGTAATGCTAGTGCTATTGCATACTGCTACAGGAAAGGTTTTAGAATAGGGCCACCAAGTTCTTGGAATAGGCCATTGCTCAGTCTCTTGTCATGGCACTTGGTGTTCCTTTTTGGTCCAAGATAATTTTCTTTCTTTTTCTTTTTTCTTTTCTTTTTATTTTTGGCTTTTTCGGGCTGCACCCATGGCATGTGGAGGTTCCCTGGCTAGGGGTCAAATCAGAGCTGAAGCTGTCGGCCTACGCCGCATCCATAGCAACAGAGGATCTGAGCCACACCTGTGACCTACACCACAGTTCATGGCAACGCCAGATCCTTAACCCACTGAGCAAGGCCAGGGATCGAACCCGCATCCTCATGGATACTAGTTGAGTTTGTTAACTGCTGAGCCATGATGGGAACTCCTCAAAGATAAACTCCTCAAAGATAATTTCTCTAAAAATTTCTTAATCATGTTTTTTGCTCTTTAAGCAGCTCTCAGGAATAAGATAAATACATAACATGTTTCTCAATTTCCATTTTGTATCTTTGAATTTTTCCTTTTTTCTGCTTATTAATGAAACTCATTGTAGCTGATTAAAATGCATTAATTTGGAAGTTCTGTGGTGCATCAGTTAAGGATCTGGCATTGCTACTGCTGTGGTGCAAGTCGCAGCAGCACAGGTTCAATCCCTGGCCTGGGAACTTCTACATGCTGCAGGTGTGGCCAAAAAAAAATGCATTAATTAATGACACAGTTATACCTGCTCAGCTTACAATAAATCCTGCATCTTTGGCTTTCTTAATAGAATGGTTGTAACCTACATCTTTCCAGCTTTATCAGTCTTTTTGTGTCTAGTTAAAAAAAAAAAAAAGATTACTGAAATTCTCCTTCTTAGGATATTAAAACATTAAGGTTTTGAATATATGATGTGAGAATATCTTGATAGGGCATGTTTAGAGAAAACAACTTTTGCCGATAATTTAGAATCTTTATAAATAATAAAATGTAAGGAAAACATGGATGATGCTGTGGACGAGGTGACACTAAAAAGAACAAGCCATCTGGGATGAAGTGACTTGTGTACATACACATACTTCGTGTAATAACCCTATACCCTCCCCCGCCCTATACGCACATAGCTTTTTAGAGGCAGATGTAGGATTTGTTTGCAGAAATGCAGGTGCAAGAAATTTATGGGATTTTTAGCCCATTGCAGGGCAGTTACTTATTAGCCTCATTAGGCTCAGTCCTCTCAGCATGAGCAGTGAGGGTACCTTGAATTATTAAAAAGTAACCAAATCAGTGTGTCTTGCTTCTAAGCATCCAGGTAGCATTCCTTACTCTGCTGGTCTATGTAAAACATCCAAGCTGCTAAACCATTCTTTTATCCTACAGACGCTCATATACCTAAACATTGCATGAGAAAGAAAACTCTTGATCTTGAACAGTAACAAAGTGCCTGCCTTCTGGCATCTGAAGAGAACAAAAACAGGAAATACAAACTGCAGGGTGGTTCAGTAAAATTTCGGAGCTGGGTAACGAAAAACAGTTTCCATCCACCTCGGGCTTTGCCTCTTAGGGTGCTCTGTCTCCGTCGTCCCATGAAACCGCCAGAGCCAGGGTTGTTTCTCAACCAAGACCGTCAGGAATCAGATGTGCAGAAATTGTCAGATAGGTGCTGATGCTGGAAGGACCATCTTCTTGGTGACCCCCATCCTTAGCAGAAAGTGAAGCCCGGGCTAGGTGCTCAGTGTTTGCTGAGCGGAAAAGTGGCTGTCAGCATTGTGTGGGGGCACTGATGACGGCTGGATGATTGATATCCGTGGAGCAGTTTATAATCCTGTGGGGTTGAGGATGAGCTCTGGCCTGCCTTTCTCATCTCTTCCTTTGCTGCGAGGCAGTGACTCGCATGACAGAGGCAGAGGCTGTGTGAGCACTGTGCCCGTCTCAGTGAGAAAGAGGTATTTAATCAGAATAAGTTTGTTATTTGCTTCTCTAGAAGGGCGAGTTGATGTGCAATCAGTGGCACATCAGTGCGCGTTTGAAAGCCGTGCGAGTTATGTTCAATCTGCTTTAGCTTTTCGGAGTTGTTCAATTTACCGGGGGTCTCATTGGTATAACCTAGACTGCACTGGAATCCACAACATCTGGCCTAATTTCCACCGAGCTTTTGGTAAAAGTGGCTCTCGACCCATATGCTCATTGTTGCAAAAGCACAAGGTAACTTTGACATTTCTTTCATTCCTTGGAAGTCATAAGTCTGTGCTCTTTCTGCCTTTGAAGTCTGTTTTTTTGTACGCCTGTGTTTTTCAGAGTGTATGTTGTTCGTGCTTTACTCTCTCTCCCACTGTCTAAGGTGAATTTCTTTCTCTTTCTGTGTAGGTGTGCAAGTGTGCACATATATGCAAAAGTGTGTGTCCGTGTGTATATGTAAATGGATGTGTCACCCATAAGGTATATATATCTGTGACTGTTGGTGCCCAGTTTGTGACAGACATGTACTAGATGCTGAGATTACAAAAACACAGAAGGTATGGTCCTTACTTTTGAAAATCTCATCCTCAGCCAAGGATGCAGAATTGTAATTAAATGATTAGATTATATTGCAATCACATAGAGAGGTGTCTGTGAAATATACGTGAAATGATTTAGGCAGGGGGTGTTTGGGAAGGCAACTGAGAGCAAGTGCTGTTTAATTTTGGTCTTGAAGGGAGAGCGCTGGAGAGAGAAGAGAAAACATTGCAGGCAGCAGGATGGGTGGGCAGTCAGGCACTGTGGACGTGTACCACATGCTTGGGAACTGAAAGCAAGCTAGTTTAGGTGGCGCACAGGTTACACGAAAGCCAATCACTGAAAATGAGGCAAACTAAAGTCGGGTTTTATTTTCAAAATTCTTTGAAAAACCTTAAAAAGTATTCCATTATAATTCTTATTACTTGAATGGTCTTACAGATAGAATTTATAATCAGGAAAAAAAGACACATAAAGGGCAGAAAAGGACTAAGATTTCCATTTCATGTTTCACAATTGAAAAATGGACAATTGTGATTACTGCAATTTATACACCTTTCATTAATCTCTACTTTAAAAGTTAATTCATTGAACTGTGTAGCACAGGGAACTATACCCAATCTCTTGTCTCATCTTCCATCATGTTCTATCATGAGAAAAAGAATGTATATATATATATATACATATATATATATATATATATATACACATACATATATATACATATATATATATGACTGGGTCACTTTGCTGTATAGCAGAAATTGACACAACATTATAAATCAACTATACTTTAACAAACATTTTTTTAAAGTTAATTCACTGAAACTCAAACTATGTGCCTCTCTAAATTCTGAACTTTATTTCCTAGTTCCTTTCAAATCATTCCATTTTAGGGTTCAGACAATAATACGTTTACATTGCCTCCTATATCAAAAGAGTTGAATATGTTTGGGTGAAACTTTCCCGCCTATGGTAAGGGGATTTTTGATTTGTTCATTTTTAACTGGAAGTTGAATTTATCAGGTTGGAATTAAAAATATATAAGGAAAATACTACAATTTTAAACCTAGAGTATGTTAGATCTTTGAAGATAGAAAATATTTTGTATTAATATTAATGTTGATTGAACATAATTGTAAATTGGTAAAATAATTCTTAGCTTTTCTGTTGGTTTACTAAGCAGGTGAAGATGCTACATCTTTAAGTTTTCTGCCTGAAGTTTTCTTATTAAAAAATATGAAAGATTCTTTTTTTCTTCTCTCTTGCATTTGGTATGATTTTGTGTAACTATGCTATATATGTGAGTTTTCTGATGAGATTTTTTTAAATGGAAGACGTCTTTTGGCCGCACTCATGGCATGCAAAAGTTCCTAGGCCAGGGATCAAACCTGCGCCACAGCAGTAACAAAGCTGGATCCTTAACCCACTGAGACACCAGGGAATTCATTTAAATGAAAGACATATTTGATGGTGAACAGTAACATAGTTTTCTTTAAACGGTCAAATAACAGGACTTTCCACACACAAAAAAATTCTGAAAATTGTTTTAATGGGATTATTATTAGCCTTATGGCCAAATAAAAGAACTGAGGGCTAAGGATCTTAACCATACCACCCCAAATCAGTGGATAATAGAGAGTGAAATTCTCTACCTGATCCTTGTTTTAAGCATTATACAATATTTTCAGAAGTCATGTATGCACCTGTTATGAAGCTAATATAATTTGAACTTAGACTATAAAAGTCAAGACCCAAAGAATCCAGTAGTTACAGATGCAAAACAAACACTGCCACTACTTTCATTTCTAATTTAAATCTGTGGTTTAGACATGTGTTGGTGTTTTTATTTTCCTATGCATTTTTAACGGTTAAAATATTTGGCTGTCATGAAATGTCTTCAAAATAAACCACTGACGTGTAAGTGCTGCAAAAGGCAGGGATTTTTGTCTTGTTCATTTTGTTGATCTTGAAAACCCTCAAGAAGTTACTTAGGGCATGTTTTTGTTCTATTGGATTTTGCATCCATGTTTTTCTTCCCTGGGATGATTCAGGGACACCCTGTTTAGATCACCACAGGCCAGAGATCTCTGTGCATCTCTGTACATTCATTGATTTAGAGGCCATGACAGCTAATCACACACTCCCTGTGTGAGCACTTCAGACTCTCTAGAAGACCCCCTGCTGATTGGAGCCTGTGAACATATAGTCAGAACTTATTCACATTTGCAAATGGTTTGTTTGTAGCACATCGTGAAAACATGGACAAACTGAGTCATTATTCTTAACTGAATTTCATATACGTGTTATAAGATTTTTTTGGTATTTGACATCCAAGTTGTGTTTTGAAATTTGACAGTGCTGATAAACAGAAATGAAGATGAGTTTGTTTACAAGCATTTTCTCTTCCACACCAAGATTCTTAAAGCTAAAATAACTTTGAAGTGCCTTTTTTAAAAGAATGAAGTGGGCTGCAAAGTGGAGGTGCAGTGAGGTCCAATAAAAAGATACACTTGGGAAATAGTAGTTGATGATAGTAGTAGATGATAACACGTGGCTCAAAAATTCTAAAAATACTGTCTCTTAGGTTTTCCCATCTTTTTATGCCTCAGGGCAGTTATTGGCCTATCCATCCATGCAAAAGATTTATGAGAAAGAAAAATGACATTTTCTACTTGAACCAACTGAAAACACCCTGGAAGAGTTAACAATTGAAAGATATTACTTGTCAGCTCCTTCACTTCCTTTTAAAATGGAAATCCCTACAATGGATTTTTGTGCTTCGTAAATTTGTATTTGCATATGTAAAGTTTCATTAAACCAAGATTTTCAATGGGGAAAATTTTACTTTGGGAACTTCAGACACGACTTTGGTTTTTTCTTTTTTTTAATTTCTGTTAAAATATCTATATATTTTTTATCATTGGATTCATTATTTGCAATGCTCAGATCTCAAGATTCAGGAGAACTGGAAATCATTGTTACTTGGAGAATTGCACGGTAATGAACACCGACAATGCCAAAGCCTTGAGAGGTGGTTTTGGTTGCCAAGCACGTTAAGAAGATTGTATGGCCAGCTTTTGGGCAATGCCTTATGGAAAGGAGCAGACCAATTTCCAGCTCATTTCTTCTTATAAACCTAGGTGAAAGGTTTATGAAAACTCTGAAGGGAAATGGTTTTTCTTGGCTTTGGATTTTCCTAAGCTTGGCAGTAACCATATCCTGCTGCATAGAAACAAAGCAGAATTTCATATGTATACCTCTTAGCAATATTTCTTCTATTTGTAGGGAAGAACTAGTGTCTAGTGGATCAGCTAGATTAATCTTCCCAATGGATACGTTATGATAATACAGTAGCTTTTAGAAATGTCTGTAGTCATTCTCTCAGACAATGACTTGAACTAATTTCCAACTTGTAGGTATTCCACAGTGATGGACTCCTAGCTCTCACTGTACAGCAACATTTTTAATTCCTACACTCTGCTTAGTCCACACCTATGCCCCCAAGTGATGGCTAATCTCACTAAAAAAAAAGTGGCTTTTTTCTTTTTTTCCTTTTTACAGTGCACCTGAGGCATATGGAAGTTTCCAGGCTGGGGGTCAAAGCAGAGTTGCAGCTGTGGGCCTACGCCACAGCCATAGCAACACCAGATCTGAGCCACATCTGTGACCTACCCTGCAGCTTGCGGCAATGCCAGGTTCTTAACCACTGAGGTAGGCCAGGGATCAAACCCATGTCCTCACATATACTGGGTCAGGTTCTTAACCCACTGAGCCAACAACGGGAACTCTTCTTTTTTTTTAGTAAATTTTATTGGAATATAGTTCACTTAAATTGTGTTAGTTTCAAGGGTACAGCAAGGTAAATCAGTTAAACATAGATACATATCCATTCCTTTTCAGATTATTTTCTCATATGGGTTATTACAAAGTATTGAGTAGATTAACCTGTGCTGCACAAAAGATTCTTGTTACCTCTCTATTTTATATATAGTAGTGTTTATATGTCAACCCCAACCCCCTAGTTTATCCCTTCTACCCCATGTTTCCCCTTTGGTAACTATAAATTTAGTTTCAAAAACTTGGAGTGTGTTTCTGTTGTGAAAGTTCTTATGTATCGTTTTTGTTAGAGTCTACATATTAGTGATCTCACGTGATACTTGTCTTTCTCTGCCTAACTTCTCTTAGATAATTTCCAGGTCCATCCATGTTGCTGCACATGGCATTATTTCATGTTTTTTATGGCTGAATAATATTCCATTCTGTATATATACCACAGCTTCTTTATTCCTCTGTTGATGGAAATTTATGTCTTATAAATAGGCAATGAACATGGAGGTGCTTGTATAGTTTTGAATTATAGTTTTGTCCAGATACATGCCCAGGAGTAGGATTGCTGGGTCATATGGTTCTATATTTCCATGTCTTATAAATAGGCAATGAACATGGAGGTACTTGTATAGTTTTGAATTATAGTTTTGTCCAGATACATGCCCAGGAGTAGGATTGCTGGGTCATATGGTTCTATATTTAGCTTTTTGAGGAACCTCCATACTGTTCTCCATAGTGATTGTACCAGCTTACATTCCCACCAACAGTGTGGGAGTGTTCCCTTTTCTCCACACCCTCTCCGGCATTTATTGTTTATGAGCTTTTTGATGAAGGTCATTCTGACTGGTATGAGGTCACATTTCATTGTAGTTTTGATTTGCAGTTCTCTAATAATTAGTAAGGCTAAGCATCTGTATGTAAAAGTGGCTCCTCTTTAGGAACCTAAACCATTAGATAGAAGGCTTTCATGAGATTATTTCACCATAACAAACTCTTGTCTAGATCATCAAGATATGGACACTTGTTAATATTCACAAATAGCCTGAGAAAATACTTTGATTAACTCAGTCCAATGATTGGAGTCTAGCTAGAGTCGTAGAATGTTTTCAGAGATGATATCTTGTCACTCTGAAGCATGCAGAGTAAAAATAAACCAGTAGGGTATTGTTATGGGCTTTATTTAATGGATTCTGGAATGTTGATTTTTTTTTTTAAATCAATTCTTTTTTAATTATATGGAGGCTGGTGACAGTGCTGACAAAGCTTCTTCTCTGAATTAATCCATCTGTGCTGCCTCCTTGCACCTTTACTTTTCAGAGAAAATTATCTTTTTGTCAAGGTGGCATAAGTTCAGACTATGAATAAAATATCCCCAATTCTGTATTAGTAGGGTACAAATTCATGAGGGTCATTAATTCCTTCTCCATCCTGCATGATGTGCAAGTTCTGTGGAGATGGCCCAGAGAGGCAACATGTAGCCCCAACTCTAGTGGAGATACAAGAATGTCAAATGAGAACTTTTTTTTTTTTTTTGCTTTGTTCTTCCTCTCTTACCAAGACTTCCATAAAACTGGAGTCAACTAGATAAACTGTTTCTCCCTACTTTCTTTTTCTTTAGTCGTGCAAGTTGGTTTCCCATGTCTTGGCAAACAAGATGGAGTGGCAGCATTTGAAGTGAATGTGATTGTAATGAATTCTGAAGGCAACGCCATCCTGCAGACGCCTCAGAACGCCATCTTCTTTAAAACATGTCAACAAGGTAATCAGTGATGGTGATTTGAGAGAAGGCTCCTAAGGCATCCTGGTCTGAGGTGGGCAAAATTATAGCAAACGAGACAGATGTTTTGTGTAATTATAACACATCAAGGGGAGGAGGGGCTGGTAAGCACAGGGTCCAGTAATAGCACCAAGACAGACTTCCTCTGCTTTGACCCTGCTCATGATTTTAAGAACTCTAGTACCCCTTCAGAATGCCCTGTGTGCCACCTCTCTCCTTCCCCTTCTCCAGCCCAACCTTTGAAAGTCTCCAACCTCATTGCAAGGTTACCAGTCATTAGCAGCAGCTGCTACTACCCATACCCCCTGCCCAAAGCTCGGTGGTTCTGACTTCCACAGAAGACAGAGTGCCACCATCATGCCAGAGATCTGCCAAGCAAAAGTGCCTCCCCACCACAGCCGGGGGTGCCCAGTTAAGTCTGAAGGCTTGTTTTCTTTCCCACCCTGATACAAACACTTCCAGCTAGAATTGAAGCTCTGGAGGCTTTCAGTGCCCTAAAGGTGTACCAGAGGTCATCCTACCCTCTGAAAATGAATATTGAGGGCAATATCATTCATTCTATTTCAGTGTGAATCTAAGAAAGTACAGTAGATTGAGAGGTGGTGATGAAGGCAAAATACAAAGCTTGCTTTGCCTTCTTCCATGAGCCCCCTGCTACTGATGGAAGTAGGACTGAGAGAGGCAAAATCTTACTGTTAGGAGGACTTAGTGAAGTACGAGGTGTGGAGCAAACGAGGTAGAAGTATTGGTATTTGATAAATTATGACACTTGGTGCACTGGGGGAAAAATGACTGTTAACCTCTTCATGCTCCCTATAATTCATTCAACATGATTTGAAAGATGTCTATGTAAGCCTTGTTTCTCTTTGGCGAAGCTGAGTGCCCAGGAGGGTGCCGAAATGGAGGCTTTTGTAATGAAAGACGCATCTGTGAGTGCCCTGATGGCTTCTATGGACCTCACTGTGAGAAAGGTAAAGAATAGAAGACAGCCAACTTCCTCTTCTTGCTTCCTAACGAAATGGATGTCATGCAGGAGCCCCACATGTATTTTTAACACATCCCCTGAAATTATTTTTCTGGTCACCTCAGGAGGATTGGTGCAGTCTTAAAAAGCCACAGGAAAGCTATTGGAAAGTATTTCTTCTAGGAGTGGTTTTCTGTTAAATCCAATATATGGTGACAGGCGAAGAAAACTGGCACAATGTCTACATTCTCTGGAGCCACTTTCCTTCTCCCCTTCCACCCCCAAATTCAGGGTTATACACATTATGCTTTGACATAGTCTTGTGAAAGTTTTTGAGTTTTGTCCCCTCCACTTAA
The DNA here is from genome assembly GCF_016906955.1 of Phacochoerus africanus. Taxonomy (NCBI): domain Eukaryota; kingdom Metazoa; phylum Chordata; class Mammalia; order Artiodactyla; family Suidae; genus Phacochoerus; species Phacochoerus africanus. Next base: position 33,209,789 of record NC_062550.1, on the reverse strand, counting down.
ATTGGTTTTAAAAAGCTAGCATTGTGACTGATTTGAAGGTATCTACTCCAATTAAAAGTAGTTTGATTCACAGTTAAGTCTCTACCTGGGTTAGGAAAGTGCTCTAGGAAAGAAAAAAGGATGGAAATCATTTGTGTAGTGAGTACGTGTATTTTGGTAAAATTATAATTAAGAAAGCTAAATGAAACAAGATAGGAAATGTGTATTAACCACAAGCTCACAAATACTAAAAGCTCATATGACAAGAGTAACCTAAATATTTTTCTTTTTTTTTTTTTTTTTTTGGTCTTTTTGTCTCTTTAGGGCCATATCTGCAGAATGGCCCTAGGGGGTCCAATCGGAGTTGAAGCCACTAGCCCCTACACCAGAGCCACAGTAACTTTGGATCCAAGCCTTGTCTTTAACCTATATCATAGCTCACAACAACGCCAGATCCTTAACCCACTGAGTGAGGCCAGGGATCAAACCTGCACCCTCATGGATTCTAGTTGGGTTTGTTGCCACTGAGCCATGACAGGAACTCCATCTTGTACCATTTTGAATTACACTTGTCTCCAGATGCCCAGGAGTCGACTGCTGCATCATAGGGTAGTTGTGTTAGTTTTCGGAGGAACCTCCATAATGGTTTTCATAGTGGTTGTATCAGTTTACATTCCTACCAACAGTGTAACAGGGTTCCTTTTTCGCCACACCCTCTCCAGCGTTGTTAGTTTTGAGGATGGCCATTGTGACTGGTATGAGGTGGTACCTCATAGGAGTTTTGACACACATTTCTGTAATAGTGATGTTGAGTATCTTTTCATGTAATTTTTTTTAGCTATCTGTAGTTGTTCTTTGGAGAAATGTCTGTCTTCTGCCTAGCTTTTGATTGGGTTGTTTGGTGTTTTGATACTGAGCTGCATGAGTTGTTTGTATATTTGGGAGATTAATGCCTTCTTGGTTGCTTCATTTGCAAATATTTTCTCCCCTCCTGTGGGTTGTCTTTTCATTTTGTTAATGGTTTCCTTAGCTGTGCAAAAGCTTTTAAGTTTAATTAGGTCCCATTTGTTTATTTTTGCTTTCATTTTTGTTTCAGCTTTCATTTCAGAGGTGGATCTGAAAAGATATTGCTGCAGTTTATGTCAGAGAGTGTTCTGCCTATGTTTTCCTCTAAGAGCAGTATAGTATCTGGTCTTTTATTCAGGTCTTTATCCATTTAGAGTTTATTTTTGTGTATGGTATTAGTGTTCTAATTACATTTTTCTACATGTAACTGTCCAGTTTTTCCAGCACCACTTATGGAAGAGACTTTTTTTTTTTTCATTGTATATTCTTGCCTCCTTTGTAATAGATTAGTTAACCATAGGTGCATGCATTTACTTCTGGGCCCTCTATTCTGTTCCATTGATCTATATTTCTGTTTTTGATGACTGTAGCTTTGTAGTATAATCTGCAGTCAGGGAACCTGATTCCTCCAGCTCCATTTTTCTTTCTCAGGCTTGCTTTGGCTATTTGAGATGGTTTGTTTTTCTGACAAATTTAAAAACCTTTAGTTTTAGTTCTGTGAAAAATGTCATTGGTAATTTGACAGGGATTGCATGGAATCTGTAGATTGCCTTGGATAGTGCACTCATTTGACAGTAATGATTCTTCCAATCCAAAAACATGGTATATCTTTCTGCCTGTTTGTGTCACTTTTTATTTCTTTCATCAGCATCTTAAGAGTTTTCAGAATACAGGTCTTTTGTCTCTTTAGGTGGGTCTATTCCTTGGTATTTCATTCTTTTTAATGTGATGGTAAATGGGATGATTTCCCTAATTTCTCTTATCTTTCATTGTTAATATATATAGAAAATCAGTAGATTTCTGTGTATTAGTTTTGTATCCTGCAACTTTACCAAATTCATTGATGAGCTCTAACAGTTTTCAGGTAGCATCTTTAGGATTTTCTATGTACAGTATCATGTCATCTTCAAACAGTAATAGTTTTACTTTTTTTCCAATTTAGATTATTTTATTTCTTCTCTGATTTCCGTGGCTAGGACATCCAAAAATATGTTGAAAAAAAGTGGTGGGAGTAGACATCCTTTTCTTATTTCTGATCTTAGTGAAAATTCTCTTAGCTTTTCACCATTGGGTAAGATGTTAGCTATGGGTTTGTCATATATGGCTGGTATTGTGCTGAGCTATGGTCCCTCTGTGCCCACTTTCTAGAGGGTTTTTAACATGAATGGATGTTGGATTTTATCAAAAGCTTTTTTGCATCTATTGAGATGATCATATAGTTTTCATTCTTCAATTTTTTAATGTGGTATATCACGTGATTGATTTGTGGATAGGGAAAAATTATTGCATTCCAAGGGATAAATCCCACTCCATGATAGTGTATGATCCTTTTAATGTATTGCTGGATTTGGTTTGCTAGTATTTTATTGAGGATTTTTGCATCTAAGTTTATTAGTGATATTGGCCTGTAATTTTCTTTTTTTTTGTGATATCTTTGTCTGGTTTTGATATCAGGGTGATGGTGGCCTCATAGAATGAGTTTGAGAGTATTCCTTCCTCTGCAGTTTTTTGGAATAGTTTCATAAGGATAGATGTTAAGTTGTCTCTAAATGTTTGATAGAATTCACCTGTGAAGCCATCTGGTCCTGGACTTTTGTTCGTTGGAAATTTTAAAATCACAGTTTCAATTTCAATAGCAAATGATTGGTCCAATCATCTTTTATATTTCTTCCTGGTTCAGTCTTGGAAGATTCTTAGAATTTGTCCATTTCTTCTAGGTTTTCCATTTAATTAACATATAGTTGCTTGTAGTAGTCGCTTATGATCCTTTGTATTGCTGTGATGTCTGTTGTAACTTCTTTTTCATTTCTAATTTATTGATTTGAGCTCTCTCCCTTTTCTTCTTGATGAGTCTGGCTAAAGGTTTATCAGTTTTGTTGATCTTTTCAAAGGCCCAACTTTTAGTTTAAGTGATACTTTATTGCTTTCTCTGACTTCTATTTCATTTATTTCTGCTCTGATCTTTATGATTTCTTTCTGTCTGTTACCTTTGGGTTTTGGTCATCCTTATTTCTCTAGTTGCTTTGGTGTAAGAGTATATTGTTCCTTTGAGATTTTTATTGTTTCCTGAGGTAGGCTTATACTGCTATAAACTTCCCTCTTAGAATAATTTTTGCTGAATCTCATAGGTTTTGGATCATTGTGTTTTCATTTTCATTTGTCTCTAGATATTGTTTGATTTCCTCTTTGATGTCTCTAGTAATCCATTAGTTATTTAGCAGTATATTGTTTAGTCTCCAGGTGTTTCTGTTCTTTGCAGTTTTTTCTTGCGGTTGATTTCTAGTCTTAGCGCATTGTGGTCAGAAAAGCTGCTTGGTATGATTTCAGTTTCCTTAAGTTTACCAAGGCTTGATTTGTGGCACAGAATATGATCTATTCTAGAGAATGTTCTGTGTATGCTTGAGAAGAATGTATATTCTGTTGGTTTCAGATGGAACGTTCTATAAATATTAAGTCCATCTGGTCTAATGTATCATTTAAGGCCCATGTTTCTTTGTTGACTTTCTGTCTGGATGATCTATCCATTACTGTGAGTGAGGTATTAAAGTCTCCCACTATTATGTGTTATTGCTGATTTCTCCTTTTCTGGCTGTTAGCAGTTGCCTTATATATTGAGGTACTCCTATGTTGAGTACATATATATTTACAGGTTTTTTTGTTTATTTTTTTAAGGCTACACCTGCAGCATATGGAAGTTACTGGGCTAGGGGTCTACTTGGAGCTACAGCTGCAGGCCTGTGCCACTGGCAGCACTGGATCTGAGCCACATCTAAGACTTATGCCACAGCTTGAAGCAATGCTGGATCCTTAACCCACTGAGCAAGGGCAGCGATCAAATCCATATCCTCATGGACACTATGTCAGGTTCTTAACCTGATGAGTCACAGTGGGAACTCTCACAGTTGTTATATCTTCTTGGATCGATCCCTTATTTATTATGTAATGACCTCCTTTCTCTCTTGTAACCATCTTTATTTTAAAGTCTGTTTTGTCTGATCTGAGTATTACTACTCTGGCTTTCTTTTGATTTCCACTTGCATGGATTATGTCTTTCCATCCTCTCACTTTCAGTCAGTGTGTGTCCCTAAAATTGAGGTGAGTGTCTTGTAGATAGCATATATATCAGTCTTGTTTTTGTATCCATTCAGCCAGTCTGTCTTTTGGTGAGCATTTAGTCCATTTCCCTTTACAGTAATTATTGATATGCTTGTCTTTATTTCTGTTTTGTTAATTTAAAAAAAATTTTTTTAACCTTCCTTTTTTGTTTTCTCATAGTTCGATGACTGTCTTTAGTGTTGTGATTGGATTGCTTTTTCTTATTTGTTTGTGTATCTATTGTAGATTTTTGGTTTAAGGTTACCAGGAAGTTTTAATATAGGAGTCTCTCTCTATATATATATACACTCCCCCCATTTTTTTTTTTTTGTCTTTTTGCTATTTCTTGGGCCGCTCTGGCGGCATATGGAGGTTCCCAGGCTAGGGGTCCAATTGGAGCCATAGCCGCTGGCCTACACCAGAGCCACAGCAATGCAGGATCCGAGCTGCGTCTGCAACCTACACCACAGCTCACGGCAATGCCAGAACCTTAACCCACTGAGCAAGGCCAGGGATTGAACCCGCAACCTCATGGTTCCCAGTCGGATTCATTTACCGCTGCACCATGATGGGAACTCCCCAAAATTGTTTTAAGATGCTGGTTTCTTCATTGCAGATGCACCTCCAATATCCTACATTTGTACCCTCCTCCTCTTATGATTGCTGGTTTTGATATCCTGTTTGTACCTGATTTCCTACCTTTACTCTATGTTTGCCTATTTTGGTGAGCCATTTAATTTATAGTTTTCTTGTTTCTAGTTGTGGCCTTTTATCTTCTGACCAGAGAAGTTCCTTAGCATTTGTTGTAAAGCTGGACTGCTGGTACTGAATTCTCTTAGCTTTTGCTTCTCCATAAATGTTTTGATTTCTCCATCAAATCTGCCTGAGAGCCTTGCTGGGTGGAGTGTTCTTCATTGTAGGTTTTTTTCCCTTTCATTATTTTAAGTATATCATGTCACTCCCTTCTTGCCTGCAGAGTTTCTGCAGAAAAATCAGCTTATAACTTTATCAGGCTTCTCTTGTATGTTATTTGTTGCTTTTCCCTGCCTGCTTTCAGTATTTTCTTAGTCTTATAATTTTGATCAATTTGATGACTATGTCTCAGGGTGTTCCTTTTTGGGTTTATTCTATTTGGTTCTCATTGTTCTTCCTGGACTTGTGTTAGTGATTCCTTTCCCATGTTAGGGGAAGTTTTGGGCTCTTATCTTTTCAAATATTTATTCTGGTCCCTTTGCCCTCTCTTCTCCTTCCGGCACCCCTGTAATGTGAATATTGGTGAGTTTAATATTGCCCCAGAGTTCTCTTAGACTGTCCTCATTTCTTTTCATTCTTTTTTCTTTATTCTGCTCTGTGTCAGTGTTTTCCACCGTTCTGTTTTCCATCTTGCGTATTTGTTCTTCTGCCTCCTGTATTCTGCCATAGGTTCCTTCTCATGAATTTTTCATTTCAGTTATTGTGTTGTTCATCTCAGTGTGTTTGTTCTTTAACTCATCTATTTCTTTGTTATGAGTTTCTTGTAATTTCTTGATCTTTGCCTCAAGTTTTTTCCCAAGATCTTGGATTATCTTTACAATCATTACTCTAAAGTCTTTTTTGGAAGTTCTTGTTGTGGCTCAGTGGTAACAAATCTGACTAGTATCCATGAGGATGTGCATTCTATCCCTGGCCTCACTCAGTGGGTTAAGGATCCAGCATTGCTGTGAGCTGTGATGTAGGCTGCAGATGTGCCTTGGATCCCATATTGCTGTGGCAGTGGCATAGGCTGGCAGCTATAGCTCTGATTCAACCCCTAGCCAGGAAACTTCCATATGCCACAGGTGTGGCCCTGAAAGGCAGAAAGAAAAAAAAGAAAAAGAAAAATGTCTTTTTCATGTTGGTTGCTTATCTTCAGTTCAGTTAGCTGTTCTGGGTTTTGGCTGGTTCCTTTATCTGGCTTGTATTTCTCTTCCATTTCATCTTGTATTGCTTTTTGTGTGGTTTCCTTTGTGCAGTCTACAGCATTGTGGCCTCTCTTGCTTCTGGTGTCTGTCCACTTGTGGGGAGGCTGATATAGGGGCTTGCAGTTGGCTTTCTGATGGGTGGGATTGGTGCTTTCCCACTGGTAGGTGGAGCTGAGTCTTGTCCCTCTGGTGTGTGGGGCTTTATCTCCACATGTGATTAGAGGTGGCTGTGTGACTGGGAGAAATTTAGGCCGCCTATGTGCTGATGGTGGCATGTCTCCCCCCTCTCCCCCCCGCCATTTGTTTTTTGCCTTGGGGCTTCTCAGCCCTAATGTGTGGGGCCAGATTTTTCCAAAATAGTGGTCTCCAGGTGAGGTCACACCAGTGATTATACCCTGGGATCTCTGACTCCAATGTCCTGCCCCACAGTGAACCACAGCCACCCCCTGCTTTCCTAGGAAACCCTCCTAGAAAATCTGTGCCAGATTTTTATGGTACCTGCTCTTTCTGGGGCCCAGTTCACATGAAACCATGTGTGTGCCCACCAAGAGAATAGTCTCTGTTTCCCACCAGTCCTGTGATATGCCTGCACTCAAACCCCGCTGGCCTTCTATGGCAAACGATGTGGAGATTCTCCTCCCAATGTCAGACTACCCAGATCGGGAACCTTACATGGGGGTTCAGAACTCTCACTCCTGTGGGAGAACCTCCGTGATAGTTATTTTCCCGTCTGTACATTGCCCACCTGGCTGGTATGGTATGGCTTGTATTGCAGAAGTGCCCTTTCTACCCTATCATTTGTGGCTTCTTTGTCTTTGGGTGTAGGAAATCTTTTTCAGTAGCTCCCAGTCTATTTTGTTGGTGGTTGTTCGGCAGTTAGTTGTAATTGTGGTATTTTCATGAGAGGAAGTGCGTTTGAGTCCTTCTACTCCGCCGTCTTATCCCTGAATCTTCTTGTTGGTTATCTTTTTTTATATATAGTAGTATGTATCTGTTAATCCCCAAATCCTAATTTATCCCTCCCCCAGATTTGCCCCTTTGATAGCCGTAAGTTTGTTTTCTATTTCTCTGAGTCTGTTTCCCTTTCATAAATAAGTTTATTTTTATCAGTTTTTTTTAGATTTCACATGTAAGTGATATATTTTTCTTTGACCTACTTCACTTAGTATGATCATCTCTATGTCCATCTATGTTGCTGCAAATGGCATTATTTCATTCTTTTTTAATGGTTGAGTAATGTTCCATTGTACATGTATACCACATCTTCTTTATCCATTCATCTGTCAGAGGACATTTAGGTTGCTTCCATGTCTTGTCATTGTAAATACTGCTGTAATGAATAATGGGGTGCATGTATCTTTTCAAATTATGTGGTTTCCTATGGGTAGATGCCCAGAAGTGGGATTGCAGAATCATATGGTACATCTGTTTTTAGTTTTTAAGTGACCTCCATACTGTTAGTCCATTTTACATTGTACCAATTTACATTTCCATCAACAGTATAGGAGGGTACCTTTTTGTCCACACCCTCCCCACAATTTACTATTTGTAGACTTTTTGATGATTTTGACCCTGTGAGGTGACACTTCATTGTAGTTTTGATTTGCATTTCTCTAATAATTAGTGATGTTGAGCATCCTTTCATGTGTTTTGTGGCCATCTCTATGTATTATTTGGAGAAATGTCTATTTGGATCTTCCAGTTATTTTTTGATTGGGTTGTTTGTTTTTTTGATATTGAGCTGCATGAGTTTGATATTTGGAGATAAATCTCTTATCAGTTGCATTGTTTGCAAATGTTTTCTCCCATTTTGTATGTTGTCCTTTGATTTTGTTTATAGTTTCCTTTGCCGTGTAAAAGCTTTTAAACTTGCTTGTTCCTGATCTTAGCAGAAATTCTTTCAGCTTTTCACCATTAAGTGTGATGTTAGTTGTGGATTTGTCATATATGACCTTTAATGTTGAGGTAGTTTCCCTCTATGACCACTTTCTGAAGAGTTTTTTTTTTTTAATAAATGGATGTTGAATTTTATCAAAAGTTTTTTCTGAAAAAAATTTTTTTCTTCATCTATCATGATGATCATATAGTTTTCATTCTTCAATTTTTTAATGTGGTATATCACATGATTGATTTGTGGATGGGGAAAAATTCTTGCATTCCCTTGATATGGTGTATGATCCTTTTAATGTATTGTTGGATTTAATCCATTAACATTTAAGGTAATTATCAATATATATGTTCTTATTGCCATTTTGCTAATTTTGGGGGGGATTTGTTTTTGTGGGTCCTTTTTCTCCTACTCTTTTGCTCTCTTGTGGTTTGATGACTATCTTTAGTATTGTGTTTGGATTGCTTTTTCTTTTTTGTGTGTATTTTCTATTATATATTTTTGGTTTGTCATTTCCATGAGGTTTTGATATAGTAAGATGTATACACACAAACATACACACCATTGTTCTACATTGCTGATCTCTAATTTCAAATGAATTTCAAATATCCTGCATTTGTACTCTCAGCCTTTCATGATTACTGGTTTTGATAATATATTTGTGTGGGGGTGACTTCCTACCTTTTCTATGTGTTTGCCTTTACTGGTGAGCTTATCCATTTTCTAACTTTCCTATTCTAATTGTGGCTTTTTCTTTTCCACCTACAGAATTTCCTTTAGCATTTGTTGTAAAGCTGGTTTGGTGGTGTCAAATTCTTATAGCTGTTGCTTGTCTGTAAAGCTTTTGATTTCTCCATCAAATCTGAACGAGTGCCTTGCTGTGTAGAGTATTGCTTGTAGGTTTTTCTCTTTCATCACTTAAAAAATATCATGCCACTCCCTCCTGGCCCATAGAGTTTCTGCTGAAAAGTAAGTGGTGACCTAGGAGGATTCCCTTGTATGTTATTTGTTGCTTTTCCTTTGTCGTTTCTTTAATTTTTGTCAGTTTGATTACTATATGTCTTGGATGTTCCTCTTTGGGATAATCCTGTATAGGACTATGCACTTCCTAGACTTTGGTGACTGTTTTCTTTCCCATGTTAGGGAGGTTTTTGGCTATTGTATCTTCAGATGCTTTCTCAGGCCCTTTCTCTCTCTCTCCTCCTTTTGGCCCCCTGTAAAGCAAATGTTGGTGTGTTTGATATTGTCCCAACATTCTCTTAAAATGTCCTCATTTCTTTTCATTCTTTTTTCTTTATTCTCTTCCACAGCATTGATGTCCATCGTTCTGTCTTCTAGCTTACTTATCAGTTCTTCTACCTCATTTATTCTGCTATTGATTCCTTCTAGCTTATTCTTCATCTTAGTTATTGTATTCTTCAACTCTGTTTAGTTCTTCTTCATAGTTTCTCTTTGTTAAAAACTTCTTGTAACTTCTCACTCTGTGCATCTGTTCTTTTCCTGAGTTCTTGGATCATCCTTATGATCATTACTTTGAACTCCTATGGTAGATTGCCTGTCTCCACTTCATTTATTTGTTCTTCTGGGGTTTTATCTTGCTCCTTCATCTGGAACATATTCTTCTGCTGTGTCATTTTGTTTAAACTTCTATTTGTATTTTATGTATATAGTAAGTTAGTTACCTTTCCTGACCTTGGAGAAGTAGCCCTCTGTAGGGATTGCCCTCTGTGTCCCAGCAGTACACTCCTCTCTCATCACCCAAGTGCCAGGGACCAGCCAATCTTAGGATAGTTTTTGACCTGTCTTTGTGGACTCATTTCCACAGGCTGGGGGATTGTAATTTTCTTGTTTCTGTTGTCTGTCCCCTGGTGGATGAGGTTGGTCTAGAGGCTTGTGCAGACTTCCTGGACGGAGTAGCCAGTGCTTGCCTACTGGTAGGTACAGCTGGGTCTTGGGCCTCTGGTGGCCAGAGTCACATCAAGGAGTTTTCTAGAGGTAGCTATGGCTTAGGAAATCTTTAGGCAGCCTGTAGGCTTATGG